>NW_008341028.1:4992523-5003841 GCF_000622305.1 Nannospalax galili
ACCAGGTTCCACCATAGGCCAATTACTGTAATCTGTGAAAGGGGAGGGCAGATGACTGATTTTTGTTGTTTTTAATGTGCAGCCAGGGTTAGGATGCACTGAAATGGGAAGAAAAGTACAGTAAGTTGGAATAAAGATAATGCTGCTACACAATGGGGAAAGGGAAAGGTCCAAGAGATCATTTAGTGAGAAAGGAGCCCAAGTTTTGAGAGGAACCATGAAGGGCAGGGCCTATGTGAAGAAAAGCAACAAGGAAGAAGACATTTGTAAGAGGAAGTAAAAGTCTAGTTTTGGAGAGATCATGGCACAGTTTAAGAAAAACTGACAAGGAATGGATCTGCTTACAAAATAAGGAGGTCCTACTGAAGGTCAGGGGTGAAAAAGGTCCAATGTAAGGACAAAGGGTCTGGTCTGGGGACTTCGTGAGTTTCAGAGAAGTTTTGGAGGGGACAGCAACAAGCCTAGGAAAACAAATAAAGGAATCAGGTCTGAACTGCAAAAACGGAAGCCACCCTAATGCTTAGCAGCAACAGAAGTTACCTAAAAATTGAAGACTTTATGGAAGAGCTCTGAAGAAAAGCATCTGGGACAGAAATACTAGATATTTGAGGGAAGTGGGAAAGAGAACAGAACGGAAAATGGAGCAATGAATTCTACCTACTTTGGTTGGGAGGACAGGATTAAAGTTTAGAAATCCACTCACCTTCAACTCATGGGGATGGATGTATAGGACTGGGTTTGGAAGTAGGAAACTTCCCAAGGCCCAGGGTCCTGATCTGAAGGCCCTGGAGGCCAGGGAAGGAGGCGAGGAGGTGACCCTTAAAGACCTTCCCTGGAAGCCAGGCAAGCTTAGTTCTGTGATCTGAAGATTTTAAAGGTGGCTCCAATTAAGATGAGAAGAATAAAGGTAAGTTCAAGTAGAGAGAAAGCAAAGTTAAAGGGTAGGGGTATTAAGAGCGCTGGGGACACCGTTAGGGGAACAGGATGGAGGGCAGAAATGGAGTTTAAAGTGTTTGAGAAATAAAAGGCATGAGGTTCAGAGACAGGAAAATGGGGCATAACGAGATAAGGGTGAAGAGGGAGTGAGGGGCCAAGGCAGGCTGGGCATCCTTCAGAAGACTACTAGGCCTGCGGAGGGAGCGGAGGAGTGGGGGTAAGGGTCGAGCTGAGAACTGCAGGATAGAGCTTGACTTTGGGGAGAGGCAGGCAGGGCTAAGAGAAGGCTGGCTGGGGTGCAGCTTTCACTGGGGAACGGATTTAAAGCGATTAAGTGACTTGTGGGAGGAGTAAGATTTAGCGAAGATAAAAACTAATTCGGGAATCTGGGGGGGAAAGCCCAGTTTAGGGAACCCGGCACTGTTTAGCGGAGCTTAAGAAGAAGGGGCTCCTAACTGGAAGGCTGGGTCCAGGTTTGCGGGGGCTCTGGGTGAGGAGGAGGCCCGGATGAGAGGGATGGGCCGGGCTGGAGGAAGGGGGCTAAAGGACAGAAAGAGGCCCAATTTCGGGGCTGAGGCTGGTGGCTGGAGTGGGGAAGAGGGTCGGCAGGGGCGGATGGAGCCCCTGGGGTCCCGTGGGGCCGCGGATCGGCTGCTGGAGGAGGCGGCCGCCCTGTGGAACCGCGGAGGGAGGATGGGGGCGGGGAGCCTGGGCCGGGCCGTTACCTGTCCTGGGTGTTTATCATCCTCGGTGGCTCTACGCAGGGTGGGAGGAAGCGGCGCAGCGAGTGGGTGGGTGGACGAGTAGGTGGGTGTGGGGTCGCACGCGCGGGCCGGTTTCTGCGGGTTAAGTCCCTGTCAGGCCGCGGGGCCGAGAGCCCTCCTCCTGCCTCAGCGAGCGCCTGCCTCCAACTGACCCTCTCCGGCCGCCGCCGACGCCGCAACCGCCCCGCCCCCGAGTGCCTCATCTGCATAGCCCCACCCCAGTGCCGCGCGGTGTCCTGGGAAACTGGGGCCCACAACAAAGGGCAAAACACCGCCCCGCCTTGACGCAGGCGCACCGGGGCCGGCGGCCGGGGGACTGGTGGGAGTCTGGAAGCGCTGAGGCCGTAGAGGTGGCATAGCACAGCCGGAAAGAGGCGTGGGACGGCAGGTAGTTTCCCGGGAACTTACCCAACCTAGTCTTCATTCCTGCTCTTTTTGTTTTTTGAAACACCGTCTCACGTTGCTTAAGCTGCTTTCAAACTCACTAAAGGATGACCTTGACCCCCTGATCCTTCTGTCTCCACCTCCTAACCTCCCAAATGCTGGACGACAAGGCGTGCACCACCACACCTGGTCCTTGCTGGGTTTTGTGTGTGGCCAAACTGGGCAGTACCATTTATAGACCTGGAGAGTGTATTTCATTAAACAAAACAAAATCGTTAATCTAAGAGTACTGCACGTATATCAACACATTACCAGTCCGAATCGAATCCTGCAGATCTATTCCTTCAATTCTCCTTCAATTCATAATGCTGATCAACAGTCTGTCAGCAAGAACCTTTACCCGCAGAGCCAGGTCGCTACGCCTACTGTTAGCTGAAAACAATCTCTGCAACTTGTAGAATCAGGTCAGTGGTCAATGCCCTCAGCCACTGGCCAAGCACATGGTCATCAAGGCACATGATCATCTGAATCTTTGTAGGTCATGATCATGGTCACCTCAGAGCAGTTATAGAAGGCATCATCACTAACTGGTTCACAGTTGCTTCAGGTCACAGTCAGTACACACTACTTCAATCGATGGATGGTTCCTAGTGTACAACCACTATCCTGACTGACCCTTATCATAGGTTAGTGCCAAAAGGTCAGTCGATAATGTCCACACCCCTCAAATTCCAGCCACAATCACAGGAACTTTGAAGAATTATCAAAGACTTCAAGACCTTCTGTTGACAGTCTACTCACACTGCAATAGAGAAAGATCATACTGAGTTAGTGTCATCTCAAATCACTGTCATCTCAAATCACATCCATTCATTTAGTCAACAAAAATCATTAAACAGCTACTTACTGTGTACTTTGGGCATGGGTAAAAATACAGAAATACTCAAGGATCAGCTAGACAAGGTTCCTGCCTTGTATGTCACAATCTGGTCAGTGAGAGGCCATCACAGTCTGAGGGATGCTGCAGAGCAAGTAGCTAGAGACAGAGAGACAGCTTGCAGAAAGGGTGGTGCGCCACAGATCAGAGGTCACTATGACCTCTGGATCAGCAGAGCTTCAAATCACAAGCATCTGATATCAGAGCCTTCTCAGGACATAATTGTTCTTCTTCACAAATATGTATTTGAGTTTTTTTGTTTTGTTTGTCTTTTTGAGACAGGGTCTCCCTGTAGTTGCAGCTGACTTTAACTCACTATGTAGAACAAGCTGGCCTTGAACTCACAGAGATCTGCCTGCTTCTGCCTCCTGAATGCTGGGACTAAAAGTGTATGCCACCATGCCCGGCTCATGTATTTGGTGTTTAGGTTTTGAGGCTTCAGAGACAGAATGGAAGGAAGGATGGAGCTACCAGGCTTCCTTAACAAACATTAAAGTGGCAAACAATACCAGAACTATCATGGTTATCATTGGATGTTTAGCAGGATTTTTTCCTTACTTTGGTTCACTTTTAAATCCTCCACCCAGGCCAGTGGGCCTGGTGGTATATGCTTTTAATCCCACATTTGGGAGGCAGAGACAGGTGGATCTCTGTGAGATGGAGACCAGCATGGTCTACATAGTGAGTTCTAGGCCAGCCAGTGAGACCCTGTCTCAAAAAAAAACTTCCTCCACCTTGTCCCCAGCTATCCTTACCTACTCTCTCAAGTTCAAGTCAGGCTTCCATTAGGACATAGCAGAATTGGACTGTTATACCTATCCCTATCTACCTGACCAATCCTCCTGGCCCAAGAAAAGGAGGATGGCTCAGTTTTGCCAGCCCATCCTGAGCAAGTTACCCTTTGGTCTAAAGGACAATTTCTGACTAATCAGTTCACAATATTAAGGGCACATTAAGTCAATAATAGCAAACATTTACTGATCATTTTTGGGTGTTCATGTGCATATATGCATATTCATATATGTACAGGTATATCTGGAGTATGTATGCCTGTGTGTCCATACATGTAGAGGCAAAGAACTACCTGAGGTGTTCCTCAGGTATTATCCTCCACCTGTTTTTTTTGTTTTGTTTTTGTTTGTTTGTTTGACACAGGGTCTTACTTGGCTTGAAATTCACCAAGTAGGCTAACTGAGCTGGCTGGCCAGAAATAGGCTAGGCTACTGGCCAGAAAGGCTGGAATGGCCAGAAAGGAATCAACCTGTTTCTCTCCACCTTCCCATTGTTGAACCATTACAGGTATGAACCACCAAACCCCATTTTTGGGTTGCTTTTGAGTGAGGATCCCCCTGTAGTCCCAGCTGGCCTAGAACTCACTATGTAGAGCAAGCTGGCACCTGATTCAAAGCCTGTTTTTTGTTTGTTTGTTTTGTTTTGTTTTTTTATATATGAATTCCAGGGCTCAAACTCTGGCCCTGGAACTTGCAAGTAAGTACTTTACCAACTGAGCTATCTCCCCAACCCCTAAAATACTATTTTTAAGATTTTATAGTTGTTTTGGGGGCTGGAGAGATGGCTCAGCGGTTAAGAGCACTGACTGCTCTTGCAGAGGACCCGGGTTTGATTCCCAACACCCACATGGTGTCTACAAACCATCCTTAACTCCAGTTCCAGAGGAATCTAAAGCCCTCTTCTGACGTCCGCGGCCCGGCGGCACACACCTTTAATCCCAGCACTCGGAAGGCAGAGGCAGGTGGATCTCTATGAGTCTGAGGTCAGCCTGGTCTCCATTAGCGAATCCAGGCCAGCTGCAGCTACAGGCTACAGGGAGATCTTGTCTCAAAAAGACCAAAAAAAAAAGATTTTTTTTTTTTTGTTATGTCGGGCATGGTAGTACACACCTTTAATCCCAGCACTTGGGAGGCAGAGGCAGGTGGATCTTTGTGAATTTAAGGCCAGCCTGGTCTACATAGTGAGTTCTAGGACAGCTGGGGCTATAAGGAGACCTGTCTCAAAAAGACCGAAAAACAAAAAAAAAATTTTGTTTTGTTTTGAGACAGGATCTCCCTGTAGCCTCACCTAGCCTGGATCTCACTATGTAGACCAGGCTAGCCTCGATCTCACAGAGATCCACCTGCCTCTGCCTCCCAAGTGCTGGAATTAAAGACATGCACCACCATGCACAGCCCTTAAGGTTTTTAAAAATATTTTATTTTATGTATTTGAGTGTATTGCCTGCATGTAGATAAGTGCACCTGTGCTGTGCAATGCCCGCAGAGGTTAGAAGAAGAGGGCATCGGACTCCCCTGGAACTGGAGTTACGGACAGTTGTTAGCCACTATGTGGGTGCTGGGAATCAAACCCAGGTCCTCTGCAAGAGCAGCCAGTGCTCTTAACCAGTGAGCCCTCTTTCGAGCCCCTTAAGATCTTTTCTTAAATTTGTAATTGTGTGTGTGTGTGTGTGTGTGTGTGTGTGTGTGTGTGTGTAGTGCATGTGAATGCAGGTGACCATGGAAGCCAGAGGCACTGGATCCCCCAGGAACTGGTGTTACAGATGGCTATTATCTGCCCAATGTGGTTATTAGGAATTGATTTCAGGTCCTCTAGAAGAGCAGTATGTACTCTTAAACACTAAGCCATCTCTCCAGCTTCCCTAAAGCACTCATTTTTACAATAGCTTTTCACCTTTATCTTATACATGAAGAGAATTAAAACTGAGGAGATATATCCTCCCATCAGTTAATTATTTATTAAGGACCTAACTACACCAGGTAAGTTGACATACTTGCTGTACTTCATAGCTATCAAGAACTGGCATTAGAATTTGGACCCAAGGTTGCCTGATTCTGTGCTTTTTTTTAGAGTCCCATGGGGGAGTCAGAAGCTCTCTGACACAGCTTGCAGTCCAAAGAAGTGACTATCCTTACCCAGGCCAGTAAGTGAAAACCAGAAAGATGTGGTGCCACCTTCCTCTAATCTATATAATCCTATATGATAGACCCTATCTACTTAAATTTTAATTAACTAAAATTAAATAGGGGATATGGTGTAGCTCAGTGGTAGAATGCTTGCCTAGCATCTATGATCCCCTGGGTTTGATCCCCAGTAACCTCCACTCCAAAACATGGATAAGACAAATCTAAGCTGATCTGCCTGCTGGCTGTATGACTTTGAACCAGTCAGGGCTACTAAGCCCTGTCTGGCCCTGTGTGAAAAGCAGAGACAGTGGTACTGGGGACTCAATTGAACTATATAAGTGAAAGCACCCGATCCAGTATCTAGAAGATGTTTCACAAAGGTAAGTCCACTTCTCTCTAGAAGAATCTGTCTAGAAAATAAATGAGTGACAGAATTTGAGTGCTTGATGCAAGAGAAATTTAAAAAGAGAAAAGGGAAAGAAGAAAATGTTTTTTTGGTGTTTTTGAGACAGGGTCTCCCTGTAGCCCCAACTGGCCTGGAACTCACTATGTAAACCAGGCTGGCCTTGAACTCACAGAGATCCACCTACCTCTGCCTCCTAAGTGCTGGGATTAAAGGCGTACGCCACCATGCCCAGCAAAGAAAATAACTTTTAAAAAATCACTGAGTACCTTTCAAGTATTTTTTTAGCATCTGTACTCCCTTCACCTGATCCACCCAAGGCTGATTCCTCAGTGGCAGAGCCCAGGGCACATCTTCCTGCCCTGTGTTTCCTGGTGGCAGGTCTCCCACCTAGAATCAGCTGCTGCTTGGTACGTGTGTCACATGCCCATTAGTAGCTACATAAGAGCTTAAAGAAAAAGAATTTGATGGTCTCAAACTCCCTGTGTAGCTGAAGATAACCTTGAACTTCTGATCGTCCAGTCTCAACCTCCTTATTCTGGGATTACAGGCGCACACCAACACACCTGGTTTGTGCAGTGCTAGGGATCAATCCCAGGGCATCGTGAAGCACTTTACCAATTTAAGCTCACCTCCAGCCCTAAAATCAATTTCAGAATTCATTTATTTATTCATTTGAGGTACATGTAAGCCAGACTGGCCTGGAACTTGCTATGTAGCCAACAGTGACCTCGATCAGTCTGCCACCATATCTCAAGAGCTGAGATTACAAGTATGTGCCACCATGAAGGCTATTTATTTAATTTTAAGATGGGGTTTTACTGTAACCCAGGCTGGCCTAGAACTCTTTTTTTAATGATTTTTTTTTTTATTTGTATACATGTTTAACCAGAGCCAGAGCCACCATGTGGGTACTGGGAGTCAAACCTGGGTCCTAAAGAGAACAGCAAGTGAACCATCTCCCCAGCCCTGGCCTGGAACTCTTACACTCGATCAGTTCTCCTGCCTCAGAACTCCTAAGTACCAAGAGGTGTGTGCCACCACACCAGACATGAATGAGAATTTTTTTGAAGGCTAGAGAAACTGGGAATGATCCGGGAATTGGGATTAGAGAACAGGGTTCCGGTCCCAGGCAGAACACTATTTTAGACCAACAGGAAGAACAAAAGTAGTAGTTCCCACCAACTTCCCAGCCCAAGGAAACTAGAGATGACATGATTACCATCTGACTCCCTGAGAATCTCTCCAGAGCCTATGAGTATTTCCATGTCTCCTGGTGAAAGGGCTGGCTTGGTTCAGAAGGGAATGTGACCTTGATGTGGTGAGAAAGGAAAGAGGAAAGGAAGACAAAGGGGACTTCCACACCAGGGGACAAGGCAAACTGAGGGAAGGGAAGGTCTAGTAGGGATGGGGATGCTTGAGGGTGAGGCTGTGTGAGGAGCAACAGGACAGCTAGAGGTCAGAGTCCATGGCCTGCTGAAGACCTGTCCTGGCCCTGGGCTTGGTGCCCATTCTTTGATCTGCCACATTGTTCAGCAATTTCCTCCTCTGGAAGTGGTGGTGGGGGAGGGCAGGGGTTGCATGGCCAAGAGAAAATGGAGCAGGGTGAGGTTTCCACTGGGGGAGGGGGCCTCAGTTCACTCCCATGACTGGTTGCCCTTCCGGCTGGGACTGTGAGAGTGCGTGGGAAAGGTCTTGGGAATGCTAAATACAGTATCATGAATGCAAGCATGTGTATGTGTGATTGTGTGTGTGTGTGTGTGTGTGTGTGTGTGTGTGCAGGAGACACATTTTCACTGAGTCTGGTTGTCATGCTTGGCTATAGTCACAGGACATAGCCCTTTGAGAACTAGTCACCAGTGTCTGTTTGCACCAGGCTCTATCCTGTTTGCACCAGGCTCTATCCCCCCTCCACCTCCCCACTTTTAAGCTCCAGGCAGAACTCTGTTAACTAAGTTTAACTAAGTTAAAAGCAGGGGGGAACGTCTGGTAGGGGCAGGGAGTGATGTGAAAGGGGTGGGGGTGTTGGGATCAACCAATCAACCAACCATTCCCACAGTATCTACTTAAGAAGCCTAGACCTAGTTGCAAGTGTGGTACATCTGACTTAAATCCCAGGACTCAGAAGACAGAGGCAGGAAGATCTCTGTGAGTTGGAGGCCAGTCTCCCAAGTGCTGGGATTAAAGGTGTGCATTACGACACCTGGCAAAATAGAAAACATTTTAAGAAGCCTAGAATCCTTTGCCTTTATATAACTATTTAGATCTCAGAGCCAAGCACATGCCCAGAGATTGAGAAAAGCTCTAAAATGGCATCACAAACTAGCAGCACAGGCCAGACGCAGCCTCCAGATACACTCCCTGTTTGGCCAATACAGTGTTTAGGAACTGCTCAGCCTAATCAACTGCTGTCTTGGGAGATTTCTCACACAGAAATCCCTATTTCTACAGTCTAATGAAAAATAAGAAGATATGGCTATCATTGAACACATCCTCCCAGGGCCTGGTGCCTTCCAACCTAGTTATCCCAGCACTCCGGCAACTAAGGCAGAAGGACCAAGTTTGAATTTGGGCTTCATGATAGGACCCCGTCTCAAAAAACCATACCAGGGGCTAAGGATGTAGTGCAGGTACTAGCGTGCTTGCCTAGTGTGTATGAAGCCTTGGGTTTAAGCCTCAGCACAAGGTAAACCAGAAATGATGATAAATGCTTCTAGTCCCAGCACTGAGATGGTGAGGGCAGGAAGATCAGAAGTTCAAGGTCATCCTTGACTACATATCAAGTTTGAGGCTACTTACCAAGCCTGGGACCTATGGGACCTATGTTAGGTCCCCAGGACCCACATGGTGGAAGAAGAGACCCAGAAGTGACTCCTGAGTTGTCCTCTGAGCTCCACATGCATGCCATGTGTGCACATGCACACACACACACACACACACATAACAAAAATGTGTATGTGCACTTGCATACCACAATGCATGTGCATGTCAGAGAACAGCCCTTGGGAGTCGATTCTCTCCTCCTACCATGTATGAGCAGTTGCACTCAGGTCATCAGGCTTGGTAGCAAGAGATTTTACACAATGAACCATCTTGATGGCCCTAAATAAATGTGATAAAAAAAAATTTAAAGCCATGCACACAGAGATGTAAGGACACAGAAGCCAGGCATGGCAATGCACACCTTTAATCCCAGCACTTGGGAGGCAGAAATAGGTGGCTCTTTCTGAGATTGCCGCCAGCCTGGTCTACATAGCAAGTTCCAGGCCAGCTGGGTCTATAGGAAGACCCTGTCTTAAAACAAACAAGTAAGGGACTGGAGAGATGGCTCAGAGGTTAAGAGCACTGACTGCTCTTGCAGAGGACCCGGGTTTGATTCCCAGCACCCACATGGCGGCTACAAACTGTCCTTAACTCCAGTTCCAGGAGAATCTGAAGCCCTCTTCTGACCTCCGCGACATTGCATGACACAGGTGCACTCACATACATGCAGGCAATACACTCATACACATAAAATAAAAATTAAAACAAAAACAAAAAGTTGAGGACACAGAAGAAACCAGTAGGCCAACTGTAAGCAAACAAGGGTGCAGCTTGGTGTCCACCACCTTTTCTGTACTCTCCCCACCTTCCAATGGGAAAGTGCTTAAAGTCACCCTCCTGACAATGCATGTCTCAGGCCTTGTGCAAAATCTATTTCTTCCCTCACCCTCAAATCACAGTTTCATGTTCTTAGCAAATCCCAGTTGCAAGGCACAAAGTGAAAATAATATCCAGTAGCAATCCCCAGCCCCAGGTTGCTACTAACTCATGACAAAGCTGAAACTCCTTAGCTTAAGTGTTCTCTCAAGCATGCATGGGAACCAATGGAAATACATAGAAGGGAGTTTATACCCAACAGAAAACCAAGGTCACCACTGAGAATAGGGTGATGATGGCCTCAGTCCTATCCATAAAGCTTTTTTTTTTAAATTTTATTTTTATTTTAAGCGTATGAGTGTATTGTCAGTAGGTGCACCTGTGTTGTGCAGTGCCTGTGGTGATCAGAAGAGGGCATTGGATTCCCTGGAACTGGAGTTACAAATGGTTGCTAGCTGGAGAGATGACTCAGTGGTTAAGACCACTAGCAGCCCAGCGGGCGTGTTGGCGCTCGCCAGTAGTCCCAGCACTTGGGAGGCAGAGGCAGGTGGATCTTTGTGAGTTCAAGGGTCTATGTAGTGTATTCCAGGCCAGCTGGGGTTACAGGGAAACCCTGTTTCAAAAAAAACAAAAAAAGGGCTGGAGAGATGGCTCAGTGGTTAAGAACACTGGCTGTTCTTGCAGAAGACTCAGGTTTGAATCCCAGCATCCACATGGCAGCTAAAAACTGTCCATAACTCCAGTTCCAGGGGATCCAACAGCCTCTTCTGTCCTCCATGGGCATTGCAGGACACGGGTGCACTTACCTACATGGAGACAAAACACACATACACATAAAAATAATAAAAAATAAAAATATTTTTTAAAAAGGACCCCCTCCCTCAAAAGAGCACTGGCTTCTCTTCCAGAGGACCCAAGTTGAAGTCCCAGCACCCACATGGCATCTAACAACTGTAACGCCAGGTCCAGGGGATTGGACACCCTCTTCTAGCCTCTGAAGGCATTGATTGCATGTATGTGGTGCCCTTATATACATCCAGGCAAAATACTCATACACATAAAATAAGAATAATATATATATTTTAAATGCTTTATTTATTATTTTTATTTTATGTGTATGTGTGTATTGCCTGCATGTAGGTAAGTGCACTGGTGTCATGCAATGCCTGTGGAGGACAGAAGAAGCTGTCAGACCCCTTGGAACTGGAGTTACAGATAGTTGTTAGCTGCCATGTGGGTGCTGGGATTCAAACCTGAGTCTTCTACAAGAACAAACAGTGTTCTTAACTGCTGAGCCATCTCTCCAGCCCCAAGAATAATATTTTTTTAATATTTTA
>NW_008341028.1:5003995-5010627 GCF_000622305.1 Nannospalax galili
TGTATGAGTGTATTGCCTTCATGTATGTGAGTGCACGTGTCATGCAATGCCACAGAGGTCAGAAGAGGGCATTTAATTCCCCTGGAACCGGACTTAAGGACGGTTTGTAGCTGCCATGTGAGTGCTGGGAATCGAACCTGGGTCCTCTGCAAGAGCAGTCAGTGCTCTTACCTGCTGAGCTATCTCTCCAGCCGAAGAATAATATTTTTTTTAATAACCAGTTCTTAGGCACAGTGGCACACGTCTTTAATCCTAGCAGGCAGATCTCTTGGAGTTCAAGGCCAGCCTAGTCAACATAGCAAGTTCCAGGCAAACCAGAGCTACATAGTGAAACCCTGTCTCAAAAAAAAACAAAAAACAAAGCCAGGCATTGTGGCACACACCTTGCAGATCTCAGAGAGAGAGAGAGAAAGAAGAGAGAGAGAGAGAGAGAGAGAGAGGGAGGGAGGGAGGGAGGGAGGGAGGGAGATGGGGGAGGGAGAGAGAAAAAGAGAAAAAAACCCCACGGAAACCCAAACCGATGGTATTCAACACCCTGCTTCTGCCCCCTGGTGGCCTCTTGGAGGCACTGCAAAAACATCCTTAAGAGCCCACTCCCGTTCTTCCTCAAGTTTCAGGACTGCTGTTGGTGAAAGGAAGATGCTCATATTGAACTTATGCCTGGCTCTTTGCCAGATGTAGAGGGAGAAAGGAATAGCGGAGGGACAAAGGAGAGACAAGCATACAGGTTGCAGACATCTGGGCACTTGGAGGCAGATTTTTGTCCTCAGATTTAGGGTACAAATTGAGAACTAAAAAAGCTCTTTGAACTGCAGTTGCAGAGTGATGAGCACATGGGTTTAGTCCAAGCAAAGGCTTTCAATTTGGGGTTAGTTGTCAACATCTGAAATCATGAATTTTCACAATAAATTCTCAGTGATGTCTTTCTCTAGAAAAATCAAAATATTAAGTCACATTGGGCCCCCATCCTGCTGAGAAGCAACTAGTCAGGACTGAGGGCAGCAGCGTGTGGTCAGCAGGATGAGTACTCCTGCCACCCGGTCACCTGCTATCTCCCTCACCCTCATCATGTCTGGCCCTTGCAGGCAAGTGTATGGAACTCTTGGCCAAGATAGTATTTCAATGGGCCGGGTGTGGTGGCACACGCCTTTAATCCCAGCACTCGGGAGGCAGAGGCAGGCGGATCTTTGTGAGTTCGAGGCCAGCCTGGTCTACATAGTGAGTTCCAGGACAGCTGGGGCTACAGGGAGACCCTGTCTCAAAAAGACAAAAAAAAAAAAAGGTATTTCATGAGAGAACAGGATGAAAACATCAGTACAGGGAGAGACCTAGTCTTTCAGCACTTGACTGAAACGCAGAACATCTTCACTAAGCATTATCCAGAGCATGCCTGAAGATTTCAGGGACAAGAAAGTCATAGCTTAGGATGGCTCACTGTGCCTTCAGAATAGTCCCCTCCCAGAGGGGCTGGCTTCTCCTGTCTAGAATTAAGACACTTGCCTACAGTGTGTCTCAGAAACAGCCAATTAGGCATGTGTTAGGTGAAACCAATTGCCCTGGATGGTGCTGATGAATGACAGTGGCATGACCTGTGCCATAAAGGAGCTTCTAGTCTAGGCAGTGACCAGGATTGTTTGCAAAGATGAGATTAATGGCCAGCAGTAGTGTGATGAAAGGTCAGCAGGGAATGGTACACTGAGACGGTGCAGTCCAAATTTCAGCTGCCAGAAATGTCTATTTGTCATTCCAGTGGGCACAGACTCCTTGATATATCAAATGAGGAATATAAGCTCTACAAATATCAGCTGTGGGTCAGGGTCATCCCTAGCACATTACTAAGGACATCCAGGCATTTAATCAGTGAGGCATACAGAGGTCACCAACTTGATTTTGTTGTTTTTGTTGTTTTAAGAAAGACGGGATCTCACTATTTCCCAGGTTGGCCTGGTATTCGCTGTCGACCAGGCTAGCCTCAAACTTGCAACAATTCCTCTGCCACTGCCTCCTAAGTGCTGGGATTATAGGCATGAGCCATCAATACCCACCCAACTTGATCTTCTATGGTGTTTAAAAACATTTTTTAATGTATTTTACCTGCATGTATTTAGGTGAATCATGGGTATGCAATAGCTGCAGAAGCCAGAAGAAGCTGTCAGATCCCCTGGAACTGGTGATTGTTAGCCCTCATGTGGCTGCTGGGAACCGAACCTGGGTCCTCTGCAAAAGCAGTCAGTGCTCTTAACTGCTGAGCCAAATCTCTATCCCTGACACCTGAGTTTGATATCAGTTCTGCATATACGAATGAACTCGGACACATCTCTTTGCCCCTTAGGCTAAAGCTTCACCTGTGAGCTAAGGATGCCAAATCAAATCTCTCTGGACATGTTTGTGTCCCTAGTGCCAGCAGTTTACGTTACCGACTAGAATGCAAAGCACACACACATCCAGGTTTGTGACTAACTCTAGACTCAGAGCAATAGAGGAGATGCCCAGACAGCCCAGAACAAATGGATCGTGGAGAAACCCCATGTCGTTTATCATGGAGGATCAAAAGGGGGAAACTATTCAAGTGGCTTTGAGCTTCTTGGCCACGAGAGGGCACCCCAGCCTCATAACCTAGGCAAGCTCATTAGCTTTCACCTGCACCAGGGAGGTGAGCAGAAACCACATCTTTATCTCCAAAAGACCAAGGGCCAGAGATGAGAGTCAACAAACACAAATGAGCACAGGACTGGGGAGAATACACAAGAGCAGGCACGGCTATAATCCCCACACTTGGGAGATGAAGGCAGGAGGAACAGGAAGTGCAGAGTGAGCTCAATGTCTGCCTAGAATACATGAGACACCGTCTAAATAAATGTAACACGGCACTTGCTGGGCCCAGACCAGCATGGGCCAAATGACAAAATATGCCTAGAGACAAGAAATGACAGCTGAAGCATGGTCACCTTGAGGTTTCCTGTTGAGGTTGATGTCACTGGCAGCCTCTGTGACCATGAGTCCATGTGTTGACTTGAAAGCATAGGGAAGAAGGGGCCAAAAGCCAGAGCAGGCTGGGTCCTGAATGGCTGACTGTGGCCATCAGCCCAGAGACTCTAGAGAACCACGGAAGTATATGCAAAGTATATGCAAATAAATATGAGGGAGTGCTTTTGCTCTTCCCGTTTTCCCTGAATGGTGGTCTTTCCCTCCAGTCTTCCTCAGCTCAGCTGATTTCCAAGAAACACCCTGTGGGTTCTAGGAATGAAAACCTGGGTTTGATACAAACAGGCACCCCCAGGAAGCCTCTAATGCAAGCAAGCCTGCCCTGGGAAGCCAAGTCCAGGGCCACAATAGTGGGAACCCACAGTCAGCCCCAGCACAGGAAGGCAAGACTGGCAGAATGGCAGCCAGAGGGAGAAGAGGGAAAGTGAGGCTTTTAGACCATTAGCCTAACTCTCCCTTCTCAGGCACTCCCCATTTAGCAGCTCAACAACCCAGACTCCCAGAAAGCCCTAAATGCCTGCAGAAAAGAGAGAGAGAGAACAAGTGTTCATCAGAAAGGCAACGACTTTGTTCCAAAATGGCAAAATGGGGGATGAAGCGATAGTTCAGCAATTAAGTGCACTGGCTGCTCTTGTGGAGAACCCAGGCTCAGTTCCCAGCACCCACATGGTGGATAAAAACTGTCCTCAACTCCAGTTTGGGGTCTAATGCCCTCTTCTGGCCTCCACAGGTATTGCATGCACATGGTACAATTAGAACCATGCATGCAAAACACCTACACATAAAATAAAATTTAAAAAATGATATTTAGGGACTAGAGAGATGGCTCAGAAGTTAAGAGCACTGACTGCTCTTGCAGAGAACCAGGGTTTGATTCCCAGCACCCACATGGCGGCTATGAACCGTCCTTAACTCCAGTTCCAGGGGAATCCGAAGCCCTCTTCTGATCTCTGCGGTCATTGCACGACGGGTGCACTCACATACATGCAGACAATACACTAGTACACATAAAAATAAATAAAATATTTTAAAAAATGATATTTAACACTTTGTATGCTAATTAGAAATAAAAATATTTAAAAACAAAACAAACCCTGCATTTCTATGGCATGGCTAATACAAATCCAAATGACCACCAAAGTGAATTTAATTTTACTGTTCTCTGGGCCCATGAGCTCCTAATGCATTAAGAATCAGCTCCAGTGTTCACCATTACTTAACTGGTTTCTTTAAAGTAATGTGTAAAAATACCCTTATATAGGAGCTGGGGAGCTAGTTCAGTGATTAAGAGCACTGGCTGCTCTTGCAGAGGACCCAGGTTCAGTTCCCAGCAACCACATGGTGGCTAACAACTGTAATTCTAGTGCCAGGAAATCTGATGCCCTCTTCTGACCTCCACGAACATTGCATGCATGAGTGCATTTACATGCAGGCAAGATACTCATACACAAAAAATAAAAATAAAAAAATTTTACTATATGTGTGCTGTACTTTACCTTTCATTCAAACCCTAGGAAGGAGTTATTTTATCTTTAGAAAAAGATAAGAAATTAAAACAGTGATTACAAAAAAACCAAACTCACATAGCCTATCAGAGAGTATAACTTGAACCCAAGTTTTGTATGCAGCAGTATATAAAGTTAATTAATAGCTGGGTGTGGTAGCACATGCCTGTAGTCCCAGCACTCGGGAGGCAGAGGTAGGCGGATCTCTTGAGTTCAAGGCCAGCCTGGTCTATAATATAGTGAGTTCCAGGCCAGCTGGGGCTATAGGGAGACCCTCTATCAAAAAGACCCCCACCAAAAAAAAAAGAATGGCAGAGAGAAAAAGCAGGTAGGTCAGTGTGGTTCTCCCCCTGGGTGACAAGGGTCAAGTGCTTCTGACTCTTGCTTAGTTCATCATGGTCAAACATGGCATAGGACTTTCAGGACTTGAACTTTCTGTCAAGGAAGGGGAGATGATTGCTCTCCAGACAGCCTTAAGTAGCTGAAACAACAAACTCAAGTACTTTTCCTTAATAAAAGCTACTCCTGGGGCTGGAGAGATTGCTCAGTGGTTAAGAGTGCAGCCTGGGTTCAAGTCCCAGCACCTACATGGCAGCTAACAACTATAACTCCAGTTCCAGAGGATCTGACATCCTCTTCTGGCCTCTGCACCTGTGACACAGGTGCACTTACATACATGAAAGCAAAACACTCATACACAAAAATAAATTTAAAAATTTTTTTAAAAAAGCTACTCATGCTGGGCATGGTGGTACATGCCTGTCATCCCAACACACCCGCCACAGAGAAAGGAGGATTTCCACAAGTTCAAGGCCAATCTGGGCTTCATAGTGAGTTCATTCCAGGCTAGCCAGGGGCTACATAGAAAGATCAGGCCAAAAATAATTAAAATAATAACAATAATAATAATAATAAGGAAAATCACTTATTCAAGCAACATTGTGACCAAATAGTTGCTCACAGATTTCAAAATGCTCAATTCAGACAAGTAGCTAACAGCACAGTATAAGCAACTTTGGCTAATCAAAAAGGGAATCCACCTTCAGAGTCTTGAGCTCTGCTCACTCCTGTCCAGGTTAAATGTTTTCCCACACACACCCTCTAAAAACAGTTGTAGTCTTTTTTATTCTTCTTAGTTTATATTTTTGAGAATTTTAGCTTAGGCTGGATTCGAACACAAGGCAATCCTCCTATCCCAGCCTTCTAAATGCTGGCATGAGCCACCCTACTAGGCTTTTTTGTTTTTTTTCACTCTGATTTTTGTTTGTTGCTTGAGACGGTCTCCCTGGAACTTCCTATGTAGACCAGGCTGACCTCAATTTCACAAAGATCTGCCTGCTTCTGCCTCTAGAGTGTTGGGATTAAAGATGTGGGCTATCACGTCTGTTGTGTTTTTTTTTGAAACAGAGCCTCACTATGTACCCCTCATTGGTCTGGAACTTGCTATATAGACCAAATTGGCCTTGAACTCACAGCAATCTACCTGCCTCTACTTCCTAAGTGCTAGGATTAAGGCATGCACTTTATCCAGCTAGACTTTTTTTTAATTTATTTTTGTGTGTGTCTGTGTGTGTATAAACCACACATGTACAGTGTCCCTGGATGCCATAAGAGGATGTCAGATCCCAGGGAGCTAGGGTTATAGACAGTTATAGGCAGCACCTGATATGGATACTGGGAACTAACTGAACTCTGAAACAGAGTAGCTAGCACTCTTAAGTGCTGAGCCGTCTTTCCAGGCCCTTTTCAGCCTATTTTTTTAGCTAGGTTATTAGAGACTTGCTTCCTGTCCACATCAGACTTCTCTGTTCCTAGTGAAGTTCTCTCAAGAGCTGGTGAGGCCCTGGCCTTTATGGCACAGTGGCGACCAGAGTCATAGAGCACTTAACTCTCTACAGGAAGTAGAAACCCTTCAAATTGAGGCTTTGCTTTCTGTGGGACTTTTGGAATTAATTAAAAATTTTATTTTATGTGTATGAGTGTTTTGCCTACATGTATATAAGTGCACCATGTGTGTATAATGTCCACAGAGGCCAGAAGAGGGCATTGGATCCCCTGGAACTGAAGTTATGGATGGTTGTGAGCTGACACATGGGTGCTGGGAATTGAACCTGGGTCCTCTGCAAGAGTAGCCAGTGCTCT
>NW_008341028.1:5010673-5055759 GCF_000622305.1 Nannospalax galili
TTTTTGAAACATGGTCTCCCTGCAGCCTCAGTTGGCCTGGAACTCACTATGTAGACCAGGATGGCCTCAATCTCACAGAGATCTGTCTTCCTCTCCCTGCCTTCCAAGTGCTGGGATTAAAGGCATGTACCATCATTCCTGGACTTTATTTCAGATCCTGTTCCTGCCTCCCAGTGCTGGGATTACAGACAGGTTGCTACAACCACAAGCTTTTATGTGGGTTCTGGGCATCCAAACTCTAGTCCCTGTGGGATTTAAAAAATATATTTTATTATTTTTATTTTATGTGTATGAGTGTTATGCCTGCATGTAAATGTACCTGTGTCATGGAATGCCAGCAGAGGTCAGAGGAGGGCATCAGATCCCCTGGAACTGGAGTTACAGATAGTTGTTGGCCAGCATGTGAGTGCTGAGAACCATACCATGTCCTCTGTAAGAGCAGTCAGTACTCTTAACCACTGAGCCATCCCTCTAGCACCAAGGATTTTCTTTTTTTGAACATTTATTTGTACTGTATATATACGAGCATGTGTGAAGGTCGGAGGATAACTTGAGGGAGTTGATTCTCTCTACCAGGCTTGGTGGCAAGTGCTTTTTACCCACTGAGCCATCTTCCCAGCCCCTGGGGAAATTTTTTTTTTTTTTAAGAAAGGGTCTCATTGTGTAACACCCTGGCTGGCCTGGAATGGCCTATGTAAACCAAGCTGGCCTCAGACTCCCAGAGATCTGCCAGCCTCTGCTATCCAAGTGTAGGATTAAAGGTACACCATCACACAAGGCTTCTGTGGGGCCTTTTAAAACTTCAGTTTCTACAGCTAAAAAGGTAGATGAAAATACCTTTCCTGCAAAGCTGGGGCATGATTGCACACACCCTGTAGTCCCAGCACTTGGGAGGGAGAGACAGGCTGATCTCTGTGAGTTCAAGTCCAGCCTGGTCTACATAGTGAGTTCCAGGCCAGCTGGGGCTGTCTCAAAAGGGATCAAAAAAAGAACACCAAAAACAAACAAACACAGCTGGGGAGATAGCTCAGACAGTAAAGTGCTTGCCATCCAAGCTTGAGTTTACTCTTCAAAAAGTCACCTTGTAATCCCAGCGCTGGGAAGGTAGATCCCTAGGGCTCAGTGGCCAACCAGCCTATCCAAACTGACCCTGTCGCAATAAACAAGATGGGGTTCAGTGGATAAGGGCACTTGCTACCAAGCCCGATGACCTGAGTTTGATTCCCTGAACCCACACGGTAGGAGAATGGATTCCTCAAAAGTTGTCCTTTGACATCTTTATGTACTCTACAGCATGCACACACACTAAATAGATGTAGTAAAAATAGTTAAGACCACAAAAAAGAGGACAACATGAAAATGACTCCAACATGCACACACATACAAATGCACACACATGCATATATAGACAAACCCACTAAAGTACTTAGGCATGTTCTTATGTTAACATCAAGTCTCCTGAAAACTATGAGAATATTTCTACTTTCAGGGGGAAATGATGGGCTTTTGTGGCATGAGATAGCTGTTCCTTCTCTCAGGCTCTTCCCACTAACCTATGCTGCCAACAGAAGGCAGACACACTGAGCTCCAGTACTGAGGGCTTGTAGGTCCAACAGCCCTAACTCCTGACTGGGTCAAAGGCCAGAGAGACTGCCAGGTTGAAGTAGGCTGATGTTCCCTGAGTCACTGAGTTTGTCTCCTTTTATTAAAGATAGGGTCTCACTCTGTAGCTCTAGCTGATCTGGAGCTTACTATGTAGACCAGGCTGGCCTCAGATGCACAAAGATCTGCCTGCCTCAGCCTCCCAAGTACTGGCATTAGAGGACAGTGTTAGGCAGAGGACTGAAGGCAGCAGGCTTGAGCTCTACTTCTAGGTTCCAGAACTGAAGCGGGGAGAGGGTTACAACCTTGTGGCATGAGCTGTCTGTTGTCTCCCTGTGACATTCTAGAATGCCCATGTGGGGGGTGGAAGGGGCACGGGTCTGGGAGTCAGGAGATACGATTGGTACATATGATAGCAGTGGCCTTTGTGACATTAGAGCAAAATACTTGTCTGTGTTGCTTTGACTTCATCTGGGAGATGTGGCGGAGGAGTGGAGCACCCAATGCTCACTCAGATTTGGGTTTTCCAGGGTCTCTCAGAAAAGATTAAGGGCTTTGGTCCAAGGGCACAAAGTAGAGATCAGACCTCATACACTGACCTCCCTCCAAACTCCCACAGAGGATCTGTCAGCAATTTCAACCAGAGGCCAGAGGGCAAGGGAGCCTATGCATGCTGTCTGTCCACACTGAGGCAGGAGGCTGGGCTGGGTGATAGTTAAAGGTAATGTGTCAGAAACATCCCCCTCCAGTTACTCCCTTTCTCTCCTCACAAGGGTGGCCCCTCAACTCTTAGAGCAACTCTTCTGAGAACATGTCAAGGGGCAGAGGTGGCCCACTGTGTGGAGGCAGGGGGACTGGAGCTCTAGGGAGTTTTGCTACTTCCTTCTAATGCTTTTGCAGTGGCCTGTCTTGGCCCATTTCTTTACCACTTTCCCTTCAGGACTCCGATCTGGCACTACTCTGGGGGGTTTAAGCCTTGTTTCTCAGGGATTATTTATAAACTAACAGAGGACTCCCAGGACAGGCAGGCAGAATATAAGTCCTGGTCCCTCTACACACCTCTGACCTCATGTGGGCTGAGGGCTTATCCTGCATTGATTACCCAGTATGAGTAAGGAAACCCACAGTGCCCACAAACTCACTCTCCTGTGAAGGCTCCAAGAATCACATTCCTAAAAGTTGCTGGCCAAGCTACAGACCCTCAAAAAGATGTAGAAGCAATGACAGATGACCGGCCTGGGCACAGAGGCAACAGGACCCACCGTCCTTCCTCCCTGGCATCTTTAGCATTGGTCTCACATAAAGTGGGGATGTGTACTCATGTCATCAGAGACCAGGATGACACATAGGAGTTACTTTCTCTTAAGAACCCTACAGGGCAGTCTTGACCAAGCTGCTTCTGACCCCAGCCTTACCATGCCCTGGCCAGGCAGCTCTGTAACTATGGCAGGCTCAGCTCATCAACTCAAGCTCACTGTCCACTGAGGCCTTTCTGCAGAGGCTCTGCTCTCTCAGCAAAGCCCCAGCTGGAAGGGCTACACAGTCACCCTTCTATCAGCTGCCCTTCTCAGACCCAGGCCTGGGCCCTGCTCGGTAAAGTGTGAAGCGTGAAGGAGGCCCCCGGGGAAGCCACAGGCACAGACCCTGTTAAATTATGGAGTAGCTTCCTGTGCCCCTTTCAGAAATGCCTAGGCATGCCCCAGCTAAATAATTTAGCACCTCAGGAAGACCCAGTGGGTCCTAACACAGCTGAAGTAGGTCAGGCCATGGTTTGGCTCTGGGAAGGGACTGTCAGGCTCACAGCCATGTCAGGAGGAACTGCAGGCTGCTTTGCACAACCACACCCCAGTGAGGGATACAAGGCAGGAAAGTCCCATCCTCCTCCCCCTTGCTGGAATAAGCTCAGGTACCTCCCATCCTCAAAGTCTTCCTTGGTGACCAAGTAAGCTACCCACCTGCCACTAGAGTTACTCTAAGGTCTGTGCTTGCCTGGGCTCCTCCTCCTCCACTTAGCACCTAGCTGACAGCTGACACAGTTGCCAGCAAGTAACACCCTAGACCCAAGCCATATACAAGGGGTGAGGCAGGGAGTAGACATGGATGCCAGAGTCACCCAAGGTGCAGGTGAGGAAGCAACTACTAGAGCCAGCTACAACTACCCACTTTGCTCAGAGCAAGGCTGGAAGGAACCAGTGGGTAGCAAGTTCTGCACACTGACCCTGCTCTGCTGGGTTAGGGTGGGTGCAGATGAAAAAGCAAACACTGAAACAGGTCACAGTTCCAGCCCTCCAGTAGGAGCTAGAAAGGATGTCAAACCAGATCAAAGATAAAGAAACTGAGAGACACCAAATCACAAAAGAATCAGGGTGGCCGCAGGCATCCTGTCCACCCTGCCCACACTAGCTCAGCACAGTCCCATCTAGAGGACTTTTCCTCTCTCTCTCCCAGGACTCAGCTCCAGTCCACAGCCTACAGCATGGGCAAGGTCCTGGAGCCTCTCTGTCCCTCCAGGCCAGCCTCAGATGCATACTATGACCTGACTCTAGAGAGGGAAGCCAGCACTCCAACCTCAGTCTCCTACAGAGCTTATGAAGAACACAGACCAGGGAGAAGGTAAATAGATGAGGCAAACTGAAAAACAAAGGCCTCTGATGGTGTAGGGAGTAAGGAACCCCACTTTTAGAATTCCATGGCCAAGGAAGTAAATTCATTAAGTACAGGGTAGATTAACAGAAGATAGGAGGGTGTGAAAGGGGGTAGGTAGGAGGGTAGCACCTGTATGACCCCTCTGCAAGCCACTGCCCCCTCCAAGACTGGTTCCTAAGCTAACCGCAGAAGGCAGCAGATAACTGGAGCTCCAAGGTATCCCCACTGGGACAGTCACCAGGCCAGGACCATTCCCTGCTTCCCTCTGGTCAGCCTTCTGCATGGCAGGCTGCATCCTACGGAAGCTGGAAGCAAAGGTCACAGTGCAGTCACTTTAGAGTTTTTTATTTTGCAATTCATTTATGATCCAGTTTCACATTCTCACAGGGTCAGCCACCCGACGTCACCCCCATCTGAAACAGCCAGACTGTTTGAGCTGAGGCTAAAGGTAAAGCACTAACATGCTCACAAAATAAAACAAAATTGCACAATTTATCCTTCATTTCATTCTTAAACCAATGCCCAACACAAAGACTGATTGCTGAAGAACGGAAACCCTTTTCTTCTTCATGCCTCAAACTCAACACTAAACTTATCTGACAGAGTGAACAAGGTCTCTTCAATAATTAATGGTAAACACATGAAAAATCCTTTATGATCCATAAATATTTTGTTATACAGGGTACAAAAATAGTTTTCATGTTTTGGTTTTGAGGTTCAGGAAGAACAAGGAGCAGTGGAAGAGTGGGGTGCACCAGGGGTAGGCAAGCAAAAGGCAGGTTTCTTAGACCTGCCAGTCCCCTGAGGAGACGGCAGAGAACTCTGATCTGAAGTGAAAGGCAGTGTATCTGCTGGGAGGATGTAGTCTGGAAGAGTGTATGTTGGAGGCAGGGCCTGTAGACTACAAGTGGCCACAAGGGCCCAGGCATCCCTGAAGTAGGGTCAGTGTAGGGGTAGGGAGTGGAGAGAGGGACCAGGCATGATAAGCCCTGAGTGCCAGGACCTGCTGTTATGGCCAGTGTGGGGACAAAACATACACACACATATACACAAATTTAAGTGTCACAATTGCTGGAGTAAAAATGCAAAATAAATGCCTCATTTCCTTGAGGGAGAGTTAGAGAAGCAAGTTTGGGTAGGAGGTCAGGCCATGCTGGGTCCCAGTGAGGCCTCTAAGCAGCTTGGCTTGGGTATCCCAGTAAGAAGGCCCCTGACCCTCTAGGGAGGCCTTAGAACAGGACTGAAGAAGGAAACAGGTGCAGTCCATTGAGTCAGGCTTCAGATTCACAGTGTCTGGAGAGAAGCAGCAGCTCTGCACAGGCCGAGGGGGCAGTGGAAGGGCAGGGCCTTTATTTGGTCCCAACCACACAAGTCCCAGAACCAACTCTGCAGTGACAAGACCTGGAGGGAGAGGAGAGAGGTAGCCATGAGTAAAGGAGTGAGATGGGGCGTTGGCTATAGACTCCTCTTTCGAGGGGAGGCTGCACAAGGGGACACAAGGTTACATGTGCAGGGGGAGAAGGGAAGAACCGGCTGGGTGCCCCAATGAACCTGCTCCAGAGCCACCTAGCACCAGCAAGCTCTCAGGACCAGGCAGAGGGAGGAGCCATGACCATGGAGGCAGCCAGTGTCAAGGACACTGACCTCTGGGGCTAACACTTACAGTGGAGCTAGCAGAACTGGCGATACTTCCATCCCTGCTGAGTGGTATCAGAGGAGGGGTACCAGCGAACCTACAAGAGAAGCCAATATTAGGATAAACTAAGTGACACATCCCTGCCCTCAGTGAAAACTAGATGAATTTAACCATCAGAGTCCCTGTAGCTGTCCAGGTTGTCACTGATCACTAGGTAGAGCCTGGGCCAGTAACTCACCTCTTAGCATCTGCTTCTTCCTCTGGAAAATGGAAAAACATCACCTGACCCACCTCCTAAGTTCCATGAGGACATGTCAACACATGGACCTCACTTATTATTTTATGCTATGAACATACTGCCCGCATGTATGCAAGCATACCTGTGTCATGCAGTGCCTTCAGAAGTCAGAAGAGGGCGCAGGATCCCCTGGAATTTATGGACAGTTGTCAGCTGCCATTATGGGTGCTGGGAACTGAACTCAGGTCCTCTCCAAGAGCCCCTGGATGCCATATGCCATTTCATTTTTCCTTTTTTTTTTTTTTTTTTACACTTGTTTTGCGTATGCGTCTATGTGCATGTAGGCACACAAGTGCCACTGAACACATGTAGAGGTCAAAGGACAACTTGTAGGAGTTGGTTCTCTTCATCCGCTGTATAGGTTCCAGGGATTGAACTCGGGCTCACCAGCCCCCATTATGTGATTTTAAAATAAAAAAATTAATAACCACATAATTAGAAGAAGCATTTCATTACAGCATTGACATATTCAATAACCATTTCCAGAGCTAAGATGCATCTCTTTCAAAATTAGCTGTAAACTTTTAGGTTTACAGTTGAATTAATACAGTTATACAATATTGTACTCAGTATAAACCCTATAAGACATAAAATTAAATGAGGTTTTAACCTTTAAAAAAGATCTCCATTTCATTATTAAAAAATACTGTTTCCTACAGAAAGACTCATTTTTAATGCTACTAACATTCAAATGTTTGCACATGTGTCTCTAATCTCTATATATCTGATTATTACTAGTCACAGTCAGTTACACTTGGTTCCTTGGCACCTGAATATGGATATGAAGTCATAACAGCTTCATTTTTTAATTTCAAACATTTTTTTTTATAATCTCACTAACAGTGCACATGGTTTTCTTCTTTCCCCACATCCTCTCCAACGCTGGCTGTCTGATAGCACCTAGTCTAACAAGTGTGAGAAATATGTCAATATGCTGGCCTGGCCTGAACTCACTATGATCAGGTTGGCCTCAAACTCACAGAGATCCACCTGCCTCTGCCTCCTGAGTGCTGGGATTAAAGGCATGTGCCACCACACACACACACACACACACACACACAGGTTAGAGAACAACTTGTAGGAGTCAGTTCTCTCCTTCTACTTGGGTTCCAAGGATTGAACTCAGGCTACGGCATCAAGAGGCTTTATTGGTCTGGTGTTTTCAGACAGGGTCTCATGTATCCCAGGGTGGTCTTGAACTTACTATATAGTCAAGAATGACTTTGAACATATGATCCTCTTGCCTTCGCCTCTTGAGCTCTGGGATTATGTGCACCACTATGCCCCACAGAGCAGTAGCCCCAAAAGCTGGATTCCTAGAGCCTGGTCAGGAAAATGGCATGCATCCTGCACCCTTCTCTTCCATGAGCCAGGTATCTGGCAAGAACAATTGAGCTTGCTGCCAGGCCAAGGCTGTAGGGAAGTCACCCACCCCAGTTACATTCTCTAGAGAAGCATGTCAGCCCATCTCACCCAAGGCTGCCTGGGGGTGGGGGTGGGGGGATAGGGACGAGCACTCAGGAGAAAGGCTGGGGTGGCACATGAAGCCACTGTAGAGAATGAGTTAGATGCTGAATAGATGACAGACCCAGTTGCCCACTTGGCTGCTTGTGATTCCTGCCTCTTGGGTAAGCAGAGAGAATATGACAAATGCCAGGCCCTCTGGGCTGAAGAGAGTGTTCCAAGAACTAGCTCCTGTGCTCCTCCCCAAGTCTAGGTGCTGCTTTGTACAGTGCACACCTCCAGCCAACACATCCTCCTAGGATGGTGGCAGGAAGTTAGGGAGACTAACTACCCTAACAGTTGCATGCCTGGCACATAGCAGAACAGGTCCTAGGCCACCAAACCAGCACTGTGGTCCCTCTGAATGTGGCACTGACATCACCAGAATATTTCTGGCCCAGGACCTGTAGGAGCTACCCCACCCTAGAGGCCACAGTATTTCCTAACCTGCCTCCTGAACACCTAGAAGCAGCTCTTCCTTCTCCTGGTTGACAGCTGTATGAGAGGAAGTTTAACAGGCACTTTGCTGGGTTGGGAATGCCCTCCCAGTTGGATGCCTGGCTAGACACTAGAACTCATCCCACAAGTAAGGGATAAAAGAAGGAGCAGTACTGCCACCAGACAGGCCTGTGGCTCTGTCCAGCTCAGAGAACCTCATCATGGGCCCTGCCAACAGCCCTTCACTCAGCTGAAGCAGCCCCTCCACAAGCAGCACCTGACTGGCTGGATGCCCAAGGGATCAGACAAAAGTGAAACATCAAGATCTCAGGAAGCCTCTGTTCTGGTTTGTTTCTTCATTGCTGTGACAAAATACTCTGACCACTACCAACTTGGGGAGGAAAGGGTTTATTTATCTTGCATCTCCCGGGTCACAGTTCATCAGGGAGCCTAAGGTAGGAACTCAGGGCAAGAATCTGGAGCACAGGCCATGGAAGAACACTGCTTACTGGCTTGCTCCCCTGGCCCCTGCTCAGCCTGCTTTCTTATGCAACACAGGCCCACCTGCCCAGGGGTGGCACCACCCACAGTGGGCTGGGCCCTCCCACATCACTCATCAAGCATGTGCCCCATGGACATGGCTACAGGCCAGTCCAATGAAGGCAATTCCCCAATTGAGGCTCCCTCAACCCAGGTGTGTCAAGTTGACACTAAAGCTGTCCAGCACAGCCTCCCACTCATCATCTTCCACATTAGGGAGCTAAGGCCTCAGGTGACTGCTTGAAAGTCTCCCCCCGCATCTGCTAGATCCTACCCCCCACATTCACTCACTCCTCTGATGCTGCTGTGATTACAGTGCTTCCTCAGCTGGAGTCAGATGTCACTTGGGGAAAGTAAGAGGATGGTGGCCATTTATGGGCCCAGGACAGCCAGGCTACTGATGCAAAAGGAATGCACTTGAATGGAATGCATGTAGCAGGGTTGCTATGGCATGTCCTAAAGATGCTTGGTGGCCTGGGGTCCTCTAAAAGTAGTACAGTCCCTTCCTCTCTTCCTGCCCAGCACAGGGTAGGAGAACCTAAAACCCAAGGCCAGCATGTGAGGGACCCTGCAGTCAGCATCCTCTCAAACCCTTCGGTTGTTCATGGCATGGTGGGGGGATTTCTGAGAGGTGTCACAGGCTAGAGAAAGCTGCTTTAGACCAAGGAAACAAGGACACAGCCTCAGCCCTCTCTCAGAACTTAGGACTGAGTAAAAAGACACCAAAAAGTAGGCGAAGGAATGAATCTACACAAGAAATAGGAACAGCCAATGAATATTGGGAGTCTCACTTGCCAGAAAGTCAATTAAAAATAATATTTCAGCCAGGCATGGTAGCTCACACCTTTAATCCCAGCACTTGGGAGGCAGAGGCAAGCGGATCTTTTTGAGTTCGAGGCCAGCCTGGTCTACATAGTGAGTCCCAGGACACCTGGAGCTACAAGGAGATCCTATCTCAAAAAGATAAATAAATAATAAGTAAATAAATAATACTTCATCCCAGGGGCCAATAAGATGGCTCAGCGGGTAAAATCACTCATCACACAAGCCAGGTGACTTGAGTTTGACCCCTGGAACACATATAAAAGTGGAAGGAGGGAATCAACTTTAAGGTTACCCTTTCACCTCCACACAGGTACCATGGCACACATACATGGGCCCATGTAAATATCACACAAATCGAAATAAAAATTAGCAAAAACAAACTTCACCCAGATTGTCAAGTCTGAACTGTGACTGTGGAATAGCCCTGGGAACTTTGGAATAGGGCTAGGAAAGTCCATCAGGACAGGTTCCCAAGATGTGTGATACCCTAGCAGATCCTGTCAGCAGCAAGCAACTCAACAACTGCCTTGCCAGCTGCTAGGAGCTGCATATTTATACAATGCTATGCCAGCTGGGCACCAGGCACAAATCTACAGTTATTGACATGAAAATTGTCTCAAAAAGCCAAAGGAAAGAAACAACATTATGCATTAAAATTTTGGTGGCGTACGCCTTTAATCCCAGCACTCAGGAGGCAAAAGTGGGTGTATCTTTGTGCATTAAAGGCCAGCCTGGTCTACATAGCAAATTCCAGGCCACCTGGGGCTACAGAGAGACCCTGTCTCAAAAAAGACCAAGAAAAAAATTTTTATGAAAGACTTACATCTATAGATTTACTTATATTACCCAAATTTCTAATAAAGAATTTATTTTCATGTGTGCATATGTGCAATGGGAGCAGCACATGTATCACAGTGCATGTGTGAAGGCCAGTTTAACTTTGTAGGGTCAGTTTTGTGGGCTCAAGGAATTAAATTCAGTCACTTTGCTTGTGTGATAAGTGTCCTTACCTCTTGAGTCATCTCGCTAGCCCCCAAATCTAAGAATTGTTTTTCCTTTTTATTTTTTTAACTTATTTTTTATTGAAATTTTGTGTATTTCATACATAAAATCATCTTTATACCCCTTTCCCCCTTGGCACTCTCCCATAGCATCCCCACTGCAGTTCATACATTCTGTCATTTGTATTAAGATCTATTATGAGCCAGGCATGATGGCACATGCCTTTAATCCCAGCACTCGGGAGACAGAGGCAGGCGGATCTCTGTGAGTTCAAGGCCAGCCTAGTCTACATAGTGAGTTCCAGGACAACTGGGGCTACAGGGAGATCCTGTCTCAAAAAGACAAAAAAAAAAAAGATTATGTAAAGTTAGTGTCCCGAGATGTCCCTCAGTGCAAGTTCATCCACCAGGGTTTAATGCTAGAGTTCCTCCTTTTAAGAAGATCAGCTCTTCCTCACCCAGCAGTTATCAGCTGCCAATAATTCTTCCACTAAGATTGGGGCTTGCTGTTCATTTCCACAGTTCTGTGCTGGGTTTTTGTCTGCCTAAGTTTGCATGGGTCTTGTGCATGCTGACACCATTGCTGTAGGTTTGTATGAGAAGGGTCCTAAGCACCTAGAGGACTATTTCTGTATGGTCATACACCTCCCTAGCTCTTACAATCTTTCCACCCCCTCTTCCATAATGGTCCCTGAGTCCTAGGTGGGCAGACCTCAATATTGGAGTCCTGTCCAAGGACCCACACTCTGCCAACTCTCATTCTCTACATTTTGGCCATTTGTGGCCTTTTGCTTTCCTGGCCCTCTGTTGCATGAGGGAGCTTCATTGATGAGAACTGAAAGATGCATTAGTGTTCTCTTCATCCCTTATTCTATGTTCTGTGAGCCTTAGGTGTAGTGGTTGCATCCTAGATGTGCCACTTAGGCTTGGGCAATTCACAGAGAATCTCTGTATGTGACCAGAGGTATAACTCTGTAAATAATCTGTCTGTTGGAAAAAGAAGCTACTTTGATGGGTGGTGGCTGGGATGCTTGTCTGTAAATTTAAGAATCCATATTTTGTACATAGTAAGAAATTACATTTGTCTAGGGATATGAGAACCTTGGGGAAAATCTAAGAATTAAAACAAAACAAAAAAACAGTTACTGCTGGGCATGATGGCATAAATCTGTAATCTCAACACTAAAGCTGAGGCACGACGACTGCCATGTGCTCAAGGCTAGCCTGAACTACATACCAAGATCTTGTTTCTATTACCAAAGGGGGGGGGTGGAGGTGGAGGGGTGGCTCAGCAGTTAACAATGGTTGTTCTTGCAGAAGACTCGGGTTCGAATCCCAGCATGTACATGGCAGCTAACAACTGTCCATAACTCCAATCCCAGGGGATCCGACAGCATTTTCTGACTTCTGTGGGCATTGCATGACACGGGTGCACTTACCTACATGCAGGCAATACACGTATACATTTTAATCCTAGCAGAAGGTGGTGGATCTGTGAGTTCCAGGCCAACCTGGCCTACATAGGAAGTTCTAGGCCAGCCAGGGATACATAGCCCATGGGACCTTGTCTCAAAAGAAAAAAACAAACAAAAACCAAGGGGGCTGGAGAGATGGCTCAGTGGTCAAGAGCCCTGGCTGCTTTTGCAGAGGACCCAGGTTCTATTCCCAGCACCCACATGGCAGCTAACAGTCATCCATAACTCCAGTTCCAGGGAATCTGATGCCCTCTTCTGACCTCCATGGGCACTGCACAACATGGGTGCACATGGGGGTCTTTTTGAGTCAGGGTCTCCCTGTAGCCCCAGCTGACCTGGAACTTACTATGTAGAACAGGCTTGCCTTGAACTCATAGAGATCCGCCTTCCTCTGCCTCCCAAGTGCTGGGACTAAAGGCGTGCGCCACCACACCTGGCAACAATATAACACTATAAAAATTTTAACCCCCCCCCCCCAAAAAAAAAGAGAACGGTTTTCTTGGGAGTAGGATAAGCTGAAGTTAAGAAACCCTATCTATTTTTCTCTAAATGCAGATCTGTGGAGAATAAATGCTTCTGAGGTATTTGTCACACACCACATGCTGTTGAGAAGTTTTCATGCACCAATTTCACTTAATTACATGGAAGGAAAAAAGGCAAGGGAATATGTCTAACATCAAGGCTTATGCTAAGCAGCTGAACTTACAATTAAGGGAAGAGAGCCATGGTGTACAACCTACATCTGGGAGGAGATAGGGCCAGGTATGGAGGAGCACACCTTTAATTCTAGCACTCAGGAGGCAGAGGCACGTGGGTCTCTGTAAGTTTGAGGCCAGCCTGGTCACCTAGGGCTACATAGAAAGACCTTGTCTTAAAAAAGATGGGTGGCTGCTTGGAAGCCACCTTTCTTATGTGCCAAACCCCACCTTGTCCCTGCCACACTGTTTTCATGTCCAATTCCTTACAAAGAAAGATTCTTTCTTATTCTTTTGAGACAGGGTCTCAGTGTACCCCAGGCTGGCTTCAAACTTGCTATGTAGTCAAGGATAGCCCTGAACTCCTGATCCTCCTGCCTCTATCTCCCTAGTGTTAGGATTACAGGTATAGGCCACCAATGCCTGGCTCAGGGAGAGGTTCTTGTGACAAGACAGAGTGGCTCAGAATTCTCTTCAAGGCCCTCCTGCAGAACTGGTCTATGCAGCCACAGGGCTGGGCTACTTGAGAAGAGCACACAGTTGGGGTGTGCATGGCAAGGTAGGGCAAGTGGGTACTGGTCCTCATTCCTTCTTAAGCCTTTTAGCTGCTACCTTTTCTTAACATTACCTCTTTAACCTCCAATTTTCCACTGGTCCTCTGGGTTCAGAATCTTTAAAAATTTTTTTTTTTAATTTATTTTTTGTCTCTTTTGAGACAGGGTCTCCCTATAGCCCCAGCTGTCCTGGAACTCATTATGTAGACCAGGCTGGCCTTGAACTCACAGAGATCCGCCTGCCTCTGCCTCTCGAGTGCTGGGATTAAAGACGTGCACCACCACGCCCTGCTTAATTTTTATTTTTATGTATGTAAGTAAGTGCATCCCTGTTGTGCAGCATCTATGGAGAACAGAAGAGGGTATCAGATCCCCTGAAACTGGAGTTACAGATGACTGTTAGCTGCCATGTGGGTGCTGGGATTCAAACCCAGGTCTTCTGTAAGAGCAGCCAGTGTTCTTAAACACTGAGCCATCTCAGTGTTTTTTGGAAATAGGTTCTCACTATGTAGTCTTGGCTGGTCTGGCTTATCATGGGCAAAGTGGGGGGGTGGCTCTTAGAAGAGGGAAAAGAAAATATTCTGTGGAATATGCTTTCATGCACATTATCATACTTAATCCTCACAGCCCCTTTTACTGCTGAGATAATGGGTATCCAGCCAGTCTGAAGAATAAGGACAGAACTAAAGATTGCTTGGTCATTAGTTTGCCTCTAAAAAATGTCACTATCCTTTAGGGTGGCATCTTTCCCCTTCCAGTGAGAGCCAGGCAACAATGGGAACAAGCAATCACAAATACAGCACTTTCTTCATGCTAACAGCTCCATAGAAGCCAGGTGTGATGGTACACGAGCAATCTTAGCATGTGGAGAGGTGGAGGCAGATCAGGAGTTCAGGGTCAGTCTAAGCTACATGAGACCCTGTCTCAAAAAACACAAAATGGAAACAAATGGTATGTAGCTCAGTTGACAGAGTGCTAGCTTAGCATAAATGAAGTCCTGGGCTCTACCCCCAGCACCACATAAAACCAGGGTGCTCCATGCCTGCAATCCCAGAATTTAAGAGGTAGAGCTAGGAGGATCAGAAGGTCAACGTCATCCACAGCCTTAGCTATACATCACAGTTAGAAACTAGCCTGGGATACATGAGAACTTGCCATAAAACAAAAGATTGTATTACACTACAAAAAAAAAAAAAAAAAAAAAAGGGAAAAAAATCCAAGAAAGAACGATTTTCACTGTTTAAGAAGAAAGGGGCTGGAGAGATAGCTCAGCGGTTAGGAGCACTGACTGCTCTTACAGAGGACCCAGGTTCAATTCCCCACACCCACATGGCAGCTGCGAACTGTCCTTAACTCCAGTTCCAGGGAATCCTAAGCCCTCTTCTGACCTCCGAGGCATTGCACAACATGGGTGCGCTCACATACATACATGCAGGCAATACACTCATACATATAAAATAATAAATTTTAAAAAATTAATTAAAAAAAGAAAAAAATGAAGAGTTAAGGTTAAGCAACTTGTCAAAGATCACACAGATGTTGAGAAACAGGTCCAGGATCTGGGCTACAGATGTTGGAGAAACACAACATAGGAAGAAATTGGAAGGGGGACTAAAGGGAATTGCATAGAGAGCTGGGTCTAGCAGCACTGCATCACTCCCAACCAGTAAAGCAGAGGAGCTTCTCCCAGTTCCCCTGGCAAACCTACTGTCCCTGGCCCCCAAACACCTGATCCAATCCAGCCCTCTCATTTCACAGATGAAGACATAGAGGCCTAGAGGTGAAGACCATGTAGCTAACTAGTGGTAGAGATAGGATCACAGGCCAGGAGTCCAGCAAGGAAGGTGCCTGTGATTCTACAAAGTACCTTGCAGTGCCCCTGCATTTAAAACCACCAGCTTAGCCCAGACCACTCAGTTCTGCTAGGGTCACAGCCAGGATGGACTTTCCTGCTTCCCACTCTACTCCCATGTTAATACCCAAAACTTCTCCAGGAAAAGACCTTAGCTACCTTGGATGAATTTCCCAAGGTACTCAGTGGGTCCCGGGATAGTGCCAAGCTTAACCACAGTTCTACTGAGTACAATCAGAAGTTGCTGTGGCCTAGGAGACTTCCTTGCTGGGGTTAGTCTGCTCAGATAGTGGTACCTGATCTGAATTTTCTACCTTGGGAATGGGCAAACCTCTGTGACACTAAGTCCCTCAAAGACCTGAAAATGGATGTGTACTCAGCTCCCAGGCAAAGTATCCAGTTCTTCCAACCTACAGCTTCTCTTTCCTGTGAACTTTCCCTCCTTGGTTTCTTCTGTCCTTTCCCTCCTGTCCCCTTCTACTGCCCAGGCTAGGCCCAAGCAGCCTACCTCCATGTGCTCCTTTCTTGATAATATGGGAACCCCCCTCCCCCCTTGTTAGGGACCATTTCAAGGCTCAATTCTTGGTCACTTGTCTGATCACAGGCTGGGGTGGGCTCAAGATTGTCCCGACCTGCTTCCTGTGGCTGCCTGGCAGTGTCCCAATATGGCCACCATGAGGATTCCTCCATAAAGATACAGTAGGATGAGACCTCCTCCTGTAGATTTTATCCCAGCACTTGCACCAAAGTCAGACCGGAGGACCAGAGCAAAGGCCTATGAGGCCAGCAGCAGAACTGACACAGTTCTAGACACAGAATTTGTTGTGGCCCAGCCTCACTCTCCTATAGGAGGTGCTCCTTTTTTACCCTAGTGGGCAGTGCCCAAACCTGTAATCCCAGAACTCAGGAGTCTGAGGCTGGAGGATTATGATGAATTCAGGGCCAGCTTGGTCTAGGACCTTGCCAACCCCATCCCCCAGCAAAATAAAGGGGGAAAAAAAAATCCAGGCATGGTATTGTATGCTTATAATCCCAGCACTTGGGAGGAAGAGGCAGGAACACAAGAGTTCAAGGTCAGCCTGGGCTACATGAGATCCCTATCTCAAAAAGTAGGACAGAAGAAAGGAAATAGGGAAGGAGGGAGGGAGGGACAAAACCTTCAAAAACAAAGACTGGCAAGATGGCTCAGTGGGTAAAGGTACTTGCTGCCAAGCTTGACAATCTGAATTTGATCCTTATAACCTGATGGTAGAAGGAGAAAACTGACTCCCAAAAGTTGTCCTACACACACACACACACACACAAAGAAAAAAAAATACATGAAAACTGAATTCCAGACCTGTCTAGGCAGAGTGGTCTTCACTGTGTTACTATCAAACTCATAACAATCCTGAGGCTCCATACACTCTTCTAATTTTCCAGAGTAATAATTGAGGCATGAAAACCTTTAAAAGCTTGATTAAAGGTGCTGGAGAGATGGCTCAGCAGTTAAGAGCACTAGTTGCCCTTGCAGAGGACCTCAGATCAGTTCCCAGCACTCATATGGTGCCTAACAACCATCTGAAACTCCAGTTCCAAGGGATCTGATGCCCTCTTCTGGCCTCTGTGGGTACTGCATATATGTGGAACACTTAGAAACATAGATAACACACATAAAATACAAATAGTTAAATGTTTTTAAAAGCTGGGTGTGCTAGTGTATGCCTTTAATTCCATCAATCAGGAGGCAGAAGCAGGTGGATCTCTATGAGATCTAGGCCAGTCTGATCTACAACATAGTGAGTTCCAGGCCAGTTGCAGCTACTGGGAGACCCTATCTCTAAATAAATAAATTAATTAATTAATTAATTAAATAAAGTTAAACACTTGATAAAGCTCAAGACAGAAGAGGCAGAGCAGACCCAGGTGCAGGCCTTGGCACTCAGGGTATTATGCCTCTGTGTCCCTGGTCTCCCACCCCTAATCCTAATGGCAGGAACATGCAGATCCCTAGAGTCTCGATTTCCAAATATCCTAAAAGATAACAGTTTTTTGTGGGTTTTTGTTTTTGTTTTTTGGACACTTGAGTTTCACACTGTGGCCCAGGCTGGCCTCAAAATTCCAGCAATTCTCTAGCCTCAGCTTCCCAGGTACTGGGATTACAAGCATGAGCTATCACTCCCAGTGGAAGACAATTCTGCTCATCCTAGGAACAGTAGTGGTGTATGGGGAGGCAGACAGGCCCAGCTGGACTACAGCTTTCCACACCAACCCAAAATGGCTTACCTGAGCATGTAGGGCAGCAGCAGCAGCAGCAGCAGTGGCAGCTGGGTAGGTGAACGCAGCATGTGAGATGGCTGGAGTCAGCTCTGTGGTGTAGAGAGGGTAAGGGGCCCAGGCCTCTGGGGACGCAGGGATCAGAGCAGCCCCCATCAGGTCATCTACAATGGGAGACACAACAGCCTCCACTGTCAGAACACTGGTCTCTCCACCCATCACCCCCTTCAAAACAGAAAAGGGAGCTAGCACTATGTTCAACCATAGTCGCCCCACCCCAAGACCAGACTCTTCCTCCAGAGGACCCCAAGATCAGTGAAGGAACCTCTGTGAATTTGGCCTGGCACAGTGAATACCCTATTTCTAGATGCTTTCAAACAGGCCATGGCCTATCTCAAATAAAAGAAATCACAAAAGGCTTCAAGGAAATTGTTTAGCCCTGACAGCCTAAGAACCCAGTCTCCTCTGGAGGGAGGAGCCTGGCAAGTCTCAAAGACAGCGGCTATGGAGGAAAGAAGGCCCCAGGAAAAGGGGAGACAGGCAGGACGATTCCATCAAGGATCTAAATGTATGCAATTTCACCACGCCTGCTGGCTTGAGCCAGCCAAAGGGGAAGAAAAGGCAGCTGAAGCCCCACTCACAGGGGTCCCGCGCGATCAAATGTGCTCCAAGGGCAGGGTGAACATTAGTGGGATTTGGTGTCGCCATTAGCTTGCTCTTGGCCATCTTGGTATTGGCTTTGGCAAACTCTAGCCTCAGAGTCTGTGGGTTCTCAGGATCAAAGCGAATACCCTACGTGGGAAAGAAAGGGAGAGAAAGACTTACAGAGGACCCATACTGCCAACTGCTATTGATATGGAGGGCCCCAGAAACATGCTTGCCTGAAAGACTTTTTTGCACACGGGGGGCCACAGCAGACGGAGTGCTGCTGAGTAATAACATTTGTCACAAACTAGGCAACCAAAGACTGTGCCCTGAGATGCGCAAAAAATAAAAGTCATGTATTTCTTGGGTGTGCAGTAGGGGAAGATTTGCAGAGGACAGAATGGGGACAATCATTGCTTCAGAGGTCTTGGGGTCAGAGAAAGGCATGTTCTCCGCCTACTCACGTTCAATGCATTTTTGGCTGCTTCTGCTCCTGCCCGGCTGTCAAAGATCACAAAACCAACAGGCTAGTAGGAAGAAAGAAAGAACATCCTAGCATTTCTCCCAGCATTCCTTTTCTATACCCGAAAACAGAGACAAGACCTGCGGTGGTTTAGCACTTCCCTAGCATGCACAAGGCCATGGGTTCAAAAACACAATACCACAAACAACTGGAAATAGTATTTGTCCTAAGAGAACACAGAAGGAAAAAACCTCTTGCTCACAGCCTTCTAAGGTATAGTTGAAAGGTTCACAAGCACCTCAAAGTCAAATCTCCCTTCTGGGTATTACACTATGAAATGATGCAGGCCAGGCATGGTGGCGCATGCCTTTAGTTCCAGCACTCCAGGGGCAGAGGCAGGCTGATCGCTGTGAGTACATAGTGAGTTCTAGGCCAGCTAGGGTAATGCCAACAGAGCATTATTCCATCACATTATACATTGTTTTTTCAGTGGATGTCTTTAAAAAAATGGGACTGGGAATTAAACTAAATTAAACAGGGTCTGGCACATGTTAAGCAAGGGCTCTATAACTGAGCTAGAAGTCAAGCCCCAGCAGAAGCTTTGTAAACGCATACAGCTAAGGTTGAAAACTTTTCCAACTTTAGATTCCTAGTCGTCCCCAAAGACTCTGGACCCTGGCCTCCTGCAAGAGGCCAGAGCTCAGCTACTGTCCTCAGCCATGAGGGCCAGGCAGTGGTTCCTAAATCCCAGAGCCAGACAGAGGACAGAGGCTGAGGAGACCCAGCTACCTGAAAAAGAGGAGGGTCCTGTGGAGGCTTTCCTTTTGTCAGCCCAGGGCAGAGGCAGGACAACAGAATGGGTTTCTGCTTCCAGATGCCTTTCCAACATTAGGAAAAGGCAATAGCTTAGCAATCATCCAGGGCTGGGAGGAAGAAAACCTAGGAGACAAATTACCTGTCTTGAGGTGAGCTTGATCAAGGACCCTTCATAGCCCTGTGGAGAGAAGAGGCCATTACAGGGGATAAGTTGTTATTGTGCTGCCCCAGAACTGTATCCCACATCAGTTTCATCTTCCCCTAGTGTTCTCCTGATTCACTCAAAAACCTCTACATAGGAAAGCCACTCAGACCTCACCATTGCTTAGTTCCTGCTGCCTTTGTGTTCTGAATCACACAGGGCATTCCTATATACTCTAATTTGTAATCCCAGAGGGTGGGCCTTACCTTTCAATTTCCTCATCTGCCAATGAAAAGGCTACACTGAATCTCAAGGATTCCTTATGTGGCAAAGATTCTTTACCAGCTCCACTTTACAGATGAGGAAACAGAGGTTCAGAAGGGCTAAGCAAGTGGCAGAAGAGCAGAAGATTTGCACAAATGATTCAGCAGACCCAGTCAGAGGCCTGTAACTTCAGTTTCTGAGACATCTTTCTGCAGTTCAATCCACAGCAGATTTTTCTTGCTGCTCAGCCCTGGTTCTGGGCTCTGGGGGCTCCTGCGTCCTGACTCACCTTGAATGGCCGGAAGAGCAGGTAGAGTTCTCTAGGTTTAATATCCACAGGGAGGCCACTGACGAACAGTGTCCGGACCTGAGGACAGAGACCACAGTGGTCAGGGTCAGGCTGGACATGAAGGATGGGAATGGTGGTTCTTCCACCAGGTGAGACTTAACAGGGAAATTGAATATATTCTGGGCCTCCTCTATAGAAAGTGAGGGTGCCTCATCCCACAAAATGAGCCCATAAAGTTGTATGTTTTAGCACTTACTGAACCACCATCAGGACCAAAGTTCAGACTTCAGGACTCACATAACAAGCTGGGTATCCTGCCCATGCCTATAGCCACAGCTTTGAGGAGGACAGAAAGAGGAAGATCCGCTGGGGCTTGCTGGCTTCCAGTCTACGGAGAAACCTGAGCCCTAGGTTCAGCTGAGACATCCTGCTTTATAGGAAGGTACTGAGTGATAGAGGAGGACATCATGCCCACCATAAGTGTACATAGGCACACACAAGCTCACACATACACAGTGAAAAAGAAAAAAAATCACCGGGCGTGGTGGCACACGCCTTTAATCCCAGTGCTCAGGAGGCAGAGGCGGGCGGATCTCTGTGAGTTCGAGGCCAGCCTGGTCTACAAAGTGAGTTCCAGGCCAGCTGGGGCTACAGGGAAACCCTATCTCAAAAAGACCAAAAAAAAGAAAAAGAAAAAAAGAAAAAAATCAGGCTGGCGAGATGGCTCAGGGGTTAAGAGTACTGACTGCTCTTGCTTCAGGGATTTCCTATCTCTACCTCCTGTGGGTGGGGATTACAGGTAGGCTATACTTACCTGGCTTTTAATGTGGATTCTGAGTATCTGAACTCTGGTCTTCATGCTTGAGCGACAAAGTACTTTACCCACTCCCTACCTAGCACCTTACATTGAATTTTTTAAGGTAAGTAGAATCTTGCCAGGTTCAAGGGAGGAAGTTTGATGCCCTAAGTGATGAGAGTGGCCTCCCTGTGGTTACCAGTTGGAAGCAAAATCAGGTCTAAATACCAGGTGTTTATCTGGTAAGTTCAGTCAAACCTGGCCTCCTGAACCGCAGGTAGGGGCCTTGAGAGGGTTGGTTCAACTGCTTCCTTACCTAATTTCTATTTTTGTTTTATTTGTTTTTGTGATACTGGAGACTGAATTTGGGGCCTTGAGCATGCTAGACAGACACTCTACCACCGACCTATAATTTATAACCCCTTTTTAACTTTTTATTTGGAGACTTGTTACATAGTCCAGGCTGGCCTTGAATTTTCAATCCTCCTACCTGTCTCCTTAGTACTGGGATTACAGTATGTCATGCAGGGTTTCTGCTATGCAAATCCTGCTGGCATTTGGTGTTAAACTAGGTGCATCACCTGGGGGCTATGATGCCTTCTAGTTTATTATAGGTCTTCTAGTTTATTACATTAAAAAAATTTCTTTTAGCCCAACATGGTGGGGCATGCCTTTAATCCCAGTGCTCAGGAAACAGAGGCAGGAGGATTTCTGTGAGATCAAGAACAGCCGCCGGAGCTACAGGGAACCCCTGTTTCAAAAAACCAGAAAGTATGTATACACATACATGTATGGAAGTCAGGAGTCAGTCACTACCTTTGTCACGTGGTTCCCAGGGGTCTAACTCAGGTCATCAGGCTGGGCTGCAGAAGCCTTTCTTTACACTTGGAGCCATCTCACTAGCCCAGCCATCTAGTTTAAATATATTAAAAACACATCTTTACTTACTTTTTTTGGACAAGGTTTTCTCACAGGCCCAGCTAGCCTGGAACTTACTATTAGACCAGGATGGGCTCAATCTCACAGAGATCTACCTGTCTCTGCCTCCCAAGTGCTGGGACTAAAGGTGTGTGCCACCATGCCTGGTCAGAAGGTCCTCTTAACTAACATACCTGAAGGGCTAGAGAGATGGCTCAATGGGTAAAGGGACTTGCCACAAAGCCTGATATCCTGAGTTTGGTCTATGAAACCCACACAGTTGAACGAGAGACCTGCCTTCCACAAATTGTCTTCTGTCTCCCACAGCACACTGTAGCATATACATACACATATGTACACACAAAATAATAAATGTATAAATGTAAAAATATTTGCTCACCATCAAGTTCAAGGCTAATCTGGTCGACAGAGCAAATTCTAGACCAGCCCCCAAATATCCCATCTTGAAACCATGGCTTAAATAATGATAAATCTGAATGAGTTCCCTGCCTGACCCCTGTTTTGAGCACCAGTACATATTCCTATGCCCAGCATCATCTTCTTACTTCCCTACTGTTAGTTTAAGAAAAATACAAGGCAGGGGATATGACTCAGTGGTAGAGTGCTTGTCTAGCATACATCAAGTGCTATATAAAAGTGGGTGTAATTCCAGCACTAAGGAAGTAGAGACAGAAGTTCAAGGTCACTTTCAACTACATAGTGAGCTTCAGGCTAGCCTGGGGTACAAGAAACTATTTGGAAAAGAGAGAGAGGAGGGAGAGGGAGAGGGAGAGGGAGAGGGAGAGGGAGAGAGAGAGAGAGAGAGAGAGGTCAAGTATGGCTGCTCCTGCTTTTAATTCTATCACACAGGAAGCTGAGGCAGGAAAACTGGCCTGAATCTAGGACAGCCTGAGCTACAAAGGGCCTGGTCTCAAAAATCAAAAGAAATGACTCTCCTTTGAGAAGTCTATAACCATGTTCTTGGGTGTGTCTTACTAGACCAAGAACCTCTCTTTCTCTTAAGCCTTAAAAATCTGTATTTAAAAAATCTCTTTCAGCCAGGCATGGTGGTGCATGCCTTTAATCCCAGCACTCCAGAGGCAGAGGCAGGCAGATCTCTGTGAGTTCAAGGCCAGCCTGGTCTACATGGCAAGTTCCAGGCCAGCTAGGTCTAGGGGGAAACCCTGTCTCAAAAAGACCAAAAAAAAAACACCCCCAATTCTTTCAATAAACTAACTCTGCATCAGAAAATAAGAATTAAAGAGGGACTGGAGAGATGGTTAAAAGCACTGGTTGCTCTTATAGAGGACTCAAATTTGGTTCGCAATACCCATATGGCAGCTTAACAACCATCCATAACTCCAGTTCCAGGTGATCAGTTGTTAGCTGCCATGTGGGTTCTGGGATTTGGACCCAGGTCTTCTGCAAGAACAGTGTTCTTAACCACTGAGCCATCTCTCCAGCCCATAAAATATTTTTTTAAAAGGAAAAAAAAAAAAGAGAACATGCTCCATGTCTAATGATGGTCACTGCTGGGAAATAGCCTTTGGGGATACTGGCTTATATCAGGAACCTGAAGCAGTACCAAAGTTGCACCCAACACACACACATGCACACATACACACATAATCACGAAACAGAGCCAGGAATGTCAAAAGAAACCAGCTCCATATGTATCTGCACGTAACCATGTCACCACACCCACCTACACTAAAGCCATTTCAGATGCCTCTTCCTTGCAGATAGGCCAATTTTACCTGGGTGAAAGCTCATTACATGTCCCAGCTCTTGGGAGTTCTGTACCCCTGTACTGTCCCCGCTCAAGCTTTGCCTTGTCCCTGGCAGGCCCTGAGGGAACCAGAAAGCTGAGGCTCCAGGGTAGTCTAAACCGAGATCCTCCTCTATTCTAGAGCCCCTCTGTCCTTTGATGTCAGAGTTTAAAGTGTTTAAGTAAATCCAAGCACAAGGGGCTCACCCAAGGTCACACAGAAGACCAGGGACTTAAAACCCAGGTCTCCCCACTATATACAACCTGCCTGGCAGAGATGATACGTCTTTCCCTGATACCCTCGTATCAATGCCAGCCCTCAGGATAACTCAGGGTTTGTTCCAGCAGATGGGAGTGGAAGTTCAAGCTGCCTGCCGAGCAGACCCCAGCAGCTCTCTTGCCCTCCTCCTCAAAGTAGCCCCACAGAAGCCTCTGTCTTAGTCCTACCCAGGGCCTGCCTATCTCACCCAGGCTAATTTTAATCCCTTCCTCAAATGGCTCCCCAGCCTCCCTAGAGGCCCCTTAAATAGCAAGTTCTCAGTACAAAGTTTCCTGCTTTGGGTGGGAGTGGGGGATAAGCTCAGGGATCTTTTCCTCATCTCCAGTTCAGATTCTCTTTTCCAGCCTTCTCTCTGGACCACATGGCCCTTTTCCTCCAGTTTCCATAGCTTAAATTTTAAACTATCTTAAAGGCTACACCATGGTGCCTATCCTATCCCTGACCATCTTTCAGAAATAAGGCAGATATGGATTAAGTGGTGGGTGTCCTCCTGTCTTTCAGGGCACAGGCCCTTTGAAGAAGTCAAGTGTGGGAGGCTAAGTCATAGGAAGTTTGACCTGAACATTCCGTGGTTCTTACTTAATTCTATCCACCCCAGCCAATTACATCCATCTTATTCCTCTAAACCAGAGAGGGACAGTGAAGTTCAGAAATGCTCAATATTACTTCTCTTAGTTTTTCTTGAGACAGGGTTTCAATATATATCTCAGACTGACCTTGAATTCACTATGTTGCCCAGGCTGGCTTCAAAGTCACAGTAATACTTCAGGTGTCAGCCTCCCACATATTAGAATTACAGGTATACATCACCTCACTCAGCTTTGGTAATTTCTCAAGGGCAAGCAACTTGGTTCTTGAAAGACAGAGCAAGTGAGACCCAGGTGCCCGACTGCTGTCTGTGCTACCAGCAATCTACAGGGGCAGCTGCATTAGCCCACAGCTGGGTGAAGAACTGCCACACAGATCTATTAAGTAACCAGTTCCTAGCCAGGCATGGTGGCACATGCCTTTAATCCTAGCACTTGGGAGGCAGAGGTAGGCAGGTCTTTGTTGAGTTCAAGGCCAGCCTGGTCTACATAATGAGTTCCAGGACAGCTGGGACTACAGGGAGACCCTGTCTCAAAAGGAAAAAAAAAAAAAAAAAAAAAAAAACCAGTTCTTTTACTATGATACTTATTCCTGGCAACAGGAAAGCCAAGGTGATTGGGAAAGAAAAGGCAGAAAAACAAAACCAGAGCTCCAGCAGCCCAAGGAAAAGAAGAAGTTTGCATCTCAGCTTTAGGTTTGGCCTGGGGAAGCTGCTTATCTTTCTGAATCTGTTTCTATCTATAAAACAGGCACCCACCTTACTCCCCTTATTCTGTGCCTAGACCATGCATAACCCAGCGAGAACAAGTAGTCTACCCTCGTTGGTAAATAGAGGCTGCCACTCCTGGACTCTGCAGCCCCCTCAGCCCCTGGGACAGAGAAGTACGTACCCCCAAAGAATTTCCTCTTGGGGGCGGTCTCCTTCCAGGAGGCCAGAGAGAGCTGCATAGCTCCAGACCAGAGCCTCTCATCAGGTGAAGCGAGATGGAGACCCAGAATGGATGTCCAGACCAGGTAAGGGGCCCCAGGTTAAACAAGTAGAAGCCGGCACGGGCTGTAATCATTTACCTGCACAAGGCCTTCACCTGTGAGGTACAAAGAGCCATTTGTTATGAAGGTTGTCTTGCAAGACTGGATCAGATCCAGGGCAGGTCAGTCTAGAACCAGAAGTGTGGGTAGATGATCTTAGATGATCACTGGCTTTTAGTTTCCCTCTTCCCCAGGGTAGGTGATACCACAGGTTAAAAGCACTGAGGAGATCACCTAGTTCAACTCCCTCATTTAACAGATAAGGGGGAAATGAGGCACAAAAATGTGTGACAACATAGTTAATGGCACAGTTAGGATCTTTCCAGACATGCAGCCTAACCAACCAGTCTGTGTCTTAGGCCAGCCTATTCCTCCTGTAGCACTTTCTGGTGCCAGCCTTAGTCAGGGTAAAATGGGCCATCAGGAGAGGTGAGATGCTGACCAAGATTCAGCACTAACAGCTAGTTGATGCCAAGACAAAAAAAGTCAATCAAAATTATTCTGGAGCCTGGTGTGGTGGTACATGCCTTTGATCCCAATACTTGGAGGCAGAGGCAGGAGGATCTCTGTGAAATCAAGGCCAGCCTAGTCTATATAGTGAGTTCCAGGCCAACTGAGACTGCAGGAAGACCCTGTCTCAAAAAAACAAAACAAAATAAAACAAAACCTATTCTGGAGCTGGAAAGATGGCTCAGTGGTTAAGAGTACTGGATGCTTTTGCAGAGAACCCAGGTTTGGTTCCCAGCACCCACATGGCAGCTAACTGCCTATAACCCTCATTCCAGGGAATCTGATGTCCTTATACAAGCAGACAAAACACTCATGCACATAAAATAAATATTTTTTTTAAAAGTACTATTCTGTAAGCTTGCTACAAGCACACACCCCAGCACCATCAACAAACTCCTTCAACTATCTGAAGAAAGCATAAGAGGTAGGGACTGGAGAGATGGCTCAGTGGTTAAGAGCACTGACTGCTCTTGCAGAGGACTAGGGTTTGAGTTCCAGCACCCACATGATGGCTAAGAACCATCCTTAACTCCAGTTCCAAGGGAATCCAACGCCCTTTTCTGACCTGCAAGGCACTGCATGACACAGGTGCACTCACATACATGGAGGCAATACACTCGTACACATAAAATAAAAATAATAAAATATTTAAAAAAGAAAACATAAGACGTAGCTCATACAACTCTAGGCTGGCAGAGGGTACCAAACTCATTTTCTTGGGACCTGCTCCTCCTTCATACCTTTTCTGTTAAAGTATCCACACAACCCAAGGGACTGTGTCTCCTTACTATCTTGAGAGGGAAGGGACAGCCCTTCTAGAATGGAACCTTCAAGGCAAGGAAGAGCAGACACTGAGGAAGTTCATGGTCAAGTCATCAGTACAACCAGAGGGTAAGTTTTAGTTAGTGGAGTGGGTAACTAGGGAGATGAATGGAGGATCCTTAGGTTTCTGTGCATGCTGAGAGAGTCTTCTAGTGGAACCTGCTGAAATTCCAGGTTCCATATGGCCAGGGTAGAATTTCCATACAAGAAACCACAGGTAGAGTCTTGCAGCCTCATTGGTCATGCACAGGATCAGCCTTGCTAGAGAGGTCCCTGCTGGCTCCAGGCCAGCCTAGAGGATCTGACCATCTTCTGCCACAATGACATTCCACCCCATAGGCTTGGAGACTCCCATGGCTTCTTTTTTCTTACACAAACCTTGCTGCCTATCTTTCTTCTATAGACCCTGAGAGTGGGGCAGCTTCCACCTGCTACAGGACAGGCTATTGTTTGTTGCCTTCCTGGTGCTCTCTAGGTCTTTATTGTTCCCCACAAGGAGAAGGGCCTATGTGCTCTTAGGCTCTTTCTGTCTAGCCAATGCTTAGTTCTCACTGGGGGGAGAAGTGGGGGTGGCTCCCTATCTTTGGTCCTGTTCTTAAGGCCCTGCGGGTGGAAATTTTCCCTCCTAAGAAACACATTTAAAAGATTTCTGACCACACTGTCTAATCCCATCAGCAGGAGACCCAGAGCCCACAAGGAACATTTCTTTTTCTTGTTGTAGCCTTTCTGGCCAGAGGTGGAGATTTATTTTTTCTTGTTGGTGTTTCTTGAGATATGGTATCATATAGCTCAGGCTGGCCTTGAATTCTTAATCCTCTGGTCTCTACCTCTTTTTTTAAAAAAATATATTTTATTTATTATTTTTATTTTATGTGTATGTGTGTATTGCCTGCATGTAGGTAAGTGCACCCGTGTCATGCAATGCCCGTGGAGGACAGAAGAGGCTGCTGGCTTCCCTAGAACTGGAGTCACAGACAGTGCTGCCATGTGGGTGCTGGGATTCGAACCTGGGTCTTCTGCAAGAACAACTAGTATTCTTAACTGCTGAGCCATCTCTCCAGCCTGGTCTCTACCTCTTAAATGCTGGATTACAGGTATGTATCACCACATCTGGCTATGGTTCATTTTCTAGAGAGAAATAGGAAGAAGGGCCTCTAACAAGATTTTCCAACCTAAGGGTCAGTAGTAAAGTTTTCCTTCAGGCAAACATTTGTTTAAAGAGATTAAGAATAAATTAAACAAGCTCTCAGGTACAACGTACCAGTGACCTCCTGCCTAACAGCCCAAATTCAGCTAGTGTAGGACAGGTTTCCTTTCCCATCAGACAAGCAGACACTCTCTTGACTCAGACATCCCTAGAGGCATCTGTTGTTCAGGGAATAAACAAAGCCACAGCTCAAACAGCAGCTGCTCAGGTCTACCTCCTCTCAGGGGCTCACATAGGGTCCTGAAGGCTCATAAAGCCTTCCCCCCCCCCCAAGAAGAAATGGGGAGGGTATACAGCTGAGAGGAAGGCAGCTGAGCCAAACTTGATGAGAAAAGCAACAGGATGTGGGGTTAGCTCTCCCTTTCTGGTAAAGAGGATCCACACACAGTCAAAAATGTGGTAAGGGACTTGGTTGCTAAGTCTGTCCTCTTCTGGAAAAGAGAGACAGAGCCGATGCCCAGGGCTCCTACTCTTTTTCAACCTTCATTTATTTATTTTGTTTTTTTTCTGAGACAGGGTTCAAGTTGGCCTCCACCTTCCTATGTAGTTGAGGATGACTTTGAATTCCTGGTCCTCCTGCCTCCACCTCCCAAGTATGCTACCACGTCCAGCTTCTTTCCTCTACAATTTTTCACACCCCAAACACCTCCTTCATAACCAAGCATTAAACACTCTTCACAATTATTGTGGCTAAGAGGATGGGCTCCATAAATGCCAGATTTTATTTGTGATGGAAAGGGCAAACAGTGCTTTCAAAAACAATGTGACACTCATGGCCATTAAATCCTCTTACAACCTTTCTTTAACTTTGAAGGACAACTACAGCCTTCTTCAAACCCCAGCCTGAGGATTGCCAAAACAGGACCTTGACAGGACCATGGTCTCAAGAGACCATTATGTAGAAGACAGCTTTTTCCACCAAAAATGTTGATCAAGAACACCAGAGCTTCCCTGCACCTCAGAAATCCCACCAACCCATCAAGCAGCAGTCTGCACTCCATAAATTCTCACCATGAGGAATGGGATCAGGGAAAAAACATGCATAGAAAAATCTGACTGTAGGAAATAGAAATATCTTACAAGTGAAATAAAAAGTGTGTGTGTGTATGTGTGTGTGTATTGAGACAAGAATCCATATAGTCCAGGTTGGCCTTGAAATTTAAACATTTTTGGCCTTTTTTTTTTGGTCTTTTTTTGAGACAGGGTCCCCCTGTAGTCCCAGCTGCTATGTAGACCAGGCTGGCCTCAAACTCACAGAGATCCACCTGGCTCTGTCTCCTGAGTGCTGGGATTAAAGGCATGGGCCACCATGCCTGGCCATAAACCTCTTTTTTCTAAATTATATTTTTTATTTTGTGGGAGACACATATATGGAGGTCAGAGGACAACTTCTGGGAGCTGGTTATCTCTTTTACCACATGGGCCCTAGGAACTGAACTCAGGCCATCAGATTTGGCTGGTCTTAAAACTTTTTTAAAAAAATATTTTATTTATATATATTTTTTTATGTATATGCATGTATTGCCTGCATGTAGGTAAGTGCACCCACGTTGTCCAGTGCCTGAGGAGGACAGAAGAGGCTGTCAGAGCCCCTGGAACTGGAGTTATGGAGAGTTTTTAGCTGCCATGTGGGTGCTGGGATTTGAACCCGGGTCTTCTGCAAGAACAGCTAGTGTTCTTAACCGCTAAGCCATCTCTCCAGTCCTGGTCTTGAACTTTTGATCTTCCTGCCTCTGCCTCCCAGGGCTGGGATTACAAACTTTTGTGCTATCACACCCAGTTTGTGAACCCAGGGCTTCATGCACATTAGGTATAACATGGTGCTGAATGAGGTATATCCCAAAGGCAACACGGGTGCACTTACATATGTGCAGGTAATGCACTCATACACATAAAATAAAAACAATGAAATGTTAAAACTCAAAAGTAACTTTAAAAAATTTTTTTAGACATTTGTATGTATGTGTTGGGGCTGGAGAGATGGCTCAGCAGTTAAGAACACTGGTTGTTCTTGCAGAAGACCTGGGGTCAAACCCCAGCACCCACATGACAGCTAACAACGGTCCGTAACTCCAGTCCCAGGGGATCCAACAGCCTCTTCTGACCTCCTCAGGCACTGCACGACATGGGTGCACTTACCTACATGCAGGCAATACATGCATACACATAAGATAAAATAAATAAAAAAAACAAACAAAAAAACTGGGTCTCAGCCTGGCATGGTGGTACATGCCTATAATCCCAGCACTTGAGAAGCAGAGGCAGGTGAATCTCTGTGAGTTCAACATCAGCTTGGTCTATATATCAAGTTCTAGGCCAGCTGGGGCTTCAGAGAGACCCTATCTGAAAGACAAAAAAAAAAAAAAAAAAAAAAAAAGAAAAGACTGGGTCTCAGGTAACACAGACTGACTTCAAACTTGCTGCATAGATAAGGATGACCTTGAACTCTGGTCCTTCTGCCTCCACTTCCTGATCCTGAGCACTGGGATTACAGATGACAGATGTGAGCCATTATACCTGCTAAAAATGATTTTTGAAAATTGGGGGGCTGGGGCTAGAGAGATGGCCCAGTAGTTAAGAGCACTGGTTGCTTTTGCAGATGACCTGGATTTGGTTCCCAGCACTCATACAGCAGCTAATAATCATCTACAACTCTAGTTCTAGGTGATCCAACACCCTATTCTGGCCTCCTTGGGCACTGCACATCACAGCTCCATTTACATACAGGCAAAACATTCTACACATAGCACACATGAGTCTAAGGCAGGAGGATTGTGGGCTTCATAGTGAGGCCCTACCTCAAAAGTCAAGAAAGAAATGAGGGTCTGGGGAGCTGTCTCAATGTGTAAGAAGAGTACGAGCTGTTCAAGCCTGATGACCTGATTTCAAGCCCCCAGAACCCAGAAGGGCATGTGTATATAATCCCAGAACTCCTACAGCAAGATGTGAGGAGACAGTAGATAGGAGAATGGCCCTGAAGCTTGTAGGCCAGAGAGCCTGGAGTAAGCAGCACAGCAGCAGAAATAATGCCTCAGCAAAATGAAAGGTAGAATTGCCTCCAGAAGCTGTCCTCTGATGGACATATGGCCATCCATGTGTCCCAACCCTCCACATACAAATAATTTTTTACAAAAGGGAGCTGACACCAGGCATGGTGGCCCATGCCTTTAATCCCACCACTTGGGAGGCAGAAGCAGGCAGATGAGTTTGAGGCCAGTGTGGTCTACATAGCAAGTTCCAGGTCAGCTGGAGCTCCAGGGAGACCCCATCTCAAAAAAAGACCAAAAAAAAAAGAGCTGGCAAGATGGCTCTACGGGTAAAGGCCCTTACAGTCAAACCTAATAACGGGAATTTGATCCCCAGGACCCTCATGGTAAAAGGAGAAAATCAATTCTTGCAATTTGTCCTCTGATCGCCACATGTGTGCAATGGCACATGCCTCTCCCCTCCCCCCAAAATAAATAAATAACCCCAAAAAACCTTGGACTAGAGAGGTGGCTCAGCAGTTAAGAGCACTGGTTGCTCTTGCAAGAACCCGGGTTCAAGTCCCAGCACCCACATGGCAGCTAACAACTATCTGTACCTTCAGTTCCAGGGGATTCAATGCCCTCTTCTGACCTCCAAAGGCAACACGGGTGCACTTACATATGTGCAGGTAATGCACTCATACACATAAAAATAAAAACAATGAAATGTTAAAACTCAAAAGTAACTTTAAAAAAAATTTTTTTAGACTGGTTCTCTTCTACCACCACATTGATCCCCAGGATTGAACTCAGGCTGTCAGGCTTGGTGGAGCAAGTGCCTTTTACCAGCTGAACCATCTCAGCTGGCCCCAGAAAATTACTTCTTTAAAATCTCCTTTTATGTTTTGTTTTAAATTTATTTTTATTTTATGTGTATGAATGTATTTCCTGTATGTATGTAAGTGCAAATATGTTGTGCAATGCCTGTGGAGGTCAGAAGAGAGCGTCAGATTCCTTGGAACCGACTGGCGTTACAGACAGCTGTTAGCCGCCATGTGGTGCTGGGAATCGAACCAGAGTTCTCTGCAAGAGCAGTCAGTGCTCTTAACTGCTGAGCTATCTCTTTAGCCTCTAAATCTCTTTTGGTTTTAGCTTTTTGCAGTCCTGGGGATTGAACATAAGGCCTTGTGCCAGGCTAGCAGGGTGCTCCCCAACTGAGCTATTATACATCCCCAGAAATCTTTTAGCATATCTAAAACTCAAAATTCACATTGGAAAGGAAAAACTGCTGATCCATCCATTCCATCAATGTTCAAGTAACTACTTGCTCCAGTACTGCCTACGCCTACTCACTGCTGGAAGTGAGGGTTCCCGGTGTCATCTGGATAGAAAACACTACTTAGAAGGGGGTGGGGAGAGGAGGGAAATCCAAACAGGGACAAACAAGACTCTTATAAGCCCTTCCCACATCCTTCCCCCACTCCCAGCCCTCAGCAGTAACCTAAATAAAGAATATTGGAGCTGGAAGAAACCTTATTTTTAGATGAGAAAACCAGGGCCCAGGGGTCCAGTGTGCTGTTAACAGTCACTACATATATAAAAAGCAGCTTCAGGGTCCCCAGGTGCCTGGCTCATGAGTCAGTGCCCATTTGCAGACCCCGATCTTATACCAATCTGCTTAGACCCCAGTGGGAAGAAGCCTCAAGCACTCAAGAACAAGAAGCCTTCGGCTTTTAAGAAGACAGAAAAGTTGCTGGGCTTGGTGGCTCACGCCTTTAATCCCAGCACTTGGGAGGCAGAGGCAGACAGATCTCTGTGCATTCAAGGCCAACCTTTCTATATAGTGAGCTGCAGGCCAGCCAAGGCTACAGGGAGACCCTGTCTCAAAAAGACCAAGGAAAAAGAAGACAGAAAAGTCAATCTTGCAAAACAATGGAGTAGGTAGGGGTGATGCTCATCTATGGCTAGTCCTAAACAGAGCTGGTTTTGTTTCTCTCTCTCTCTCTCTCTCTCTCTCTCTCTCTCTCTCTCTCTCTCTCTCTGTATATTTCTATCACTATATCAAGTTCCACCTCTTTTGGTCTTTTTGAGACAAATTTTCCCTTCTAGCCCCAGCTGGCCTGGAACCACTATGTAAATCAGGCTGGCCTTAAAATCACAGAGATCTGTCTGCCTCTGCCTCCCAAGCGTATGCCACCATGCCTGGCTAAGAGAACTGGTTTTAAGGAGGTGAAAGTCAGTCAGGCATGGTAGCTCACACCTGTAATTGTAATATCAGCCCTCTGGATGCAGAGGCAGAAGGATAGTCATGAGAGTTTGAGACCAACTTCAGAGGAAAGATGCTGAGGAAGAAAAGGCTGGTTTGGTCTACATAGCGAGCTTCAGGCCAGCCATATAGGCAGCATGGGTTTCTGGCAAGACAAAAGATGTTTCCCTAATATGAACTGCCTTAAAAGAAGGGGCAAAAGTCCTTATAAAAACTAATATTGGGGCCAGGTATGGTGATGGCCCACGCCTTTAATCCCAGCTCTTGGCAGGCAGATCTCTGTGAGTTCCAGGCCAGCTGGGGCTATAGTGAGACCCTGTCTCAAAAAGAGCCCCCCCCCCCCCCCCCCGCCCAAAAAAGACCTTGGAGAGAAAGGAAGATAAAGCCTAGTCTTGAAAAGTTTCTTTTTTCTTTTTTTTCCTTTTTGAGACAGGGTCCCTGTAGCCCCTACTGGCCTGGAGCTTGCTATGTAGACTAGGCTGGCCTCAAATTCAGAGACCTGCCTGCCCCTGCCTCTGCCTCCTGAGTGCTGGGATTAAAGGCGTGTACCACCATGCTCAGCTTGAAAAGTTTCTTAATATGGGCTAACACCTTTAATGCTAGTACTTGGGAAGTAGAGATGGGTGGATCTCTGAGTTCAAGGCCACCCTAGTCTACATAGCAAGTTCCACACCAGCCAGAGCTACATAGTGAGACCCTGTCTCAAATAACAACAACAGTAATAAATAATGAAACAAAAGGAAAGACTGATTGCTACCTCCAATTCCTGTGTTTGAGCAACTTTGTGTTCCACTGATTCTGGGCAGGTGCTGGTGTGGGTCAGGTTGCTGAAACAGGCACAGGTCCCTCAGACCACAAGGGTTTATGGGCTGCAGACTACTTATACTCTAAGTCTGTGGCTTTCCTCACACAAAAACACTTAACATTCTTGTAAGAGGACATCATCACACTCGGATGTGAAGTGGCTCCTCCAAGGGTCTAAAGAGACCCCCATTGAGAACCAAGACACTGGACTCAGGCTTCACTTCCTACTCAGAAGGCAACTGATGACCAGAGTTGGAGACAGAAGAAAAGGCTTCAATAATTAACAGGAGGCCTGGGTTGAAGTCCCAGTCCTGTCACCAAGCACTAGTGGCTGAAGACCTTCCCTCCTTTCTTAGCACTAAAGAGCAGGTTGAACTAGCCTCAGTTCCTCACATTCCAACATTCTAAACACTAAATTTTTTTCTTTTCCTTTCTAGATGAATTTTTTTCTTTCCTTTCACCATGCTTCCCAGGCAGGTCTCAAACTCATAGGCTCAAATGAGTCTCCTGCCTCAGCCTTTGAAGCAGCTAGAACAAGGCCACCAGACTTTTTGTTTAAGAGAAGTTTATTCAGCACAGTCTACAGGGCATAGCAGTGAAGAAAGAACAACTTGCCAGACCCCTCAGGCCAGCTTGGGCCTAGGGCTGGGTGTGTGTGTGTGTGTGTGTGTATGGGGGTTGGGGGGGGAGGAAGGGAAGGGAAGGAGGGAGGGAGGGAGGGAGACTGACTGACTGCAAGGCAGGGTCAATGCTGAGATTACCATGTAGAAACCTCAGGGCAGCAGGGCAGACACACCCTATCTCAGTGGCCAGGTGTTTTCTTTGGTGTATACTGGGGTGGAGTAGGGTTCTGCTGGGGTCCTAGGCTCAGGCTTGGCAAGGCAGGTTATTCTCATCCCTCCCAGGGGAAAGAAGGCCCTCTGAGTGGGGCCACTTGACGCGAGGTGGATGGAATGCAGTAACATGGCCTGCAGACCCAGGACTTATAAGGCACTGAACAAGGACACAGGGAAAGAGAGCAAGCAGCAAAGAGCCACAAGCAGTGGATGTGAACCTGGAGACACACGTTCCCTGAAGCCCAGTGTTTGACATGCTTCCTCTATTTCCTATAGTGCTCTGGAATGGCTCAGGGGCTCCCTAAGACACCAAGCATATCTCCTCCAGGCAGTCCTCACCTAGATGATACCTTGTCCCACAGCTAACCATTACCGTAACCTGCCCTGCCCTGATATGAAGTCTGAAGCCTTTGGGTCTGTTCTAGTTTTTGCCTGCCCTGGGAACTTCAGTCCCAAATCATGTCACCAGAAGCAGGCTCTGGTAGGCCATACTTTGTAGTTACACTCATTCATATGAGCCAACAACCACTGGCTTGTGAGCCTGACAATCTTTTTGATGCAGTAGGTAGAAAAGGTATGGACTCTCAACAGACAAACCAGCTCAAGGGATTAGATACGTTGTTAGCCAGTGGCAGAGCTCGGGATCAAGTCCAAGTTATCTGAAAAGTTTGGGGCTCTTCTACTTAACTACATAACATATTCTAGAGTGCTGACTATGTGTAGGGGGTAGGGAAGGCAGACACTCGGGGGACCAAGCGGGGGTGATAGGAAGTTATCTAAGGTGAGGGCCACAGCTATTCACATATAAAATACTAAGAGGACTCCAAACCTCATCCTCCAAGCTACTCGGCCTCAGAGAGGGAAGGCTTCAAATTTTATGAACACAATCAGTCAAAGCCTGTCATATGCACTAACCTACACCTCATTTACAGAACTAGAGCTAACACAAAGTACCATGCTGTTGCTGATTGGTGCCATAGCAGGCTGGCTGGTGACAGATACAATGGGGTCTGCTTTCCATGTGGCTTCAGGCAGAACCAGGGGCCAGACCCAGAAGCAAGGCTCCCTGGGCACCCCCAGAAGGTCCCACAGGTCCACCTAAATTCCCACCCCTCTTGGTGCTGTGTGGTTGGCTAATATGATTTATCTCTTGCCTGTGTCCCTGGCAAAGGCTGCAGTTACTATTCCAATATACCACTTCACAGGAGGGGTAGGAGTCAAGGCTTTTGGCTTGACTCTTACTCTCCTAAACACTACACTACAACCAATACCACCAACTTTTAAACCACATGATGTTATGCTATCCTGAGCACACAGACCTAAGCCCCATATCTTCCTATCACCTAAGTGAAGGCAGCAAGGCCCGACAAGGGCATTGTTCCTGAACATATACAACTGATAGGAGGGGGTTTCTGTTCAGGGATGTAAGCTGCTTCTGGGTCCTACACTATGGCTCTCAGCTCTCTTGTCACTCATGTTAGGACCCCTCCATTCCAAGATGTACCTGTGTTTGAACACAACTCTCTACCTCAAGAAGGGGGAACAGCCAAGGTAGTAATATATTTATTTGTATAATCTCCTTAGCACTCAGGAGAGGCTGAGGAATGATGATCTTGTGCTAAACAGCAAAACTCTGCCTCCAAAAAAAAAAAGACTCAGGCTTTTTCCAATGTCCTCCTGACCCTCCTTCCCAACAACATCCAAACAAAAGTACAAGGTCTAGCTGTGTGTGTGGAGGGAAACTGAACAACCACAAAGAGGCAAATAATCCAAACACTTCAACCATGGTCAGGTCCAGGTCAAGTCCTGCCTTTCTTGGGGTAGGGGTAGGAGCGGGGGTGGTATTCCTAACACAGACTTGATGGCTTGTGACAAGTCAAGAGCCTCTGTCCCGTTGGCTATGAGTGATCAATGGCCATAGCAGATAGGAAATCCTTCCACCTCTCAGCTTCTGCTGTACTGCAGAGCCACTTATCCTATTGGGCTTTGACGGTCCTGTGGAAGGGTTCAATCCTACCTGCCCTGGCACATATAGATCCACCAGAGGATACTTCTGCAGCTTTCTACCCTTGGCATACCTCAGAGGCTTTCTATCCAAGGGTGGAATGTAGGAAGGAACTGAAAGGGTCTCAAGAACCTTGGAAGGAAGTATAAAGGGTTCTGGCATGTGAGTTTTGTACCTCATGCCAGACGGTTTCTGAAGTGTAAGTAACAGGCTTTGCCTCATTGCTTCAAGGCTCTGTCAAGAGTGTGAGGAACTTCAGCAGTGGGGAGGGGGTTGTAGCCATGGTCAGACGATGGAGAACTGACATGGTACTCACCATGGTTGCTGCCCGTGACCAACAATAAAGCCAGCAGCAACCATGCCATGCCACCACCCAGCAGTCTAGCTCAGCTCTGGGTAACCTTGGACCAGAAGCTCAGCCCTTGGGGTAGGAGGGACTGTCTTTTCTACCCCCTCTCCATCTGTCCAAGGCCCAATGGGATAAGCAGCTTGAGAGCAAAGCAAAGGAAGCATCTTCAGCTTATGCTGAGCCCTTACTTATGGGACTTTGCAGCACCAACCCAAAAGGAATGGAGGAAGCCAGCATATTCAAACACTGAATAGCATTTAGAAGTTGGCTTTCTCAGGGGGCAAACTAGACAGGCTGCCCACATATGGGGAAGGAGGAGATAAGGAGACCCTAATGAATGTCTCCATAATGGCAGTAGTCATTAGCAAGACCATCCATTTCTTTAATTAAAATGCCCACAGCGGTCCGGTCCGTGGCAGTGGGGTGTAAGAGCAGTAACTCCCCAGCACAGACAACAAGGGGGAATGCCTCCTGTGGAGAACTTAAAAAAACAACCGAGTCCTGTTCATCATTCCCAGACAATGGCAATTCTAAACATCTGTGATAAAATACATCTTTTGGCAGAGGCTAACACCTTCCTTTGCCCAGCCTTAGGTTGCCTCCAGGCCAAATAAAATAGCCTAGACTTGGTCTCTGGGCTACTCTACTTGGAACACATGCATGATCCGAAGCTCAACCCTCCAAAATTTTGGCTGCAGGGCTGGAGGCGAAGCTCAGACACAAAGTATTTGCCTAGCAGGTACAAAGCCCTAGGTTTGATCCCCAGTACCAGTAGAAAAAAAATTACCAAAGCCAGGCATGGTGGCGCACACCTTTAGTCCCAGCACTCAAGAGGCAGAGGCAGGCGGATCTCTGTGAGTTCAAGGCCAGCCTGGTCCACATAGTTCCAGGACAGCAGGGCTACAGGGAGACCCTGTCTCAAAAAGACCAAAAAAAAATACATATATTACTGACACTTCTTTTGCTTTACTCTGTTGTCCCATCTCACCAATCCTAATGTGAAACAGAAGAACAGTATGTGACTGAGTACTAACTGTAGACTCAAATTCTACCCTCCCCACTTGATAGTTTGTAAAAGGAAACAACTTGCCTCAGTTTCCTCATTTATAAATGTGATAATATAAATACTTCACAGTGCTGGTGTGAAGTAGGAATTAAGATGGTGGAGTGCAAGCTGGGCCTGGTGGTGCACCCCTTTAGTCCCAGCATTCAGGAGGCAGAGGCAGGCAGATCTCTGTGAGTTCAAGGCCAGCCTGGGTGAGTTCCAGGTCAGCTGGGGCTACAGGGAGACCCTGTCTCAAAAAGACCAAAAAAAAAAAAGATAGTGGAGTGCTCAGGACAATGCCTGGCACAAACACTAGAGACAGGCTTATTATTATCAATCCAGCCTCGCCATCTGAGCAGAAGGGATAGACATATCCACAACCCCAGAGACGAGAGGAGCCTGACCTTCCCCCAGACTCTTCCTAGATCCACCTGCTTGGGCTGTTTCTAGATAAATGCCCAGAAATATACAAGGCTTCCTTCCATACTAAAACACTACCACAATAAGCACCAAGATGTCTCAAGATCTTTCAAATGTTGTGGGGTTTTTTTTTTTTAATATTTTATTTATTATTTTTATTTTATGTGTATGAGTGTATTGCCTGCGTGTATGTGAGTGCACCCGTGTCATACAATGCCGTGGAGATCAGAAGAGGGCTTCCAATTCCCCTGGAACTGGAGTTAAGGATGGTTAGTAGCCGCCATGTGGGTGCTAGTAATCGAACCCAGATGGGTCCTCTACAAGAGCAGTCAGTGCTCTTAACAGCTGAGCCATCTCTCCAGCCCCATTTTTGTTTTTTTTTTTAATTTTCTGATTTCTTTGTTTTTGTTTTGTGTTTTTATTTTTATTTTTTATTTTTTGGTCTTTTTGAGATAGAGTCTCCCTATAGCCCCAGCTGTTTTGGTGCTCACTACATAGACCAGGCTAGCCTTGAACACAAGAGATCCGCCTTTCTCTCAAAAACAACCAGCTTGTTTTTGTATTTAAAAAAAAAACTACTTTTAGATCAGGTGTGGTGGCTCACGCCTTTAATCCCAGCACTTGGGAGGCAGAGGCAGGAGGATCTTTGTGCGTTCGAGGCCAGCCTAGTCTACATAGTGAGTTCCAGGACAGCTGGGGCTACAAGAAGACCACGTCTCAAAAAAGACAAAACAATTTTTATTTTATGTGCATGAGCATTTTCCCTGCATAGATACCATGTGTATGCCTGGTACCTTGGAAGTCAGAAGAGGGCATTCATAGCCTCTGGAACTGGAATTACTGATGGTTGTTAGCCACCGTGTGGGTGCTGAGACTCAAACAGCAGCAAGTGCTCTCAACAGCTGACTCATTTCTCCAGCCCCATGGTTTTTCTTTATTTTTTTGACAAGATCTCACCTTGTAGTCCTGACTGGCCTGAACTCAGAGATCCTGCCTCTTCCCCTGAAATGCTAGGATTAAAGGTGCGTGCCACTCTGCTTTCCTGGTTCTTTTTTTGATACTTATTTTATGTATGAGTGTATTATCTGCATGTAAGTACACCTGTATTGCGCAATGCCCTCAGAGGCCAGAAGAAGGCATTAGATCTCCTGGAACTGGAGTTACAAATGGTTATTAGCCACCGTGTATGTGCTGGAAATTGAACCCAGGTCCTCGGCAAGAACAGTCAGTGCTCTTAATCACTGAGCCATCTCTCAAGCCCTTTTTGTGTGTGTGTTTTTTTTTTTAATTTTTTCTCAGACAGGAGCTCCTGTAGCCCACCTAGGCTAGCCTCAATTCACTATGTAGTCAAGGATGACCTTGACCCCTGATCTTCCTGCTACCTCCCAAGTGCTGGGATTACAGGCATGTGACACCATATCCAGTTTTGCTTTTTGTTTTCTGCATTGAGCCAGGGTCTTACTCTGTAGTCCACACTGGCTTGGAACTTCCTATGAAGCTCAGGGTGGCCTTGAAATTGAAGCAGTCCTCCTGCCTCAGCCTCTTATATGCTAGGATTGCAGGCATGACCCATCACACTCAGCTTTCAAATGTCCTGGAATTCCCTTTGCACTCATATTGACTAACCTAGGCCTGCCTACCCAGGCAGGCTTAATACCCTCCTACTCACCCACACCTCAGGGAGGGAGGATAAAACTCTAACTTCTCAGGGACCAGAGGCCTGGCTATTTCCTGACATCTTTCTGAGGAACATCCTCCTTTCCCAGCTGCCCTGGGGAAGGAGGTTGCAACAGTAAGTCAAATTGTAGATTTCCTGGCTGCCATTAACTCCTGCCTTTCTACAGTTTACAATTAGGCTGGCATAAAACTTAACAGGTTGAATATGATAGTACTGGCCTTAAATCCCAGCATTTGGGAGGCCTAGGCAGGTGGATCTCTGCAAATTCTAGGCCAGCCTGGACTACATAACAAGTTCTAGACCAGTCAGGGCTACATAGTGAGCCTTGTCTTAAAATAAAATAAAACAAAATAATAAATAAATAAAATGTGTCTAAGGAACTTACACATCCTCAACTCATGAATCTCATACCACAACCACCGAAGGATTCAGGAACTAAAACTCTTGTAGGGGCTGGAATGTAGTGCTCAATGACAGACTACTTGTCTATCATGAGTGAGGCCTTGGGCTCAATCCCTAGCATCACACATACACATACACACACACACACACACACACACACACACACACATATGTGTGTATGTTGTGTGTACGTAGTAACCAAATCTCCAAATTCACCAAATTATGTATGTTAGTATGTTCAGCTTTATGAATGTCAATCATACTTCAATGAAGTAGTTTGAAAGAACAGCCAAGGCCAGGTATGGTGGTACACATCTTTAATCCCAGCACTCCAGAGGCAGAGATAGGTAGATCTCTGTGAGATCAAGGCCAGTCTGGTTTACATAGCAAGTTCCAGGCCAGCAGGAACTATAAGGAGAACCTGTCTCAAAAACAAAAAAACACAAACACAAACCTTAGCCAAGTATGGTATCATATACCTTTAATTCCAGCACACTGGAAGAATCAAGAGTTTGAGGCCACCTCAAGCTACATAGTCCCAGGTCTGCCAGGTATTCCAAACCAGCCTGGGCTCTGTAGCAAGACCCTGCCAATAAATACCACACATTGCTCTTCAGAGACACTATAACTACCCAGCCTGAAGAATCACTAGGATGATATATGCTTGGGTCTGGGTTCAAGTGTCCGAAGTAGGGTCTCAGGATCTGTGTGACATCATCTGATACTCCAGCAAGACTCATCTAGAGGATGGTATAGCCTTAGACTAAACAGGACATTGAGCTTCTAACCTTAATTCCCTGCTTAATTACCCTTAATTCCTTAGCTTTCAAAATTATCAAAGCTTTTAACACATCTTCAAGTGGCAAGAAAATAGCAATTTCTTCCCCACTACCACATGATCTCAGGCTTTTCATAATGTGGCCCTTGCTACTGCTACAGCATAGTAAACTACTGACCCAAACAAGCCATGAGGTCTCCACAATCCTGTATATACACCTTGCTCTTCAGCTTTCCTTCTGAAGTAGGGTTTCACTCTGTAACCAAGCTGGCCTTGAACCTGGGACCTCAGCCTTGGGAGTCACCCCTTGATTCACACCATGCCTTCAAAAATGCCCTTTCTACTCCAACTAACAACCTTCTACTCACCAACTTCTCAAAAAGAGTTAACCTCTTAGCTTCATCATGGTACCATGTGCTGACATCTCTTTACTTACCACTGTATTGAACTTACCACCATTTCTTAGCTAGTCTTCCTCACCCCCAGCCTGCAATCTTTTCAGCTATATTCCTAACCTCTGGTCCAGAGAAGGAACCTAATGCTTGTGGTATAGATGAAGCCCATGGTATGGCAGGAGGTAAGCAGGGAAAGCTGAAGCTATACAAAGCACTTCCAGATAAGTAGCCCCACAGAAACACACCCTTGTTCTGGGACCTGGCTGTCTTTAAAGTGAGAGCTCATGTATTTAAATGCACCACATGCATGCAGTGCCGGTGGAGGCCAGAAAAGGGCATCTAGAACTGAAGTTAAAGGTTGTTAGTCACCAAGTGAGTACTAGGAACTGAAGTTAAAGGTTGTTAGTCACCAAGTGAGTACTAGGAACTGAACCTGGGTCCTCCTGCAAGAGCAGCCTCTTAATGGCTGAGCCATCTCTTCAGCTCCTGGAAGTGAGGTCTTAAGATGGACAGTAGGTTTGATTTTTTAGGCTTGCTCTAGCTAATCAGTAGCTGATTAAGAAGGGCCAGTCTGGGTCAGCCCCAGCAGTGCTAACAAAATTCCTTAGATGAAGGTCTTAGGATTATAGAACCGACTGCCTGGGGTCATCTAAAGAGAAAGAGATCAGTTCTAGTCCAAACCACCAAAAAGAGATGGAGCCCCTAAGGGAGCTCTTGGCCAACTGATAAAAATGCTGTTGAAATGAAGGACTAACTCTTGTTCTCACCAGACCAGAGCAGACATTTGGAGCCAGATCACCACACCCTCAGTTTATTTTAAATTTTAATTACATTTTAATTTATTTTTTTCATGGTGGAAAGCATGCATGTCAGGGTGCACGTGTGGAGGTTTGAATACAAGTTGCAGGAATTGGTTTTCTTTTTTCTACCAAGTGGGTCCCAGGGAGCAGGTCATCAGAATTGGTAGTGAGCACCTTTATCTGGTAGCAATCTCACCAGCCCAATTTTATTTTTAAAATTGCATGAAAAGCATCATGAATTTCGTGTCATCTTTGTAAAGGGACCATACTTATCTCCCTTGTATTGTTCCAAATTTAGTGTATATGCTGACAAAGTGTGAGTACTGCCTTCATTTTAGAATTCTGCTAAATACAAGCCCATGCCTCTCTGCAGACACTAGTCAAGAGGACTCTGAACCACCAGGGCTGCAGCCCACTTCACTCCCTTAAGAGGAATAGCAGGGACTCTACTTTTTTAACATCTTGCCCTCTCTCCCAGAAAGGCCATTTTTAAAAGCAGCCAAGTCCTCAAATGTTTATTCCAACTCCAGGTTGGCCACATGGTTAATTCCCACCCAAAGGGAATCAGACCAGAGGGACTGATCAATCCAGTCTCACAGCCTTTCAATCAGTGTGAAGTCCCTGCTGAATGCCAACCCGTTAACAGAAGTGGGATTCAGGGTGGTTGCCCAACTTTAGGAGGCACTGCCCTTCCCCAATTTCAGCCCAAGGGGATGGGAAAACAAGCAGAGATCCCAAAACACACCAGCAAATACACACCCCCATCACCCCACCCCACCCCCAACTCTGAGGGAGATTCTGAACCACCAGGTAGAATGAGGACTCCGTGAAGAGCACCAAAGCCAAGGGTAATAAGGCCCAAGGAGGACAAAGCCCAGACACCAAAACCATGCCACCACACTAGAGCCGCTAGTGGACAGATGTCATGTCCTCAATTTCCACCTTTTGATTTAAGAGTTGTATTTAATTCCCAGCCTTTTTCCCTCCAAAGCAGGGATCCAAACCTAGTGCCACAAGACGCCAGGCCGCTGGTGTACTAGGCCTGGTAGCAGGCTTCCCAACTGCTAAGTCAGGGGAGCCAGCTCAACAATGGGTCTCTGAGCCATTCTGCACCAACCTCATGGTACAATGGGTTAGCAACATCAGGGCCTCTGCGGTTTCTACCCCAGACCAAGGGGAAGGGCGCTTAGACTGGATAAGTGACCCTTGGTTTCCTGGGCAAGAGCATGACAGGGCGGGGCAGGAAGGGTCTCTCAGCCTCCTGGAGTGACACAGCGGGGCTTAGAGGTGCTTCCTAGGAGCCGAGAAGCCTTTCCACACTAGTTCTGCCTATCTCCCATTCTCTGCTACCTTCAAGGCCAGGGCACCGCACCCGTGCATCCTGCTCAACAGCCCATTAACCAGACATGGGCTGCTGTAGATACCCTGAGGCCGTCTCCTAAGCCCTTCTTTTAGCACAGGGTGGGTGGACAAGATGATGTTACCTTCTTGGAGAATACCCCCGGGCCAGTTTGAGGGCCCTGGCCTGGCTACCAGCTCAAAAGCACAAGAGAATGGGGATACTTAGTATCTTTAAATGCTCTTTCCGGGCTTGAATAGTCGGTTCATCTCCGTCGTAGCCCAAGTTCTGGAACTCCGAGGGAAGCCAACCCACCCGCCCCCAGGGCCACAGCTCTAGTGAATCAAGGTACCGGCCGGGAGCACCCAGCCTCCAAGGTCATGGCGGAGGGTCAGGGTGGGAAAGACCGGAGGGCGAGGATGTCGCCCGTCAGCCGGCCGGCCCCTCCTCGGCTCCTTCCAGCAGGGGCCGAGGCCGGCCACCCAGGAGGTGCTCCTCGGAGAGTGAAGGAGCGCGCCGGCCCCGCGTGGGGAGCCAGGGCAGCAGGCGTGGGACGGACGCGGCGCCGCGAGCCCACCGCGGGGGACACACGGATGGCGGCCGAGCCCGGGAGGGCGGGGATACAATGCCGCCCCAGTGGGGCCAGCCCAGGCCGCACGCCCCCGCCCGCCCGCCAGCAGTACTCCGACCGCTCCTCCCCGGGCCGAAGGGCAGCGGCGGGAAGGCGCCAGGAGCACTGGCCCGCACGACCTCGCGCGGCGCCCCAGGCCCGGCGCGCCCTCCTCCCGCGTGCACCTCACGCGCGCGGAGAGCGGCGGCCGCAGACCCACCTCCTCCTCCAGGGGGCCGCCGGGGCCCGTGCCGGTGCAGTGCTCGCCGTCCGGCTTCAGGTTGCTCATGGCGAGGGAGACGCGGTGAGGAGAACGCCGTGCGTGGGCGGGCGCCGGGCCCCGAGGTGGGTGAGCGGGGCGCCCCCGAGGGCTACGTAGGCCCGTGAGGAGCGGGGCGCCGCCGCGTCAGGCCGGGTGTCGGGGGCAGGCTGGGCACATCAAGTTCGGCGGCGGTGGGAGGCGGCGGGAGGCGCGGCGCGAGGGAAAGGCACGGGGAAGCCTAGCGGAACCCGAGCGGCCGCCGCCTCCGGCTTT
>NW_008341028.1:5055796-5188477 GCF_000622305.1 Nannospalax galili
GCCGGAACCGGCCTCCGCTGGGGCCCGGCCAGCCCCTCCCCCGCCCGCGGTCTCCGGGGGAACGCGCAGCCAATCCCCGCCACCCACTGCGGGCTCGCCCCGGCCGGGCCGCGGCTTGCCGGCCTCTGCACTCCAGCCTGTCCCCCTCTCCCCTACCTTGGTCAGCCCTTTCTCTCTGTCTGTCTCTCCGTTTTTCCCTCTCTCCCCATTCCCTTCTCCACCACCAGTTTTTAAACTTTGATGGACTCTCTCTGAGAACTTTTCTTAAAGGAGCCGCGCGGGTTTGGGTGGAGCTGGGGCGGTCCGGCTCTGCATCCCCTGCGCGCGAGGGGCGCGGGCGATGGGGCTCCGCGGGTAGGGGACTCCGTCTCTATCCAGATCCAGGGGTGCCTTCCGGGGTACCTGGCTGACCCCCACATTCCCGCCGGATCCAGGTCCGCGCTCTTCCACGCCCAGCGCGGCGGGAGGCCGGCTTCTGCGGAGGAAGGCGGGGAGGGGGAGGGCGGCCCAACACCTGATCTTTAGCCCAGGCTGCGGGTGGTTTTGCTGAATGACCTTGAGGAAATCACTTTCCCTCTCTAGACTCAGGTTCCAGCCCCGAGGGTGTTAATAGTATGCAAGCTCTTCCAGCCCTCGGTTCCTGGGAGACGGGTGTGGGGACGACCGTGGTTGTTAGCTCGGAGGAGAGGATACCACGAATGGTCTAGAAGGTTCCGTCTCGCAGTCCCCTACGTTACTTTTAAAGTGCTCACCTCTTGCTCTTTTTCGGCTTTAATTCCGAACCCTAAGGCTGGAATGAAGAGCAAGATGACGCCTAGGGCGGGGTCGCGGTGATACCCCTCCACCCCACCCCGGGTGGTGGCGAGTGGAGCGCCTTGGGGTCGAGTCTCCCCAGGCTGGAAATTGCAGACCAAGACCGGCTCCCTCCCTGCAGCTCGTGAAAACCGGCTGGTACCTGGTGTCACTTAGTTAGAGCTGCCGCCCCTACTACCACGCGGAGCCGCCTGAAGACTAGGTTTCTGCCCAGCGCCCGGCGCCTGAGTTCCTTTCTGCTAACTGGGGCATCCTGAAAACAGTCTCCGACTGGCCACCGCAGAGAGGTGAAAGGATGGGCTGGGGTCAGGTGTCCCGCTCATGCTCTGCTGCCCAGACTTGACGCGAGCTTAGCTCCTGTGTTTGGGGTGCGAAGCCACTCTCACAGGCGGTTGACTTGGAAAAACTGGGTTTGCACACTCGAACCATTTAGGATCTCCGACGATAGGCACAGGCTTAGAGCCCTACAGAACTTCCGGTGTGGGACTCTGATGAATACGGTTAACTCCACCAGGCTTGAGAGCTGTGCTGCGGATAATTTATCATCTCCATCTTAATCTGTTCTCTCACAGGTAAGTAAATTGAGGTCTTTACCCGTAACATTCTCATCCTTTGGGGAAATAATTATTGAACCCCTACTGTGGCCTGGGGAGCACTCGGTACTTACTGACAAGACCACGAATTCAGAGTTCCCCTGACCCTATTGCCAACACTTGGTTCACACCCTGTTTTCTGTAAGAAGCCTTGAGAAGTGCTGCATTTCCCCACGGTTTCCAAGATACTTCCAGCCTTGAGCGTCTCCAGGTGGTGCCAATCTTGTGAGCCCTCAGATACCTCTACCACCTCTGTCCCTCCAACAGATCTTTTCATCAGACCCAGGAATTTTCTTCCTCTTTGCTTTGCCAAAGAGGAGTTCCCCTTTCTCCTCCCCCGCCAACGATCCTGCAGTAGCGTCCTGCTGTAGGCAGACTTTTTCCCAGTGGAGAAGCCCAGTCGGCTTTCTAAACTTATTTAGGTAGCCCCTAAATAGTTTATTTGAATTTTTTAAATACTGAGGGGCTCTCATCTCGTACTTCTGATCTCCATTTTATAGATAGAGACGCTGAGGCTCAAAGAAGTGACCTCCATGGGTCACCTTCACTTGCATTTTTCATGACAGGATTCTGGTGATACTTTTTTTAGATTTTATTTTTATTTATGCTTGCTTGTGTTGGGGGCAGTGCACCCATCTCCTGCAGTGACTGGGGAGGCCAGAGTGATTGTCACATCCCCTGGAACTGATGTTATAGACAGTTGTTAGCCTCTGTGTGAATGAAGAGGAACTGAACCAGAGTCCTCTGCAAGAGCAGCCAGTGCTCTTAACCTCTGAGCCATCTCTCAGCCCTTGGTGATACTTTTAAAAGTAATATTTATATTATAATGCTTATAAATGCTCTTTGTTAATACTGAGAAATATGAAAAAAGTTTGGAGAACAATCCAGTCATCTAGTGAGCAAGATTATTTCTTTCTGGGGTTTTTTTTCTATGCAAACTTAAAAAAACAAAATTATGCTCTATTCTGAACACATAACTTACACTTTTTTCTTATGAAAGTTTCTTTAAATTCTTCACTCAACTTTTGTTGTTTTTCCTTTTGTTTTTTGAGACAGGGTCTGTCTTCCTGCATAGCTGATGATAGACTTGAACTCCTGATCCCCCGTCCCCACCTCCCAAGAGCTAGGGTTAGAGGCATGCACTATATTGTGAGCTGTTGCACCTGTCTTCCCTCAAAAGAATTTTTTTAACATTTGTTTATTGGAGTGGAGGGGTTGTATATGTCATGGTGCTCTTAGGGAGGTCAGAGGACAACTTGTGGAAGTTGATTCTTTCCTTTCACTATGTAAGTCCTGGGATTCAAATTCAAGTCACCAGCCTTGGCAGCAAGAACATTTACCTGCTGAGCCACTGGCCAGCCCCTCTTCCCTCAAATTAGAATGATTGGAACTAGAGTAGTACTTGCCTAGCATGCACAAAGCCCTAGGTTCAATCTCTAGCACTATAAAAAATGATTATAAATGATGAGCTAGAGAGATGGCTCAGTGGTTAAAAGCATTAGCTCTCTTTTTTTTGGTCTTTTTGAAGCAGGGTCTCCCTGTAGCCCCAGCTGTCCTGGAACTCACTATTTAGACCAAGCTGGCCTTGAACTCACAGAAATCCACCTGCCTCTGCCTCCCAAGTGCTGGAACTACAGGTGCACCACCACGCCCAGCTAAGCTCTTTTAAAAAAAAAAATTTATTTATTATTTTTATATTATGTGTATGAGTATATTGCCTGCATGTATGTGAGTGCACCCATATCTTGCAGTGCCACAGAAGTCAGAAGAGGGCTTCGGATTCCCCTGGAACTGGAGTTAAGCATGGTTCATAGCCACGATGTGGGTGCTAGGAATCGAACCTGGGTCCTCTGCAAGAGCAGTCAGTGCTCTTAACCTCTGAGCCATCTCTCCAGCCCCACACTAGCTCTTCTTGTAGAAGACCCAGGTTTGAATCCCAGCACCCACATGGTGGCTATGAGCCATCCTTAACTCCAGTTCAGGGGAATCTGAAGCCTTCTGACCTCTGAGGCATTGCACAACACGGGTGCACTTACATACATGCAGAAAAAAAAAATAAATAAATCCTGCCGGGTAGGATGGCGCACACCTTTAATCCCAGCACTCAGGAGGCAGAGGCAGGCAGATGTCTGTGAGTTCAAGGCCAGCTTGGTCTACATAGTAAGTTCCAAAAAAAAAAAAATCCAAAAAAAATTTTTTAATTATAGATACTGGGGCTGGAGAGATGGCTCAGCAGTTAAGAACACTGGCCATCCTTGCAGAAGACCCAGGTTCAAATCCCAGCACCCCATGGCAGCTAACACCTGTCCATAACTCCAGTTCTAGGAGATCCGACGCCCTCTTCTGACCTCGGCCATTGCATGACATGGGTGCACTTACATGCGGGCAGTACTTGCATACACATAAAAATAAATTTAAAAGGGCTGGAGAGATGGCTCAGCGGTTAAGAACACTGCTCTTGCAGAAGACGGGTTCAAATCCCAGCACCCACATGGCAGCTAACAACTGTCTGTAACTCCAGTTCCAGGAGATCCGACAGCCTCTTCTGTCCTCCAAGGGTGTTGCACAACACGGGTACACTTACATACAGGCATAACACTCATACACATAAAAAATAAATATAATGAAATATTTTAAAAATAAAATTTTTTAAAATTATAAATGCTTGCCAGGCGTGGCGGCGCATTCCTTTAATCCTAGCACTCGGGAGGCAGAGGCAGGTGGATCTCTGTGAGTTCAAGGCCAGACTGGTCTACATAGTGAATTCCAGGCCAGCTGGGGCTATTGCGAGACCCTGTCTCAAAAAAGACCAAAAAAAAAAAATTTATATATATATGTATTACATATATGCGCTTTAACCCCCCCCATTATATATTGCCATTATTTATTTAACCTATCTTGTTAAGACATTCACTTATTTTTTTCTTTTGTTGCTTTTATAAGCAACCCTTTATTTTGAGGCAGGGTCTCCCTGTAGCTCCAGCTGGCCTGGAACTCACTATGTAGACCAGGTTGGCCTCCATCTCACTGATAGCCACCTGCTTCTGCCTCTTGAGTGCTGGGATTAAGGGTGTAGGACAACATGTCTGACCATAAGCACCACTTTAAAAAAATTTATGTGTGAATCCATGCAGGTACCCACAGAGACCAAAAGAGGACATCAGATCCACTGGAGCTGGAGTTACAGACAGTTGTGAGCCACCCAGTGTGGATTTTGGAAACTTAACTTGCGTTCTCTGAAAGAACAGCAAGCACTCTTAACTGCTAAACCATCTCTCCAGCCCCATAGACAACATTTTTTATTAAGATTCATGTGTGTATGGGGGGTAGTGCATGCAGATGAATGTGTAGGTATATGTTCCCCTGTTGCATGTGTGTGAGGCCGAAGCAGGGCATTGGGTATCTTCTATTGCTGGGTCTCTCACTGAGTGAGAAGATCTGCTGTTTCAGCTAGACTAGTGAGCTCTTGAGATCTACCTGTCTCTGTGTTCCAAAGCTGGTATTACAGGTTTGCAGCCATGCCTGACTTTTCACATGCATACCTGGCTATTTGAACCCAGGTCCTTATGCTTACAATGAACAAGCACTCTTACCTGGGGAGCCATCTCCCTAGCCCTTCATGAGGATTCTTTTTTTTTTTTTTTTTTTTTTTAATGTGTATGAGTGTTCTTCATGCATATGTGTATATAAGTGCACCTGTGAGTGCTGTGCCAGCGGAGGTTAGAAGAGGGCATCAGATCCCCTGGAACTAGAGTTATGGACAGTTAGCCACTATGTGGGTGCTGGAAACTGAACCTAGGTCCTCCAGAAGAGAAGCCAGTGCTTTTTACTGCTGAACCATCTCTATGGCCCCCTTCATGGGGATTCTTCATATATCAGAAATCTTCCTGTATGTGTAACAGCCCTTAAGCACTTTGGAGGTAACAACTGATTCTTCTTTGTCCCCCCACAGTCCTTCAAAATGCATCCTTTCCTGTTTAATTTCAAAAGCAGGTAGGAAAGTACTATTACTTGACACTGGAAACTTAATCTCTGAATTCATATGTTAATGGTATTTGTTGGTAACCAGTAGTATGCACTCCCAGATGTTCAGAAGATATTGATGCTATGTTCCTGAACTTAGCAGCCTTCAGAACCATGAGCAAAGCGAACCACTTCTTTGTAAAATTATCTAATTTCAGATACTTTGTTACAGCAACACATAATGGGCTAAAACTTTAACTAGGAAAGGATGAAGGTGATTTAGAAATTTAAATTTTTTCCTTGGGAGATTAAAGCAAGAAGATCTTGAGTTTGGCCTAAGAAAGATAGTTTCTAGTAAAAAAATAAATTAAGCAGAGATCTTTTCATATGGAACTCTCAGTGATCTTTTATTCAGAAACTCTCTGGTTTTGTTTTTGTTTGAAATGGGTTTTAAGTTCTGGCATCCATTAAACAGCACTTGCTAAATTTTTACTGACTGTAGAGTCCTTCCCAGGGAACCAAAGGTCACTGAGAGTGCCTCTCTGACCTGCTTCGCTGCATGACACTGGCCTCCCAGAGCCTGTGAGAGGGTACCCTCTCAGCCTGATAAAACTACAGAATTGTTCAGCAGGTGTGGTAGGCTGGCCGTACTAGGCTGTTTCCAAGAAAGGCCAAAGGACTTGAAGGGGTCATCATTGCACTTGACCAGTGTCCAGTGAGGCAAGTGACAGGTCTTTGGGGACTGAGGCATTTTGTGAAATGAGGTGGGACGAGAAGAGGAAGGCAGATTCTGCTCTCACTTCTAAAGGTGTCAGTGCAATTCCTATGCCATCCATTTTTACTCTAGTTTCTGTTTGCTTTTTTCTTGTCTTCCAGAAGAGCCTCTTGTCCATGAGGGGAGGCAGGCACACTCACTCTCTTTAAGGTCTTACCAAGCAGTGTGTATAGGTCACTGCAGATCATAGAATCTGTGTCAAAGGGACTCTAGACAGGATTTAAACCAGTTGACCCCACTCCTACCTGCAGACCAGAATTGCTATTTATTTTCAAATTTTTTAAAGAATATTTATTACTATAGGGCTGGAGAGATGGCTCAGCAGTTAAGAGCACTGACTGCTCTTGCAGAGGACTCAGGTTCGATTCCCAGCACCCACATGGCGGCTGTGAACTGTCCTTAACTCCAGTTCCAGGAGAATCTGAAGCACTCACATACATGCAGGCAATACACTCATACACATAAAATAAAAAAAATTTTTTTAAAGAATATTATTGAGGAAAAGCTAGTCTTCTTAAAGAGAGGAACAATAGAAAGGCTGACTAGACCTCAGTGGATGAACTTGCACTGAGGAACATCTGGGGACATTAACTTGACTCATTAGACCTTAACACAAATGACAGAATGCATGAATTCAGGGTGTGGGGAGGGTGTATGGGATGGTGCCAGTGGGGAAAGGGGGTATAAAGATGATTAAGATGTTCTGCATGAAATACACAAAAATTCAATTAAAAATTTACCAAAAATATCATTGCAAAAATAAATAAAATTTTTCATTTTTTAATTTTATGTATAAGTGTATTCTTGCATATATGTAAGTGTACATGTGTTGTGCAATGCCCATGGAGGTCAGAAAAAGGCATCAGATCCCCTGGAACTGTAGTTAAAGACTGTTGTTAGCCACCATGTGGATGCTGGAATTTGAACCCAGAGCCTCTGCAAAAGTAGCCAGTGCTCTTAACCACTAAGCCATCTCTCCAGTCTGAGAATTGCTATTTTTTTTTAAATTTTATGTGTGTGTGTGTCTGTCTGTCTGTCATACAAGTGCCTGCAATGTGTATTTGGGTGCCCACAGAGGTCAGAAGTAGGCATTGGTTACCCAGAGCTGGAGTTACAGGTGGTTATGAACGTATGCTGGGGCTGCAAACAGAGCTCAAGTCCTCTGGCATAGCGGCAAGCACTCTCTTGACCCCTGAGCCATCTTTCCAGCCCCCAGAACTGCTCTTTGAAAAAGACCAATTCCTGGGGCCTATCCAAGAATACTTCTAAAATGACCGGAGGATGGCTCTTGGAAATTTTCTAGCACCCCAGCAACTGGAACCCTGAATCAACTTCTGTGCCAACACTTGACTGTCCACCAGAAGCTAACCCAGTATCAACCCCAAATTGAAAAATCATAGTTTACCCCATGTTTCTTACTGCTGCACCTTCAGCTGTGGTAAGCTGGGTGATACTAACATTTGTGAAGAAATTTTTGAGCCAGGGTCTCCCTGTAGCCCCAGCTGACCTGGAACTCAGGCTAGCCTTGAAGTCACAGAGATCTATCTGCCTCTGCTTCCCTAGTGCTGAGACTAAAGTTGTGCCATGCCCAGCTAATTGTTGACTTTTTTTCACAGGGTTGCACTATGTGGCCCTGGCCTGGAGCTCAGAGATCTGCCTCTGCCACTCTGGTGCTGGAATTAAAAGCATGCATTACCATGCCCGGCATCCATTGACTTTTTTTTTTTTTTTTTGAGACAGGGTCTCCCTGTAGCCCCAGCTGGCCTGGTACTTGCCAAGTAGACCAGGCTGGCCTTGGTCTCAAAGAGTGTGCCACCACATCCAGTTTTTACGTTGACAGGTTTTTTTAAAATTTTATTTATTTTATGTGTATGCGTGTATTGCCTGCATGTAGGTTAAGTGCATCCGTGTTGTGCAATGTTCGCGCAGGTCAGAAAAGGCTGTCGGATCCCCTGGGACTGGAGTTACGAACCGTTGTTAGCTGCCATGTGAGTGCTGGGATTTGAACCCGTCTTCTGCAAGAACAACCAGTGTTCTTAACTGCTGAGCCATCTCTCTAGGCCCACATTGACTTATTTCTTAAAAATACTGATTTTGCTGGGCGTGGTGGCACACGCCTTTAATCCCAGCACTCAGGAGGCAGAGGCAGGGGGATCTCTGGGAGTTCAAGGCCAGCCTGGTCTACATAGTGAGTTTCAGGACAGCTGGGGCTACAGGGAGACCCTGTCTCAAAAAGACAAAAAAAAAGTAAAAATACTGATTTTTGTGTGTATGAGTGTATTGCTTCCATGTATGTAAGTGCACCCCTGTCAATGTGTCAATGCCTACAGCAGTCAGAAGAGAGCACCGGACTGGAACTGGAAACCAAACCTGGGTCCTCTACAAGAGCATTCTGTGCTCTTAACCGCTGAGCCATCTTTCTAGCCTATGTTGCCTGCATATAGGTAAGTGCGTCCATGTTGTACAATGCCCTCAGAAGACAGAAGAGGCTGTCAGATCCCCTGGAACTGGCAGTTGTTGGCTGCCATGTGGGTGCTAGGATTTAAACCAAGGTCTTCTGCAAGAATAGTCAGTGTTCTTAACCGCTGAGCCATCTCTCCAGCCCCTGTATTGACTTCTTAACACAGTAGTTAAGCATCCAAGTTCGGGGCTAAGATGAACCTGAGCTTGTTATACACCCCCACTCCCCCCGGGACTTTAGGCAAAGGACTAAATTCTGAGCCTGTTTCCTCATCTGTAAAATGGGATAGTACCTACCTCATAGGGTTTGTGTGCAGTCGAATGAGGCACTATGTGTGTAGGAAGTGCAGGCTGTTCTCCAGTTAAACCCCAATCTGTGTTCCTCCATGTATGATGGACATGGGCTCCACAGTGCTGCAGAGTGAACTCATATTCCCTGCCATAGGGTGGCCATCCGCAGACATCAGACCTCTTTCCTACCACCTGACCCTGGATCCAGACACCCTAAAGCATCGACTGCTCTTCTGAACTGTTTGACACTAAAGGGAGAGAAATATTTTGGGAAGGGGATTCTGCCTAGCAGTGCCAGGCCTCTGGCAGGTCCTGTGAGTTTAGGGTATCAGCAACTGCTATCCAGAAAGCAGTGATCCCAGGAGAAGATCATTCCAGAGGCTAAGTAATCTGTGTAATGATACACAGCTGTAACTAGCAGGACTGGAACTTGAACACAGGATTCCATGTGCACCATTCTTGAAACTAGATTGTAGAAAAGGAATTTAATCTGAATTGAGATCTCGAGTCCAACGTGCAGTTTTCCTTCCAGGAGTCATTTAATATTTGCTGATTTCTTATCTAACAACTGTGACCTCCAGTGTTTACAATACACATCCCACTCTGAATATATGCCTTTTTTTTCCCCTCTGTTTTGGGAAGTCAGTATTTTGGTATGTATATGAATGAAAATCACCAGGTAGTACACAAACCATAGACAAAATAATAAACCTTTTAAAACAAAACAAAAGGATTAATTTCATGTTATATGAATTTTACTCAATCTGACAAAGGGGATATTTATCACTCCTCAAACTTTTATCTAAGATCAAGTGCAAAAGGCAAATTAGCCTGCTTTGGTGGTGCACTTGGGAGGTAGGGTCTCTGAGTTTCAGGCTATCCTGATCCACATAGTTCCAGGCCAGCCAGAGCTACATAGACTCTGCCTCAAAACAAAAAAGCAAACTTTAAACAGTAAGTCTTCCCCAACCCCTAGTCCTGTCCTCCAGCAACTCATCTAAGTTCCGAAGATGTTACAAGTATTTGCAGACATTTGTGTGTATAGTTGAGATGTAAGTAGTAACATCCTGTATACATTGACCTTGTTTCTTTTTCTCATCAGAGAACTTGCTGGTGGGTCTGTACCCTGACTAGCAGTCCTGCTACTTCCATTTGGTGGAAGTGTCCTGGTTTATCTAACCTGTCCCTGTTGACATACATTTAGGTTTTCCCCCCAGTTTTTTGCTATTTTAATTTTTTATGTATGTGTATGAGTGTTTTACCTGCACATATGTAAGTGCATCAGTATGTGTAATACCCTTGGAGGCATCAGATCCCCTGGAACTGGAGTTGACAGTTGTTAGCTGCTATATGGGTGCTGGGAACTGAACCCAGGTCCTCAAGCAGCCAGTGCTCTTAACTGAGCCATCTCTACAGCCTCAGTTTTTGCTATTTTTTAAAAAATATTTTTGCCGGTAATGGTGGCACACACCTTTAATCCCAGCACTCAGGAGGCGGGGAGGCAGGTGGATCTCTGTGAATTCAAGGCCAGCCTGGTCTATATAGTGAGTTCCAGGACAGCTGGAGCTACAGGGAGATCCTGTCTCAAAAAGACCAAAAAAAATTTTTTTTTAATTTTATGTGTATGAGTGTATTGCATGTATGTGAGTGCACCCATGTCGTCCAGTGCCGTGGGAGATCAGAAGAGGCTGTCGGATCCCCTGGAACTGGAGTTAAGGACAGTTCGTAGCTGCCATGGGGGTGCTGGGAATTGAACCCGGGTCCTCTGCAAGAGCAGTCAGTACTCAACCACTGAGTCATCTCTCCAGCCCATTTTTTGCTATTTTAAACAAGTCTGCTATCATATTTTGCACAATCCTCTATTATCTCTTGTTCTGTATTACTGAGGTTTGAATTCAGCCGTCTCTGTCTCTCTCTCTCTGTGCAGTGTTGGGGATGAACCTAGGGCACTAGGCAAGCTCTCTGCCACTGAGCTGCACCCCAGCCCCCACATGCTTTTCTGTGTAGAAGTTCTTAGCAGCAGAATTGCTCTGTTACAGAGTATGTATAGCTGCAACGATAAAGCCCAGTGGTTGGCCTCACTTCAAGGAGCTCTGAAGACCATGGCCTGGAAGTTAAAGCACCCTCAGAGGTAAGACCTGCTCTCTTCCTCCTTTCCCCTTTCTAGGCACTTTCTGGCTGCTGGCCTGTAGCACTTCCCAGAGCTTTTGCTGTCTGGCAACCCTGCCCAACCCAGCAGCCTGATTCCCAGTGTTCTCTCTTCTTACCCTGCCTGACTAGTTCTTCCTTCTTTCAATGGAGACTCCCCAGTCTTCCAGTTTGTCCCCAGGACTAGAATTGGGACTGAGGTTCACAGTCAGATATGACCCATTACTGTAATTTCTGTACTCAGGAGACTGAGGAATGAAGATTACAAGTTTGAAGCTAGACTGTGCTACATAGGGAGACACTCTAAAAATATATATATATATATAAATATGATATAAACATACATGTGTATATAGATATGACCTGTTACCACCATAACCAGCAATAGCTGGTCCTAACAAGTATCTTCAAAACAGAAAGCTAAAAGATTACGGACTTGCCATCTGATTCTCATAGTCCATTTTACATAGTAAGTAAGTGAAGCCCAGAAGAGAGGTGTGGCTTAGCAAGTGGGTCATCAGAGTTAGGGAAGGAAGCCGGGCAGATCTAAGAGTTCAAGTCAGTCCTCAGCTATAGCAACATTGAGACAGCTTGGGGCTGCATAAGACTCTCAAACAAAAAGAATTTAGCTGGTCATAAAGATTCACGCCTATAATCCCAGGATTTAAGAGGCTGAGGCAGGTGGATCACTAGCCTGGGCTACAAAGTGAAACTCAAAATCAAAACAACACCTCAGTAGTTAAGAGCATTGGCTGTTCTTGCAGAGGACCTGGGTTTGGTTCCCAGCACTCACATGGTAGTCACAACATAACTCCAATTCCAAAGAATCTGACACCCTTTTTTGGCCTGCATGGGGACTGCATGTACATGGTATACTTAAATACACATAAAATAAAAATGTAAAATAAAAAAATTTACACTGGACAAATGAAAAGATCGGGTGATAGGAACAGATGGGGAGATGAAGTAACAAAGGTCCACTTGGGGGCCTGGAGATAGGGTAAGATCGAACCACAAATCCATAAGGTTGACTTCTCTCCCCTCAGGTAGCTCAGCTTGGGAGCACAGCAGAGGCTCCCTGAAGCTTTGTTGAATGAACAAAAGCATAGTTAAAAGTGAATGAAGAACACAGATAGAAAATTCTTGGCCACAGGCCAGTGAGATGGCTCAGTTGGAAAAGGCATTTACTCCCAAGCCTGGTGATTGAGTTTAGTCTGTGGCACCCACAATGGTGGAAGGAGAGAAAGAACTCAAGTTGTCTTCTCACCTCCACTCTTGGGTTGTGGGAACCCATGCCCCTCCCCCTTCAATAAATGAGTAGATTTAAAAGAGTTTTGGTTTTTTTTTTAATTTTATTTGAGTGTTTTGCCTGCATGTATGTAAATGCACCCATGTTACACAGTGCCCAAGGAGGTCAGAAGAGGGTGTTAGATCCCTTGGAACTGGAGAACTGGAGTTATAGATGATTGGAAGCTACCATGTGGGTGCTAGGAACCAAACCTGCATCCTCTGCAAGAGCAGCCAGTGCTCTTAGTCACTGAGCCATCTCCCCAGCCCCTAAATAAAAAATAAATTCAGTCTTTTTTTTTTGAGACAGGGTTTCCCTGTAGCCCCAACTGGCCTGAAATTCACTATGTAGACCAGGCTGGCCTTGAACTCTCAGAGATCTGCCTGCCCTGCCTCCTGAGTGTTGGGATTAAAGATGTGTGCCACCATGCCCAGCATAAAATTTTTTTAAAAAAGAAAAAAAATAATTGAACAGAGGCAAGCCCCACCACTAGTCATGTGGCCTGGAGACTGTATCATTACCATAAAGATAGCCAGACTTAGAAGATTCTTTAAGTTACAAAACTCCATCTGTCTTATAGCTCCTACACTCAACTCTTGTAGTTGGAGCAGGAAGGCAGCCCTGTGCAATAGCAAAACAAATAGGCATGACTTTGTTCCAAAAAAACTTACACAACCAGACTGTGCACCAACCTGTGCACTTAATGTGCTAGTGACAGTTGCAAGAACCTAAAATTATTAACACCTTTGTCATGAAAGACTGGACATACAGATTGTTCTTTGTCATCTGAATCTTGGACCCCACTGAGACTCAGGTGGTATTTCTATATGCTCACTCCAGAACTCTACAAAGTTCTGTAAGACATGTAAGCATGTGGGCCAGCTACAGAACAGGGTTTAAGAACCTGAGGACTTGTGAACCTCCTTGGATAGGTTCTCCCTGAGGCCTCTTTTGCCTTCAACGGTGACCAGATGTTAGAGATGCTCATAATAGTAGGAAGGTCTGAGAGATGGGACAGGAACTTGGGGCTTCTCTGAGTAGAATGTGAAGGACAGTAGGCTACTCTCCAACCTCTCCTGGAATCTATAAAGTAAATTCTAGATAGCTCACTGGAAACATAGCCCAGTTGGCCCCTGGAGGATTTTTCTCTAATCTGAGTGACTGCAAAGGCAGAGTCCTGCAAGAGACAAGTTATTGGCCCTTCTTTCTAGCTGGAGTGGTGGTACATTCCTTGAGCTCTGCTTAAATTGAGTCATCCCAACTACAGGGATATATGAGACACCTGTTGTCTGCCAGTGACTACCTTGGACCTCACCAGTGAGAATCTTAAACACCAAGAACTATGCCCAAGGGGAAGGAAAGCCACTGACAGCCTTCAGCTCACCCTACTGGAAAAGCTGTGGGAGACCATGACCCTGGAGCTGACCCCTGAAGATAGGTAGTTGATATATTCTAGGTAGAGGTGGGATGTGTGGGGAAACTGAGAGTCTAGGGCCTGGTTTGGCTGGACTTTCAAGGGAACAGAGAGGAGTTCTAGGAGCAAAGCATGAGAAACTGGATCCAGGTCCTGGTGGGAGTTGGACCAAGAGGCATCAAGCCACAACAACTGTAGGTGCTGATGTATTGAGAGTTGGACAGAAACAGGACTTGCCAAGCTTTGTAGGAAGAAAATTGAGAAGAGCCTGGGCAGAAGGCATTGGTGGTAGAACTGAGGAAAACGGAGATCATTTTGGACCTGCTGGGTGTTTGAATCTGGTAGGAAATCTGCCTCTGATACAGGTAGAAATGGGAAACTGGATGTGTGGATTCAGGTAGAAGACTACCCAACATGGCCACTCACACCTGTAATTTCAGCACTGGAGAGGATGGAGCAGTATTTTCATGAGTTTGAGGCCACCACAGATTACATAGTGTGTTCCAGTCCAGCCTAGAGGTACGGTATGAGAAACCAGGGCCAGCGAGATGGCTCAATGGGTAAAAGTGCTTGTCATCAAGCCAAAGGGTATGAGTTTGACCCCCCCAGAACCTACATGGTGGAGGTGAGAATTAAGTCCTGCAAGTTGCCTTTTGATCTCCATATGTGTCCTGTGGTGGTTTGAATGAGAATGTCCCCTATAGGCTCCCTATATTTGGACATTTTGTCCCCTGGTGGTGGTGGTGTTTTGGGAAGCTTTAGGAGGTGTGGCCATGCCACAGGAAACAAGTCACTGGGGGTGGACTTTGAAAGTTCTTAAGCTTTGCCTAATTTCCCACTGTTCTCTGCTTCCTGTGCCTGCTTGAAGATGTGATCACTAGGCTTTCTGTTCTACCACCTTGCCTCCCCGCCATTATGGAATTGTTTTTTTTTAGGTTTTTTGTTTTGTCCTTTTGAGACAGAGTCTCCCTGTAGCCCCAGATGTCCTGGAACTCGCTATGTAGACCAGGCTGGCCTCAAACTCACAAAGATCCACCTGTCTCTGTCTCCCAAGTGCTAGGATTAAAGGGTGTACCACCATGCCTGGCATTATGGAGTCTTAACTCTAAATCATAAGCCAAACAAATTCTTCCTTCTATAAGTTCCTTTGATCATAGTGTTTTATCACAACAAGAGAAAAGTAACTGATACATGCACTAGCAAATATACACACACACACAATTGTAATTTTAACTGTGGAAATTTAAAAAAATTTTATTTATGTATATGTGTGTATTGCCTGTATGTAGGTAAGTGCACCTGTGTCATGCAGTGCCTGCGGAGGACAGAAGAGGCTGTCGGATTCCCCTGGAACTGGAGTTAAGGACGGTTCGTAGCCGCCAATGTGGGTGGTGGGAATCGAACCCAGGTCCTCTGCAAGAGCAGTCAGTGTTCTTAACTGCTGAGCCATCTCTCCAGCCCCACAATTGAGATTTTTGCAAAAAAAACCTGAGGAATCATGGCTTAGGTATACTGCTGCAAGGCAGAGGCAGGTGGATCTCTGTGAGTTCAAGGCCAGCCTGGTCTACATAGTGAGTTCCAGGACAGCTGGGGCTTACAAGGAGACCCTGCTTTCAAAAAGACCAAAAAAAAACAAAAAACAAAAACAGGTGGTAATCATAGATTTACCTCACAGTATACGTGAAGATTTTTTCTTTTTTAACAGGGTCTTGCGCCAGCAAGATGACTCAGCAGTTAAAGGCATTTGCTGCCAAGCCTAACAATCTGAGTTGGATCCCAGGGACCCACATAGTAGAAGGAGAGAATCAGCTCTAGGAAAGTTGTCTTCTGACCTCCCCTCACTGTGTGTGTGTCGGTGTGTGTCTGTGTGTGTGTCTGTGTAATTTTTTTTATTTTTATTTTTTATTTTTTGGTCTTTTTGAAATGGGGTCTCCCTGTAGCCCCAGCTGTCCTGAAACTCACTAAGTAGACCAGGCTGGCCTTGAACTCACAGAGATCCACCTGCCTCTGCCTCCCTATTGCTGGGATTAAAGGCGTGTGCCACCATACCCAGCTGTGTAATTTTTTAAATTAGAAAAGAAATAGTCTTGTTAGATAGTCCAGGCCAACTTCAAACTTGTGATCCTGCTGCCTCCTAAATGCTGGGATTATAAATTTGCATCATTGTACTGGACACTCAGACTTGGTTTTTGGTTTGGGTTTTTTCCCCTGCGTAGCTCAGATTGGCTGGCCTCAAATTTCTGTGCTCAAGTGATCCTTTTGCCTCATCCTCCTGATTAGCTGGACTCCACACATCCTATATGAAGATGAAACAGGCTGATGTGCTACACACTCAGCCTCTGTGTACAGTAGCAGCCTTGTCCATGGTTTGTAGTGTTGATATTTTCTTCAAGTTGTAAAGATGGGTTCTAGGGACTGGAGAGAGGGCTCAGTGGTTAAGAGCACTGGCTACTCTTGCAGAGAACCCAGGTTTGATTCCTAGAACCTACATGGTAGCTAACAATCATCTGTAACTCCAGTTCCAGAGGATCCAGCACCCTCTTCTGACCCCCTTGGGCATTGCATGACATGGGTACACCTACCTACATGCAGGCAATACACACATACTCATAAAATTTAAAAATTAAAAAAAAAAAAAGATGGGTCCTGGGTTTCTTTAATCTGTAGGACTCTGGTGACACATTTGGAGTCACCACAAGCTGAGAAGCTGCAGGACTAGAGATCAGAAGTGGTCAATGGCATAGCTTAGTGTTGGTATCTGGGTTGGGAGCTGGGATGGAGAGTGGGACATCCTTTGAAGGACACAAGACCATGCAGAGAAACTTGGATAGGCCTCCTCAGCTCCTTGTCCCTTTCTAATCCCAGTTGAACATTCTCAACTGCTGATTTGGATCTGGAATGTCCCCTGAAGGTTCATGTTTTTAAGGCTAAGTCCCATCTCAGAGGTGAGAGAACTTTCAAGATGCTAAGAGATGGGAGGCAGAGGCAGGCAGATCACTGTGAGTGCAAGGCCAGCCTGGTCTACTATAGGGAGCCCTGTCTCAAAAAGATAAGAAAAAAAAAAAGCTAAGAGGTAGTAAAATGATTGGCTAGCATGTGTAATGCTCTAGGTTTGATACCTACCACCACAAACAATAAAAATAAAAACAGAGGCTGGTCGTGGTGGTGAATGCCTTTAATCCCAGCATGGAGGAGGCAGAGACAGGTGGATCTCTGTGAGTTCCAGGGCAGCCTGGTCTACATAGCAAGTTCCAGGCCAGCTGAGGCTACAGCAAAACGTGTCTCAAAAAAAGACAAACAAAAAAAAACCTCTCTTCTCTCTGTCTTTGCTTTCTGGCCACTACAAAGTGAGCAGCCTACGCTATCATACAGACTGAAACCATAAGCCAAAACAAACATTTCTCTATTTTGATTATCTCAGCTATTTTATTACAGTAACAAACCAACCAACCTTCTCCCTTTTGGAATCAGTCTTTGCTAGGGAACAAGCCCCTCTCTTGCACTGCCAAACCCTGTTGATCATGGATAAATCATTCAGTATCTCCAGTTGACTGTTTCCCCACCTGCAAAGGAGGGTATAATAATGCTAGTACGAGAGAGAGAGAGAGAGAGAGAGAGAGAGAGAGAGAGAGAGAGAGAACATTACAGAACATAAGTGCAGGGCATAACTTCTCACAAGCTTAACATCAGTAGCTTCCCAGACTGGGCATAAGGGTAACTGCATACCACAGAGGATCTGCATTACTCAGGCTGCTCTTGAACAACTGAGCTCAAGAATTTTCTCCCACTTCAGCCTCCAACTAGCTGGGACTAGAAGTGCACAACATGTCATGAGCTGGGCCTGGCTGCTTTCCCTACTGCATCTCCTACTGCTCACCAAAAACTTAGACATACGTGCTGCCTTCATTAAGAGCTGGGATTCTGAGCAGAGCCCAGGACAGGTCTCCTCAGTTCCATCCAGCAACTTGGTAATCAACTATATTAGCAACTTAACCTAAGTTACTCCATCTTGCTCAGAATAGCTATTTTAATAGTAACCTCTTTTCACTTATGGGAAAATATTTAAAAAGACAACAGCCTTGAGTTCTAAGAAATAGCTCAATCACAAACCAGTGGAACATGCTAATCTCAGACATTCTACATCTGTATTCTTGTTTTTGCTTCTGTAACTCGCTTGCTATTTTAGGTCACCTTGACACAAAGTATAAGACCACCCTGTTATTGTATGACCATCTGGTAACTGCTGATTTCAGCTTTCTTACTATACTTGTTATGGCTAGGAAGTTGACCAATTTTAAAATTACAAAGTTATGGCTAGGAAGTTGACCAATTTTAAAATTACAAAGTTGATTGCCAAGTTATATGACTGTATCACTTGTCTGTATGATGATTGGTTGTTGATTAATAGATTCAAAGTTCTGCTATGTTGTACAAACCTGATTGGTTCACAGGTGTCCTGTTTGAATAATATTTCTGTAATCCTATTAAAACTCTGACCCGACAATGATCTCCTTCTACGCCTGAGACAGACAGCCTGGATTGCCGGTTGAAAAATAAAATTTACCTTGCTACTTTTCTTAAAGTGGTGCTGGTGATTTTTTTTGCAAACTCCGACCTATAACAGAAATAGCTTTGGTCACCCCCTACTCTATGATGGTCACCTGTGTCTTAGAACTTGTTCTCTCCATCCATAGGATGCAAGACCAGCCAACTTCTGCCTCTGGCCACAGTGCCTTGGTATTTGGTAGAATTCTCAAACCAAGTGGGGCAAAGAAGAATTCCCTGAGGAGTCACCCTCAGGCCTGAGTTTTCAGGGAGCCAAATCAGCATCTTTCTGACTAATTAAGCTTCTGTAACTCAGGCAGCCCTTGAGTTTTGAGCCTCCTGAGCAGCTAAGATTACAGGCCAGCATTAATCTGCCCAGCTGTCATTAAGCTTGTAATAATTTCAGAAGCCAGTAGCTTTCCTTTTCTCCATGTGTATGGGAAACAGGGGAGCCAGCAGTCAAGAAGTCAACGAAAGGGGACAGACAGTGTCCATCCTCTTCTGGAGCACCCTCTTTACTCTCTTCCAAGTTCACTGCTCCTGGATTCCTTCCAATAAATTCCTTTGGGATGAGAAATCTAAATTTAGTAGAGCACTTGCCTAGCCTATGTGAGGCTCTAAGTTCAATTCCCAGCACTACAAAAATAAAAGAAGTAAACATAAATTCCTCCTTTGGCTGGCCTAGAATTTGAGATACTCCTGCCTCACTCTCACAAGTATTAGGATTATAGGCATATGAGTCACCACAACCAGCCATTTATTGAGTGTGTGTGTGTATGTATATATATATATATATATATATATATATATATATATATATATATATATATATATATATATATATATATATATATATATAATCAGATATATTCACATATATATCTTTGGAATCCTTAGGACTTTCTACAAGATCATATCTTTTCACGTCTTTTGTAAGTAGGGTTTTACTTCTTCCTTTCCAGTATTGATGCCTTTTATCTCTTTCCTAACTTCTGACTAGAATCTCTATTATAATGTTAAACAGAAGCAATGAGAACAATTCTCCATGAGTCTTCTAATCTTAGGGTGTAAGGGTCAAGTCTTTCACTCTGAGTAAGATGTTAGCCCTGGGCTTTCACCAGTGCCCTTTATCAGGTTGAGGAGGTTCCAGTTCACTCTTCTTTTTTTTCTTCCTTTCCTCTGCTCTCTCTCTCTTTCTCTCACCCCCCCCTTTTTGGTATTTTTGGTCTTTTGGGGACAGGGTCTCCCTGTACCCCAGCTGGCCTGTAACTCGCTATACAGGCCAGGCTAGCCTTGAACTCACATAGATTTGCCTGCCTCTGCCTCCCTAGTGCTGGGATTAAAAGTGTGCACCACCACACCTGGCCTTCTCTTTCCTTTTTTGTTTTTGAGGTGTTGAGGATTGAATTCAAGGCCCTGTGCATGCTAAGGATGAAGCATGCATTCTAAACTTCAGCTTTCTTGGGTTCTGTTTGGTTTTGTTTCATCATGAATAGATTTAAATGAATAAACGAATGCATGAGTCTTTGAGCTCCTCCCAGTGCTTGTCACACAACAGTATAGTCAACAAATTGGGGATGCTTGGTTCATAGGAGTACAGTTGTGCCCTGAGGGGCTCAGCAGGGATGGGCTCAAGCCTCTGGACTGAGACCACATTTGACTCACATCAGCCTTGTTGTCCTTAGTGATAACCAAAGGCCCCTGCATGCTGGCCAAAAGAGGACTGACAGGTGAAGGTGACAAGTTCCAGACCTGAGTCTTGGGTCTTGCATAGCCCCACAGAACCGGACGCTGGGCAGAAGGCAGAATTAAGCTTCCATGATGTCACTGCCTTCAAGGGACACATCCTTCCCCATGCCTTCTCAGAGCTGTCTTAGACTAGCCTCTTAGGAAAGACAGAGCCTCAGCCAGGCATGGTGGTACACGCCTTTAAACCCAACACTAAGGAGGCAGAGGCAGGAGGATCACACAAAATTTGAGGCCAGCCTTGTCCACATAGTTCCAAGCCAGCCATACCTATTGTAGGGAGACCATCTCAAAACAATAAAATGGGCTAGAGAGGTCACTGGTTAAGAGCACTGGCTGCTCTTCAGAGGACCCAGGTTCAGTTCCTAGGACCCATATGTTGGCTAACAAGTCTATAACTCCAGTTCCAGGGAATCAGAAGCCCTCTTCTGGCTCCACAGGCATAGCACACATGGGTGCACTTACATACATGCAGACAACACACATATACACTAAATAAATAATACTTTAAAAACCAATCAAACAGGGTCAGGCGTAGTGGTGGTGCATGCCTTTAGTCCCAGCACTAGAGAGGCAGAGGCAAGAGGCAGGCAGATCTCTGTGAGTTCAAGGCCAGCCTGGTCTACATAGTGAGTTCCATGCCATCTGGGCTACAGGGCGACCCCTTCTCAAAAAGACCAAAAAACCAATCAAACAAAAGACAGAACTTCCTTGTTCTAGGTCCAGGTTCAGTTGTGACCACTGACAACTGTTAAACTACACAAGGCCCTGAGTTCCTTCCTCAGCATCAAAAACAACTATTAGAACAGTCACAGAATAAGAGAGTGGTTTCTACGGTGAAAGTGTTACTTAAAACATTTTCTTTTTTTTCCTTTTTTTTTTTTTTTTTTTTGGTCTTTTTGAGACAGGGTCTCCCTGTAGCCCCAGCTGTCCTGGAACTCACTATGTATACCAGGCTGGCCTTGAACTCACAGAGATCCACCTGCCTCTGCCTCCCAGTGCTAGGATTAAAGGCATGCGCCATCACACCCAGCTCAAAACATTTTCAACACTTCTCATTGAATTGGAAAGGACTCAGGAAACTTCTTTATCAAACTCCTTTGGACAGAGGAAAAAGGGGATTTTAATGAAGCAATTATGTAGATTTCTTAGCACTGTACTTGAGACTTTGTGTTAGCTACCAACCACTCTGGCTATTAGCACCCGAGATTCTGACTTACCAGCACTCTGGTATGTGCCATTTAATTTTCATGTCCTGGGGAAAAATAGGCATCATCTCAGTCTTACTGATGAGGAAACAGGCTTGACGACAGGTGACCTCCTATCATGTAACTAGTAAGCAGTTAAGACCCCCAACATGGTAACTCTGAACTTTTGTTCTGACTTCTCCCTTACCAGTACTTTTTTTTTTAGTATTTTTGAGATAGGGACTCCCTGTAGCCTCAGCTGGCCTGAACTCACTATGTAGACCAGGCTGGGCTGGAACTCACAGAGATTACCCCAGCTTCTGCTTCCAGGAGTGTTGGGATTAAAGGCGTTCCCCACCACACCTGGCCCCTCTCTTAGCAGTCTTAAAAGCTTGTATTTCCTGCCAGCTCCTCCTCCCTAGGCCCTGGGGTGGGGATGGGGGTTGAGACAGTTGGCATCTTCCCTGAGGTCTTACTCTTAAGTGTTTGTACTGTTGCAGTTCTGAAGGTCAAAAAAATTCCACATGAAAACCACAATTCCAGAAAGAAAGGGAAGTGGGAGGCCCCACCAGACCCTGCCCCTCCTTCAGAAAGTGCCGTGCTGGTAGGATCTCCGGGAGCCCCAGTTCTGCATTTCCACAGAATGGCAGGAGTTGCAGATGGATACTGGCTGTAGAAGTCCCTTCTCTTAGGTCCACAGTAGACTGGCCTCTCTAGCAAGGGGTGGGGCTTAGCTAAACCAGTTTGAGTAAAGAGGACTGGGGGTGGGGTGGTGGCCGTGCTTTCTAGTACAGAGAATCTGGCCAAGACACACAGCGTTTCCTTAGCCGCTCCCTGTGCTCTATTCTCCAAAGTCCTTCAAGTAAGGGTAGGTTTGGGGGGCTTTTTAGTTTAGTGTTTTTTGTTTGTTTTTTTTTTTTTGACAGGGGTTCCTTAGTCCCAGCCTGCCTGGGAGTCACTATGCAGACAAGGCTGGCCTCTATCTCAGAAGATCCGCCACCCCTGCCTCCCAAGGGCTGCAATTAAAGGAACAAGATACCGTGCTCAGTGTTGGTTTATTGTTTGCTCTTTATTTTTTGTTTTTTTTTAAGATTTATTTTGGGACTGGAGAATGGCTCAAAAGAGCCCTTCCTGCTCTTGCAGAAGACAGGGTTTGGTTCCCAGCTCCCAGCATCCACATGGTGGCTAACAACTGTAGCACCAGTTCCAGGGGATCTGGCTTTTGTGAGCATTGCATTCATGTGGTACACTTACATACACACAGGCAAAACACTCATACATTGCCAGGTATGGTGGCGCACGCCTTTAATCCCAGCACTTGGGAGGCAGAGGCAGGCAGATCTCTGTGAGTTCGAGGTCAGCCTGGTCTACATAGCGAGTTCCAGGTCAGCTGGGGCTACAGGGAGACCCTGTCTCAAAAAGACCAACCCCCCCCCAAAAAAAAACCCAAAAAACCCCCACACTCATACATATAAAATAAAAATAAGTTAAAATGTTAAAGTTTTATTTTGATTTTTGGGTTATTTTTTTAGGGGGGGGAATCTTTTTGAGACAGGGTCTCCCTGTAGCTACAGCTGGCCTGGACTTGCTATGGAGACCAGGCTGCTGGCCTCGAACTCCAGAGATCTACCTGCCTCTGCCTCCCCACTGCTGGAATCAAAGTTGTGTGCTACCATGCCCAGCCAGATTTATTTTGTTTTTATGTATGAGTGTGTGCTTCTGTTTGTGTGTGTGTGTATGTGTTTGTGTGTATGCATGTGTGTGCATGTGTGTGCAGGTGCCCTGGGAGGCTGGATCCCCTGGAGGGGGAGTTACAAGCAATTATGAGCTGCCTGATGTGGATGCTGGGAACCAAACCCAGTCTCTGGAACAGCAGCAAGCACTCTTAACCCATGAGCCATCTCTCCATCTCCCAAGGGAGGGATTGTTTCTGCCCTCCCATAGATGAGGAAATTCAGTCCAGGAAGGCAGGCTGGATGTGGGATGACGAGGTAGATTTGTGAAGCTCTGGGGAACCACAGAGGGTTCCAAAGCCTAAAGAGTTATTTGGGTGATGTGTAAGGTAGTTTATCAAAGGGAAGACAGTGGTGGCCAGAGACATTAGAGAAATCTCATTGAAGGGGGCTGGGGAGATGGCTCAGCGGTTAAGAGCACTGGCTGCTCTTGCAGAGGCCTTGAGTTCAATTCCCTGCTGGTGGCTAACAACCATCCATAACTCTAGTTCCAGGGAATCCAACATCCTCTTCTGAGCTCTGTGGGCAATGCACAATACCACAGCACAGGTATACTTATGTACATGCATATACTTATGTACAGGCAATGTACTCACATAAAATTAAAAAAAAATAGCAGGGCGTTGTGGCACACACCTTTAGTCCCAGCACTTGGGAGGCAGAGACAGGCAGATCTCTGTGAGTTCGAGGCCAGCCTGGTCTCCATAGCAAATCCAGGCCAGCTGTGGTTACCCCAGTATCATATAAACTGGGCATCTTGATACATGCCTATAATCTTAGTACTGGGGAGGTGGAGGCAGGAGGATTGGAAGTTTAAAGTTATATGTTAGGTCATATATTAGGTTTGAGGCAGCCTAGGCTATATGAGACCCAGTTTCAAAAAAACCAAAAACAACATAAAAAAACAAGCCTTGCTGGGCGTGGTGGGCCAGGCCTGTAGTCCCAGCACTTGGGAGGCAGAGGCAGGCGGATCTCTGTGAGTTCAAGGCCAGCCTGGTCTACATAGTGAGTTCCAGGACAGCGGGGGCTACAGGGAGACATTACTTCAAGAAGCCAAAAAAAACAAAAACAAAAAAACAAGCCAGGTAGACTGGCTACCCAGGATTAGGAAAGCAGAAGCAGATGGATCTCTTTGTAAGATTGAGGTCAGCCTGGTCTACATACCGAGTTCCAGGCCAACTGGGCTACAGGGAGACCCTATCTCAAGACCAAACAAAACTACACAACACACCCAAGTGGCAGGAGGAAACTGAGGCTCAAAGAGGGAAAGGGCATTGTCCAAGGACATAAAGAGGTTATAGTAGGGCCAGACTAGAAAGACCCTGAGTTCAAGGATATACCCCCATAAAACACAGTGTTTGTGGCTATTCTCTCTCTCTCTCTCTCTCTCTCTCTCTCTCTCTCTCTCTCAGACACACACACACACGCACATCTACCTCTGGTCTTTTTTGAGACAGGGTCTCCCTGTAGTCCCAGCTGGCCTGGAACTCACTATGTAGACCAGGCTGGCCTTGAACTCTCAGAGATCTGCCTGCCTCTGCCTCCCGAGTGCTGGAATTAAAGGTGGGCATCACCAAGCCCAGCACACTCTGCCTCTTAACACAGGCATTGAGACAACTGAACCTCCCATAGGGAACCCTCAGGGAACAAAGCTCACCTGAGGTTATCTGTGATGCCAGTCAGACCCCAGGGCCTTCTCCCCATTCTCAGGGCTACAGCCTACTCATCTGTGCTAGGAGGTCTTTGAACCAGCTGACCACTATGATGGCTCTTTCAGTTCTAAGTGACCAGAGGAAGGCCTAGCTAGGACCTTTCCTCCCCTTGGTCTCCAGCCCCAGTCCAGTCTGACACAAGGAAGAGGCCAGCCCTCTGGTGCTCACATGCCTATGGAGTGAGTGGCAGGTCCCTAGAAGGCAATATGATCTGTAAAGGATCCTTGATGTCTTTTTTTTGAACCCTGGAAAGGGCATCTCAGTCATGTGTGGTCCCCAGGGAGATTGGCAGTGCAGAGATGGGAGGTGAGGAAGGGCAGAGTACCCTGGGGGCAGGCATACAGGAGAAGGAAAAGGCTGGTCTGGTGAGCCTGCTGGAAGAGTAAAGAGCCAGAAGAGAAGGCCTGCAAGGAGCTATGAAAACAAAGGCTGGGTCTGGGGTGGTTGGGAGGGGCTTTGAATGATGACTGGCCTGTGATAAGGGTCACTGTTATGTGTTTTATACTGTCCCAGGGAAAGGAGACCTGGAAAGGAAGGGGAGAAAATATCAAAATAGGAGGCTGCCAGCCTGGGTTTCAAACCCTTCTATTTACTAGCTGTGTTGCCCTTGTCAGGTCTCTTGACCTCTCTGTGCCTCTGAACCTTGAGTTCTCGAATCAACTAGCAATTGTATTTCATCCTTCATACTGGCCTGAGGGTCAGTAGTCAGTCCTCCTTCAGACTTTCCCCTTTTCCCCTGCCAGTCACCCTGGTTGTGTCCCTTCACCCAAGCATCCACCGCTCCTGCATTCTGAATCCTACCATACCCTACCCCCTATCCAGCAAGAACTGCACTGTAGCATTCTGGGAGTGCCCTTCCAGAGCCAATTTTGGGGATAGGGACCAAAGGTGAGGCTGGAGAGGGGGCTCAAAACCTTCTCAAAGCAGCCAATGGGAGAGAGAAATTCACATATGTTCTCCCCCAATCTTGTTTTCCCCCTTTCCCAAGCCCAGGGCTGGCCAGCCTTCTCCACAGGAGAGAATGTTATTTAGAAGATTAGGAGATTTGCCTTAAATAGGCATGGCGTGCTGTGCCAGGGCCCAGGGTGAGGGGTGGGGAGAAGGCCACTTTGGTAGAAGAAAGAAAAGAGCAGGGCTCAGCAGAGGATAGCAGCCTCCCTAGGGCTATGCATAGCCCTTTTCTGGTCACCAAGCACAGCCCCACTTTCCCACAGATTTCATGGCAGGGATGGCAAAAAGTATGGAGGCCAGACTGTGGGGCCTCCCCCTGACACCCGTCCCACCAGTTCCTATAGCTGGGCTGCCCCAGCCTACTCCAGCTTGTAACTGGACGCCCTCCTCACTCTGCACCTTCCCAGGTGAGCTGGGGCTCTGTTTACTGAATCCAACACCAGCTGGGAGAAAGATGAGGGGCCACTCCTGGGGATGGAGCAAGCATCCTCCTGGATGCTCTGAGGCTGAAGGAGGGAGCTGGAACGATGGGGGGTGCAGAGTGGAAGGTGGGCTGGGGTACAACGCAAGCACAGGTGTCAGGCTCTATCAAGGGAATTATTCCCTACCCAAGGCTGCCTTCCCATCCCTGCCCCTCCCATCTAGGGTTGCTGCAGCCCCTACAGGCTCTCTTGTCTCTAGCAGGTGAATACGCTTGGAATCATGAAGAAATGGGAGTCTTTCTGGGTATACTGTCCAAGCACTCAGGAGAAGAGGAAGGAGAGAAGCAGAGAGAAATGACATCTTTTTTGAGGAGTTTAAGGGACAGAGCTAGAGGGTGAGAAAGTATTCCATATAAGGTCCTTTTTGTTATGGCCCTGAGGACAAGGTGCCCATTCTTCGCTCTGCTATTTTCAGTCAGGTCACCTTGGCCTGCCCACCCTCAATCCCTTCCTCTGTCAACTAGTCTGAAAGTTCCTATTCAGTGACACTCTGAGGGGAAGGTGGCAAGAGGAAGGAGGCCAGGGCGGAACACACTGACGGGAGCTGAGACCTCCCATAGGTTGGGGGAATCAGAGAGACCAAACTTGCTTCTCCCTCACCCTAAAGTAGGTGGGCACAGTCTGGCCTTCCAGGAGGCCAGATGGGAAGGAAGGCTTTCCTTTATTCCTGGCTAATGCTAATTCTTTTTGTTATTCTCAGAGGCCACCTAGGGGGTGGATGTAGTACCGAGTAGAGGGAGGATGTGGGGGGGGACCCCTTCAAGTAAATGTAATAAGAGCCAACCTTCAGTGTTTGCCTAATGCCTGCCCACTCTGGCCCTCTTTGTTGGTTTTTTTGCTTTTAATTAAAAAAAAAAAATTTTTTTTATGAGACATGGTCTCCAAATGTAGCTTTGGCTGGCCTGGAAGTCACCGAGATCCACCTGCCAGTCTCTCAAGTGTTGGGATTAAAGTTGTGTGCTACTATGCTCAGCTGTTTTTAACTTTTATTTAAAGAAAAAAAAAAAAAAACTTAAAAAGGTCTCAATAATTGGAGGCTGACCTCCAATTTTCTATGTAGCCAAAGTTGATCTTGAACCCCTGATCCTCCTGCCACCACACCCAACTGAGCTACCTCCTCAGTCCTAATCTTTGCGATTCTGTCGACCGGCTGTTAACCCCATTTCACTAGTGATGAAACCAAGGTTGGTTCAGAAGCTTTAAGCAGAATCTCCAGTGTCACAGTCCAGAAGTGATGGCGCTATTTTAAAGACAAGAACGAGTCCTTGGGGAACCCTGCATCTGGGCCTTTAGTTCCAAACCCAGTTTACAAACATAGTCTTTGCCAGGTCACCTAGGCTGGCATTACATTAGGGTCCTCTCTTCATAAAGTGGAGATCTCAAAAAGACCAAAAATAAATAAATGATAAATAAATAAATAAATAAATAAATAAATAAAGTGGAGACAACAGCTGTTCCACATTGGCTTCTGGTGAATAACAAAGAGGGCTAATAAACCCCAAACATGAGCTCCTCCGCAGATACCCAGCAGAAGCTTCTAAACAAAGGAAACTTCAGGCTCAACAATGACCCAGTCTCTGCTCCTGAGGTTGTAGGTGCGCCCCACGGTGGCTGGAGCTTGGGACAAAGGATTTGCCAAGTTTCCAGAAAGGACTCGAATGTCTCATTGGTGCCCCCTAGTGGTGCATGGTGTATGGTGGGAAGGTCTGGCTGTCACCATTGTCCCAGTAGGGATGGGTAAAATATACTAGGGTCTTAGAAGGCATAGCATCCTGCAAAGCTAAACACCCACCTAGGCAGGATGGAAGGGATGCACTCCACCAATCTATGCAATGTCTACAGTGTTCACTTTTTTAATGGTTCTGAGAGCTGTAGGGACACAAAGACATCTAAGCCAGGTCTCTTGGGACCAGGAGATCAGTCTTATTCTAGATGAAAGACAACTTAGAAGTTGCTGGCTACCCTCAGATGCAAACCCCAGGGAGCACCAAGGCAAGGGAGCGGGCAGAAGAAAGTGGGTCTCACTCCCTTACAGAGGTATTAAGTAGCAAAGACTGTGGCAAGCGCCAGCCCCAGGCCTACCTCCTAACCAGACACTGGCTCACCTTGTGCCAAGCCCCATGGGTCACCCCTGAGGGACAGGCATGTTGGCTCCAGCTTCTGTTATCTCTTGCTTGAAAGTGGACCATCACTGGGAGTATAGCTCAGTTGGTAGGGTGCTTGTGTAGCATTCAGGAGGCCCCGAGTTCCATCCCAAGACTACTTTAACCTGGCCTAGTAGAGCACATCTGTAATCTCAGGACTCAGGAAGTGAAGAAAGAAGATCCAAAGTTCAAGGTCATCCTACTGCTCTAAATGTGAGGTCACCTTGGATATATAAAACCAGCCTAGATTTTAAAGCGGAAAGTAAAGGGGGAAAAAAAAAGTAGATCATTGAACTCCATCAGGCACCAGGCACTTCTGACATCCTAATGTCTTTTTCTCCCTCATCTACCTGACAGTGTCCAACTTCCTATTGGAGAGTGGGAATAGGAAGTCCCCTAATAGGATGGAAGCAGAAGTAGGGGTGATGTCCCCTAGTAGCAGCAGCATTCTCTGGCAGCTTCGGGCTCCCTTAACTGTAACCTCCTCCATTCTTTTATTCATGCCCTTGCTGTTGCCTGCCCCACTCCTTGTGCTGCTGTACACCAGTGCTCCAGGAAGGCAGGGCCCCAGTGATAACCTGAGAAGTTTTCAGGTGATGGAGACAGTCCCATAGCAGTGACAACTCAGTACGGGTACTCAGACTCAGGAAAGGACCATTCTGTCTAGAAAGGCTAAATCCTGGGTCCCAAAATGAAAGAGGTATTTGAGTCAAGTCTGGATATTTCAGGCTAGAAACTAGTCGGGTGGGAGAGGGCATCCATGAACACCAGCTCCCTCTCTGCTGGCCCTGCCATCTGCTTTGCCTCATTAGCTCATCCTAGTCTTGGCTCAAATGTCCCCTCTTCAGACAGAGTCCCTTTCCCAGTGACCCAGTATATAAGCAAACTCTGGAATTATGTTATTATTTTGTCTGGTTATGTAGTATTGTCATAGTTTAAGACTATTTTCCAATTCCTTTATAGGAGAGCTCCCTCAACATCCTAAGGTGGACCCTGTTAACTTGGTGTACTGTGAAATCTCCAGTGCAGAGCTCAGAGCCAAACATATTAGGGGCACTTGATAAATGTTCATGAAAAAATAAATGGATGCCCACACAAGATGGGCAGGTAATGTCCTTTATCACCTGTGATAAGGTCACTACTGGGGATATATTTGCCTTTGGCTTCTACCTACTCCCCTTCTTCTCCCCTATTCTAAACCAATCACCAAGCCTTGCACTGGCTTCTTTGTTTCAAGTCCTAAATTGCCTGAGGACAGTCTTTCCTGGATTGCTTCCTAGGTCCAGTTCCTTGAGGAGATGATGATGTGGGGAAGAGGCAGAAAGGAGGGGCCCTGAGGTTGGGAAGAATTCTTTGGGAGCACCCAGAGAAGTGACAGGGCTACAGTAGTGTGAGAAACCTAGATGGGCTGGCCCTCCTCCTTTTACACCAGGCCTCATTGTTGTCCATAGATGCTGGTCAGTTCTGGTGTCAGCAGTCACCACCAGGCCCTGGAGATGAGGTCATCCTGAGGGTGGAGAGCCTTGAATTCTAACTGAGGTTTCACTACATCTCTTAGAGATACATGGTCCAGGAGAGATTAAATTAGATGTCAAGAAAATAAAGAAGTGTTAGGTTTTATGCATGCCTCAGAAACTATCTGCAGTCCTCTCAGGTACACACCTGCCTTTCTCCAGACCTTTCAGGAGTGTCTTCACAAGAAGATTGCTAAGGAGATGAACTTCAGGTACCCAGATAGTCTCAGGTGAAGACATCTTTAAGCAGGTTTCATGTGAATTTCCTGGAAAGAGAAACATCTATTGGGGGCTGGAGAGATGGCTCAGCAGTTAAGAGCATGTACTGCTCTTGCAGAGGACCTCAGTTCCCAATACCCATGTCAGGTAGCTCACAACTGTCTGTTACTCCAGCTTTAGGGAATCCAATACCTCTGGCTTCTTCAGGCACCTGAACTCACACAGACACACACCCATACATATAATTAAAATAAATCTTAAACATGTATTCATTGCAGATAGAGAAGTTACCTACAAACCAAAGAAAGGATCTTTCCAAGTCCAACTTGGTGAACCAGTGACTTTATTGGGGTTGCTTATAGGAACATGGGTATTCAAACTGTACCACTGAAGAGTCCCACCTACACCATGGACAGATGAAAAGCTGTAATACTGAATATGCACCCCCATCCCCATCCCCATCCCACACCCACCCTGGTAATGTTCAGGCAGCTACAACTACCAGAGTCCCAACCCTACATTAACTTTCTACCTGCTTTATAATAAACCTCAGGGAGGGGAGAGGCCTTGTGAGACTTTCATGAGTCCTGTGAGCATGCCACTCCCTCCACAATAGAATGTTAACAGGTGATCTTGTGAGGGTTTGGTACACGTGAACACAACTGTTCTGATTCAAGACAATGATGGTTATGCCCAATCTGTAAGGCAGTTACATAGGAGATCAGATGTGCTGGTTAGTTTTTCCTCAACGTGACACAAACTAGAGTCACCTGAGGAAAGGGACCCTCAATTGGGGAATTTCCTCCATCAGATTGACCTATGGGCATGTCTGTGGGGCATTTTCTTGATTGCTAATTGATGAAGGAGGGCCCAAGCACTGTGAGCCTGCAGGTGGGCCTGGGCTGTGTAAGAAAAGCAGCTGATCAGAAGCAGGGGAAGCAAGTCAGCAAGCAACATTCCTCCAGTCTCTGCTTCTAGGCTCCTGCTTAGACTTCCCTTGATGGACTGTAACTTGTAAGATAAAGTGAAGCCTTTCTTCCCCAAGTTGCTTTTAGTCATGGTGTTTATCACAGCAGCAGAAAACAAGCCATGATACCAGGGATAGCTAAAATCAGTCCCAGGGTGAGAGGAAAGAGATAGTGGGGGTGGAGAGATTCCTCAGCAGTATGTGTTAAGATGGGCTCAGAGAGAGGAGAGTCCTAGGACAGCATGCAGAATAAGTGCCTCACCAGATCCCTCAGAACTCCACCAGTCCTCCAGCAAAAGCACGGCTCCTTACACTTTGATTGCATATTCAGCTTTTTGCCAGTGGCTGTAAGACATACTTCATGGACTGAGAGGAGGAAGTAGCAGACTTAAGAACTTCCTCCCCTGGGCTATACTGTGTCTGGTGACCAAGAGGTCCTGATGGCATGGGTGCCCCCAGCTCTGCTCCTGCCAGTGGTTCTGGCCTCTCTAGCTCCTGCTTGCCAGTCTAGTCTTCTGGACTTCCTCTTAGTTTTGTACGTCAGTCTTTCATGGGCTTCCTTTCCTGTTTTCAGTTATCCTGAGCCAGTTTCTCCTGTTTCCATCCAAGAACCCAAAGGGATTCAGAAAGGGTATTAGAAAACAAGACAGTGCTGTCTGGATTGAATCAAACGGTTCTCAAAGTGTGGAAGTGGAAAGAAAGTGAAAGCAGCAACGTGCAACAAGACTGAGTTTCCTGACAGCAGGGCCTCTCTCTGTGAGACCTGCTCACAGTGGGACCTTGAAGGAGGGCTGTTATATGGGTAGATTGGAAACATCCTGACCCATAAATGGCCACATTTAAAGACCCATCCTCAGGGCTGGAGAGATGGCTTAGGGGTTAAGAGCAATGGCTGCTCTTGCAGAGGACCTGGGTTTGATTTCCCAACACCCACATGGCAGCTGACAACTGTCTGAAACTCCAGTTCCAGGGGATCTGCCGCCCTCTTCTGATCTCTGTGGGCACTGCATGACACAGGTGCACTGACATGCATGTAGGCAATACACTCATACACATTAAAAAAAGCCAGGTGGGGTGGTGCATGCCTGTAGTCCCAGCACTTGGGAGGCAGAGGCAGGCGGATCTCTGTGAGTTCAAGGCCAGCCTGTTCTACATAGTGAGTTCCAGGACAGTGGAGCTACAGGAAGACCCTGCTTCAAAAAGACAAAAAAAAAAAAAAAAAAAAAAAAAAAAAATTAGAAAAAAAAAAAGAAAAAAAAAAAGAAAAGAAAAACGGGGGCCGGAGTGATGGCTCAGCAGTTAAGAACACTGACTTCTTGCAGAAGACCCGGGTTCAATTCCCAGCACCCACATGGCAGCTAACAACTGTAACCAGTTCCAGGGGATCCGACAGCCTCTTCTGTGCTCTGAAGGCATTGCATGACATGGGTGCACTTACCTACATGAAGGCAACACACATAAAATACACATAAAATAAAAATAATAGCTGGGCATGGTGGCACACGTCTTTAATCCCAGCATTTGGGAGGCAGAGGCAGGTGGATCTTTGTGAGTTCAAGGCCAGCCTGGTCTACATAGTGAGTTCCAGGGCAGCTGGGGCTACAAGGAGACCCTGTCTCAAAAAAGACAAAAATAAAATGTTTTTTTAAAAAAGAAAACAAAGGAAAATAAAAAAGACCCATCTTCATGGTTTTAGGGATGAGCATGGTGGGTGTGGCTTTGTTCTTGAATGTCTTTCAACTGGAGCAGAGATCATACTACAGGAAAGTATTGGGCTTAAGAGCCAGACAGGCTTGGGCTCTCCAGGACTGGGGCCAGGCTGGCAGTCCTCTGAGCTCTCCATATCGTCTACTGGAGGAGCCAGTGTAGGAAGCACACTAGACTGTGCTCTGTAGGCTTCATAGTGATCATTAGTGATCACAACTGCCTTGCCACAAGACTGGCTTTCCTTTCTCTCTTTTTTTTTTTTTTTAAGTCTTTTTGAGACAGGATCTCTCTGTAGCCCCGCCAGCCTGGGACTCACTATGGAGACCAGGCTGACCTTGAACTCACAGAGATCTGCCAGCCTGTCTCCCCAGTGCTGGGACTAAAGGCATACGCCACCACACCCAGTGGGTGCCCATACCTTTAAGCCATGTTTTGGAAACAAATGATGAGAAGGCCCAAGAGTTCAATATTTCCCCACAATAGAAGAAAGACCATCTTGCATTTGTCACCCCCTCCAAAGCTTATGTTCTCTTTTGGAAGAAGCTGGTAGAAAGATTGTGAGAGCCAGAGGAAGGGACAGAACGTTAGAAGAGCTTCTCCTCTGAATGGCAAGTAATGAACAGATAAAAGTCATCTTCTCTAGCTTCTCACCCATTTGCTTCAATCACCTCAAACTAATTGGATTACAAGACCCTCTGTAGGAAGGGAGGGGCAGAGGAAGAGTCACCCTCCCAACCAGCCTTAACTGCATGAGGGGGAGGGACTAAGGAGAGGGACAGGGGAAGACAGGGAGGGGAAAGAGCCTCACCATCTTGGACTGGCTCAATGCAAGTTAGGAAGCCACAGCCAAAATGTAGGGAAAAAAAGCCCAAGGGTACTCATACCTTTATATGTACCCCCTCACTGCCACCCTATGCTTTGTTAGGAAGCTCAATAAATCCCTTTGTTTCCTAAAAAAAAAAGTATTTTTTAAACGTATTTTATGTGTATGAGTGTTTTGCCTGCATGTAAGTACACCCATGTGTGCAATGTGTGTGGAGGCCAGAAGAGGGTTGTTAGATCCCCTGGAACTGGAGTTACAGTTGTTAGCCTCCATGTGGATGCTGGGAACTGAACTTGGGTCTTCTGCAAGAGTGGGAGGTGCCATCTCTCCAGACACTTTTTTTTTTTTCTTTTATGAGTGTTTTGATTGCATGTATGTAAGTTTACCCATATGTGCAGAGCAGAAGAGGGTATCAGATCCTTTGGAAGTGGATTTACAGATAGTTGTTTTCCATCATGTGAGAGCTGGGAACCAAACCCAGGTTCTCTGCAAAAGTAGCCAGTGCTCTTAACCACGGAGTCATTCTCCAACCCCTCTCCCCCTCTTTTATCCCTCTTCAGTACTTGGTAATCACTGAGCCATACCTCAAGCGCCTGCTGGACTTTGTAACAACACTAACACCATGTGAAATTACAGTTATGATCAGAAATTTATAGATAAGGAAAACCTCTTAGAAGTTGCAAGACTGGCCTTGAATTTGCTGTGTAGTCTAAGATGACCTTGATCTTCTGATCCTTCTGTCTCCATCTCCCAAGTGCTGGGATTATAGGTGTGTGCCACCATGCTGGGTTTATGTAATGCTAAGGATCAAATCCAAGGCATCATGCATGCTAGACAAACACACTACTAATTGAGCTATTTCTCTGGCCTCTCTCAAAAGACTTTTGATCTCCCTCTTCCCCAAAGCCCACAGTGAAGGTCTCAGCCCATATTCCCTCTTAACCACAATAATACCGAGGTTTCATTTCAATGGTTTCCACCACTTGATCACCCACACACTATGCTCTGGGGCCTCTGCTGTTTTTTGGGAAACAAGGATACTTGCCTTTGAGTACCCACAATTTGCATTCAGCAGCAACCAGCATGGCTATATTATTCTTGGCTCCATTGGTGACTTCACACTTAAGTAGCCATGGCTCTTTTATGTGTGTGTTATATACGTGTGTGTAGGTACACATGTTCATGCGTGCACATACAAAGGCTAGAGAAGGATATGGAAAAGGATATGGGCGTCTTCCTTTGTCACTCTCCACCTTAGTCTCTGACAGGAGTTCTTTTCTTTTTTCTTTGGTCTTTTTGAGACAAGGTCTCCCTATAGCCCCAGCTGGCCTGGAACTATGTAGATCAGGCTGGCCTTGAACTCACAGAGATTTGCCTGTCTCTGCCTCCTGGGTGCTGGGATTAAAGGCGTGTGCCACCATGCCCGGCATCTAATGGATTTCTTACTGAACCTGAAGGTCACTATTTTGGCTGGCTGGCTGGCAATGGGCTCTTGGATCTGGCATCTCCATCCCCAGTGCTGGAGTTATGAGCACACACAGCCATGCCTGGATGTTTTTTTTGAAACATTTACTGTGTGTGTATATGTGTCACAGTATACATGTGGACATCAGAGGACATTTTGCAGAATCAGTTCTCTCCTACCATGTAGGTCCTGGGAATTGAACTCAGTTACTCAGGATTGTTAGCAAGCACCTTTACCTATTGAGTCATCTGGCTGGTTCCATGATCCACTTTTATGGGTGCTAGGGATTTGAACTCAGGTTTTCATGCTTGCACAGCAAGTGCTCTTACTCATGCCATATCTCCACAGCCTCAGTCTCTTGTTAATCAAAGGTATCCATACCTGCCAATACATATGTCCATAATAACTATATGTACCACTCAGAACTGCTCTATTCATAACAGAACCTTGGCAGTTTTTGCTTGCCTTCAAAGACTTCTGAGCAACTTTAAAGATTTATTTTCATTGGGACTGGAGAGATGGCTCAGCAGTTAAGAGCATTTGCTCCTCTTGCAGGAGGACTTGGGTTCTCACAATCACCTGGGTAACTCTAGTTCCAGAAGATCTGATGCCTTCTGACCTCTGCAGATACCCGTACAAACATGGTGCCCATACACACAAACAGGTAAATACACATAAAATAAAAAATAATCTCAAAAAAATTATTTTAAAGTATCTGTCCATGTGTGGGTATGTGTAGGTGAGTGCAGATGGAGGCCAGAGACATTGGATCCCCCGAAACTGGAGTTAGAGGCAGTTGTGAGCTACTCATGTGGGTGTCGAGAATCTAATTCCAATCCTCTAGTCCTCTTAATTGCTTAATTGCTATCATGCTTTTTAAAAAAATATTTTATTATTATTAGTTTATTTTTATGAGTGTATGTAAATGGACCACATGCATGTAGTGCCTGTAGAGGCCAGAAATGAGGCACAGATCCCTTGGAACATGGGGGTGGGAAACTGAACTTGAGTCCTCTGCAAGAACAGCAAGTGCTCTTAGCTGCTGAGTCATGTCTCCAGCCCCTCTATCATGCTTTTTGAGAAACTGAAGGTCATTTGTTCAGTGTTCAAACCAGACTCTCTGCTGGGCCCAAACTGAGGAGGTTAGTGTGTCATTGTCTAACTCTTAGGTGACTGTTACTCACCCTGTCATTTCATTGTTTGTCACCAACCTCAGATAACTCAGCTTTGCAAATGACAGGTGCTACCAACAAAACCTCACACAAATGTGCTAGTGGTCTGGGTGGGCCTTTGTGGCATAAACAAACACCTCTGTGCACATGCTAAGTGAAGGAGAGAGACCAGGCAGGAGACACAGTTATACAATTCACAAGGTTATTTGTTCTAAGTAAATACAACCTGAGAACATCCATTTCAGTCCCTTAAACATTGTTTTTCACTCTTGCATGTGTCCCTACCAAGTCATACCATCTGCCATGAAGCCTCAGCAAAGCTAAGCAGATACTGGTCCCATAGTCTCCATCCTCCACAAAAGTAACCTTAATAAACTTTTTTCTTTATAAAGTATCTAGCCTTAGATATTTTGTTATAGTAACACAAAGCAGATTTAGATCGACTCTGGGGCTGGTGAGATGGCTTGATGGGTCCAAGTTCCTGCCACCAAGCCTTCCACAAATATGCCATGCTACACATAAACACACACACAAATAAATAAATACAATGTAATAAAAAATAAGATAGAGCCTTCCCATGGGGCCTCATGCTGCCAGAGGAACACCTGTCTTTACCTCCTCTGGGTTCTGTGGCTTAGAACTTTGTGGCTAGGTGTCCAGCTATTGTAGAAAGCTTTGTCCTCTGACACCAGTCATCATTCCTGGAAGCAACTTGCCCTGGGAAAGGGAGAAACTGTGGCACAGTTGATAAGCAGGGTGGAAACAATGTCCCTTAACCCTACCAGGAGGCTGAAGGAAGAAAGGAATACAGCCACCCTCCCCAACCCCAGTCCTGGACCATGAAGAAGCTGGAAGTCCATTATTTGTCTTCTTTTTGCAACCAAGGTCAGAGGTTTGGATCCATGTTCTCCTGGTCTGAGTCTGCCTCATCAACATCTGGGTACTCCTGGGTCAGAACCAAAACGCCAGTCACAGGTTTGTGCTGATCCCTGAGGGCCACAGGCTGGGGGCCTGCTCCTCTTTGCCCTTGCCTCAACCCCAACGAAATCAGTATGAAGGCTCTGCTACCCTAGAGTTCTACCTACTGGGTCTTCCCTTTGTCCTCCTTCCCAGCTTGCCCCGAGCCACAGGGCTCACCATTAGGTGACTCTTACCAGACTGTGGCTTCTGCCCCGCCGGAGAGTTGCATAGAAGTGCAGTACTCGGGAGTCACAGCGAACTACTGTAGGGTTGAAATCCAGCACACGCAGGCCCTGTAGGCTACGTGCCCGAGAGAGGGCCACATAGGCTTGACCACTGGCAAACACACGGCCCAGAGAGATCTCTACACAATCCAGAGACATGCCCTGGGGGATGGAGGGACAGATAAAGCCAGCTTAGCCTTAAGTCTCTTGAGCCTGAGTGACCTTCTACTAGCCAGCCTAGCCACTGCACCTAGATGGCCTCACCTATCCAGGGTTTCCAGCTCAAAGGAAAGCTGGGTACTAGATAGGTTTGAATACAGGGGGGGACCAGGAGACAAAATCCAGAATAAGGGTTGAGGGACAGGATCAGAAAAAGCTGTGGGTCATACAGGTATGGAGCCAAATCCTAGCTCTGCCTCTCCGCTGTGTGTCTTAGCACCTTGGTTTTCTGCTCTGTGTAACTTTAATGATTATTATATCAATACTTCATCTGGTTGTTATTAGGATCAGCCTATTCTGATTATGGCCAGGAGATGGCAGAGGGGAGAAAGACATGAGCTAGGAAATGCACTAAAGAAAAGCTTAGGGCAAGGATGTGGCTCAGTTGGTAGCATGTTTGCCTAGCATTCAAGCATGCACAAAGCCCTGGGTTCAGTCCCCAGTACTGCACAAACTGGGCATGGTGGCACACACCTGTAATCCCAGCTCTCAGAGGGTAGAGGCAGGAGGATCAGAAGTCCAAGGTCATCATCAGCTACATAACAAGTTTGAGGCCAGCCTGGGCTACTGAGACCCTGGTGAAGTAATGAAGGAAGGAGGAAAAAAAGAAAGCAAAGAAGGAAGGAAGGTTTTTTTCTCCTGATCTCAACTTTCCATCTAGGGAAAGTTTGACCTGTTTAAGACAAATATTCCAGGATGCTCCAGGCATATCCTGCCCACTGTCTGCCCTGTCTTGCCCATACCTGCACTAGGTAGTCACCTGACTCTTGTGGATGGACATTGCCCAGGCCAGCTGGAGGGGAAGCTGCTGTCGGCTGAGGAAATGGCCCCCGGTGACCTGTACCGTCCAGCGATCAGTGCGGATGACCTCAGTGACACCACACAGGAACCGTACCTGGGGCAGCCCTGAGGAAGGCATGGAGAAGTTCCACTTTCTATCTAGCCACCCCGTGGCTTTGCTGTGCTGCAAAACAAACCCAAGAAGTATGACCCCCCCCTCCACCATCACTTACCTCTCCCTTCAGCTTCAAACCCAACCACCACTCCCCGGGCACCGTTCACCAGGCCCCGAGATACCGCCAAGTTCTTCACCAGCATGACCTGCAGGGGAAGGGTAAGTACACAGATGGAGACAGACTCTGTTTCTGTGCCTGGCTCATCTCTAGCAGTTAGGGTTCAGAGGCTGAGGTGGGACTATCATGGAAATGAATCTCAATCCTTAGCTCTACTACCAGCTGACTTTGGCCTCTAGGACAAGCTGCCTTATTTTCTTGGATCTTGGTTTTATCTTGTGTCAAAGGGGCATAGTATTTATCAGATTGCCTCAGAAGAAGGTGGTAAAGCCAGTAGGGTAATCTACATTACAGGGCTTTCAAAACGGTTATATCTAGCTAGGCATGAAGGCAAAAGCAGGCAGATCTCTTTTGAGTTTGAAGCCATCCTGGTCTACACAGGGAGTTTTAAGGCCAGCTGGGACTACGTAGTGAAACCCTATTTAAAAAGAATGAAAGAGGGGCTGGAGAGATGGCTCAGTGGTTAAGAGCACTGACTGCTCTTGCAGAGGACCCGGGTTCGATTCCTAGCACCCACATGGCGGCTACGAACCATCCTTAACTCCAGTTCCAGGGGACTCTGAAGCCCTCTTCTGACCTCTGAGGCACTGTACAACATGGGTGCACTCACATACATGTAGGCTATACACTCATACACATTAAATAATAAATAAAATATTTTTTAAAAAAAGATATCTCAAAAAGAAAGGAAGGTTTAATCCCAGCATTCGGGAGGCAGAGGCAAGTGGATCTCTGTGAGTTCAAGGCCAGCCTAGTCTACATAGTGAGTTCCAAGCCAACTGCAGCTACAGGGAGACCCTGTCTCAAAGAAACAAACAAAAAAAAAGGGAAGGAAAAGATAAGAGAGAGAAGGAGAATGAAAAAGGGTAGATCTATTAAGGGGACCACAAGTCTTGGGGGATGATCCCTAGGCCCCGCTACTCCTCTCAGCCAGAATGCTTGAATTTTCCCTTGAGTGCCCAGAGACCCCTGAGGAAAGTCTCCCCTTCTTGCCCAACCCCATGAAAGGAGGGGTCAGGACTTGCCAATCTACAAGGTACAGTAGTACAGAACACCATGGGGGAATCATTCCACCAGGGAATTGAGCTTTGGCAAGGGAAAGGTCTTGCCCAAAGTGACACTGCCTGAGAGATCTCCAGATGTTTAGGAGGGCAGTAAAAGCTGAAGACAGATAAGTGGGCAAAAAAGCAGGTGAAAGTGGTCATAGCTACACCCACTGGCTACAGAGTGGTCTAGGTAGAGTGATAAGGATCAGGGAGGTCCATGTAGGATAGCCCTGCTTCACACTCACCTGGGCCCCCAGCTTTAGTTGAAGGACATGGCTAACGGGACACTGGGCATCCAGGATCCAGGCTAGCTCAGGGTTACTGTCCATAGCCTCGAAGCTGTGTACCTCACCTGGAAAAAAAGAGTTAGGAAAACGGATTAGGTATCATTGACCTCTGGCCTCAGCTTCCAAAATGTATTAGATCAGGGTGTGGGGCAGGGAGATAGGTGAACCTGGGACAGCTCAGGCCTAGCTGGGGCCTTGGAATCAGTTCACCACAGCTTGTAGGTCACAGATATATTTGTAAATGTAAAGGCTTTGGCCTTAGAGTTTGGGCCTGGATTGCCAGGGGCAGGCATGTGTGTGGGGATGAGGGGTATACCTGTCTAACAGTCCCTCTCAGCCAGTCCTTGCCCAGCCCTAGTGTTCCACTTACCTGGAAGTTCCTGCAGACACTTCTTGTTGGTAAGGGCCACATCATCCTGGTGGGTGCAGAGTCTCGTGGCCATAATTCCATCTTGCCCTACCTTATGGGCAGCTGTGGCCCTGAGCTGGCGAGTCACTTCATCTGAACATCTGTGGGGACTTGGCTGTCAGGCTAGAGCTCCCTTGGACACCAGAGAAGGTGGCAGCAGTACAGCCTGAGCAGCAGGCCACAGGTCAAGGCTTGGGACCCAAAAAGAACACTACCCCCAGGAGGAATTGGCTACCTCCAACCCCACAGTGCTATCTACAAAGCTGGATATAGTGAGAGCACAGGCTAGATGTTTGCAGATCTGAAACAAGAGGTTAGTGTTGAAACCTTGTAATACTGGGTACCCTGTCATCAGATCAGGGTACAGTCTTCTAGCCACTTGTCTATTGCCTTGGCTGAAATAGCTAGCCTGAGTTTTCTTTTTATTTATGTGTGTAGGGGAATGTGTGTATATGTACGTGTCTGTGTGTGTGTGTGTATGTGTAAGCAGGTGCTTATGTGTGTGCATGCTTATGAAGGCTAGAGATCAGTGCTGTATGTCTTCCTGAATTGCTTTGCACCTTTAATTTTTTTTTCTTTTATTTTAATATGTATGCGTGTTTGCCTACATGTATGTAAGTATACTATGTGCATGTCATGCTTGTGAGACCAGAAGAGGGCATCACATCTCCTGGAACTGGAATTGCAGATGGTTGTTAGATGCCATGTGGGTACTGGGAACCAAACCTGGGTCCTCTGCAAGAACAGCCAGTGCTCTTAATTGCAAGCCTGTAATCAATCCCTAGCACCAAGGAGGTGGAGACAGGGGCGGGTCAGGAGTTCAAGGTCATCCTTGGTTACATAGCAAATTCCAGGCTAGCCTAGGCTACATGAGATATCCCCTCCCTCAACAACAGACAAACAATGCAGACCCATGCTTGAATCCTCATCTCATGGTCCCTCTCATCCTCCAGAACTCACCTGCCCAGTCTCACAGCCTGCAGCAGGGAGATGAAGGTCTGGTCTGCCTGTCTCCACACTTTAGTCAGCTCTACAGTCACTGGCACACACCTCCTCCAGCTCTTGGCCTGGCAGGGAAGGATAGGTGTGGGTTAGGGAACAAAGCAGACACCCTCCCCCCAACCCTTGTATCCCACATAAGTTGAGGACCAGGGTGTAAGTGGTACCTGAAAGCAGAATCGAGGGGGCTGGAGGCCCTTGGTCACTGGTGGCAACTGTAGGAAGTCCCCACAGATGATGAGCTGGATCCCTCCAAATGGTTTGTTCTGCTGCCGAACAGCTCTGGAAGCGGGAGCAGGGAGTGCTTTAGAGAGGCTGAGTGGGCAGGCTCCTTGTTGAAGCCACCAGACTCCAGCCTCAGTGACCACCCTCATTGCATATACTAACCTTGCCACAGCTTCCAGCTTGTCAAACAAGTCTGCTTCCACCATGGAGATCTCATCAATGACTAGGCGTTGACAATTCAGCCAGCCCTGCTGCACACCTGGCCGCTGGGCCAGGGCCACACACTGGGCCAGAGGAGCCTGACCTGAGCCAATGCCTGTAAATAAAACTATTCAGCCTGGGCTGAGACCCTAGCCCCTTGATCCCTCCTTTCTCAAAGGCCTAACTTGCTCTTAACTCAAGCTCAGGGGCTCCCACTTACCTGCAAAGGCATGAAGGGTGGTGCCCCCAATGTGGCAGGCTGCCACCCCAGTGCTGGCAGTGGCCACAGTGCCAGTGGGGGGCAGAGAGCCTAGAATACGCTTCAGCAGATATGACTTTCCTGTCCCTAGGTAGAACGCAGAGTCAGGACTCCTTGTTCCTTCATCCCACCCTACCACCAACCCCCTGGCCCACTCTGCCTCTACTACCTGCACTCCCAGTAAAGAAAATGCTCTGGCCTTTCAGGGCCATCCTCAGCACAGCAGCCTGCTCCTCAGAAAGCTGTGGCTTGGTGGGGTGCATACTCAGCTTCTTCACAGGCAGGGGCCACCTTGGAGCTTCCTGGGGGAAAACAGGGTTGTCTCAGAGCCTCCTGCCATGCTGCTTGGCCTGTATGCAATGCAGGCCAGGTAGCCCTTTGCCACTCTGTTGACTTCACTCCTTGGAACTCTTGGGCAGGAGCTCATGCCAGTAACTACTGTGGTCTAAGTCTCTCCTTGTGCCCCAAGGATCCCTAGTCAGTGTGTCTGGATCCTCTCTCTGCTTCCTCTCCTGGATTCCTTTAACTTTTCTGGTTCTATCACTCAGCTTTTCTTTTCACTTTTCTTCCTATCACAAACCTGTATCTCATCTCAAAACACCCAAGCAACAAATCCCTGTCTAGCCAGAGCTCTGTCTCATTCCACTAGCTTTATGTTCTCTTTTATTTTTATTTTTTGGTCTTTTTGAGATAGGGTCTCCCTGTAGCCCCAGCTGTCCTGGAACTCACTATGTAGACCAGGCTGGCCTTGAACTCACAGAGATCCGCCTGCCTCTGCCTCCCGAGTGCTGGGATTAAAGGTGTGCCCCACCACACCAGGCCCCTGTGTTCTCTTTTAAATTAAAAATATTTTTAAACTTTTATACACAGGGTCTCACTAGTCTGGCCTAGAACTTGATATGTAGACCAGGCTGGCTTAAAACTGCCTGGTATCATGCTGGGTATGGTGGCACACACCTTTAATCCCAGCAATCGGGAGGCAGAGGCAGTTGGATCTCTGTAAGTTCAAAGCCAGCCTGGTCTACATAGTGAGTTCCAGGACAGCTGGGGCTACGGGGAGACCCTGTGTCTCAAAAAGACCAAAAAAGAAAAAACGAAAAAAAAAAAACCCTGCCTGGTATCAAATGCCCCACTGTGCCACTTTGTGCTTTCTTGCTCTCATTCTTTTCTTTCTTTTAAAGGATCTCAGGTAGACCAGGTTCACCTCAAATTCACTGTGTAGCCGAGGATGATATTCAACGTCTGCCTCCACCTCCTGAGTGCTGGGATTACAAGCCTGTGCCCCAACACCCAGTTTATTCAGTGCTGGAATGGAACCCCAGCCTTCATGCATGCTAGGCAAGCACCTGGTCCAGTGAGCTACATCCCCACCCTCCATCTCTGGCTTTTTTTTAAAATTTACTATTTTTATTTTATGTGTGTATTGCCTGCGTGGAGCTAAGTGCACCCGTGTCGTGGTGCAATGCCGGCAGAGGACAGAAGAGGCTGTCAGATCCCCTGGAACTGGAGTTACAGGCAGTTGTTAGCTGCCATGTGGGTTCTGGGATTCGAACTCAGGTCTTCTGCAAGAACAACCAGTGTTCTTAACGCTGAGCCATCTCTCCAGCCCTTATTTATTATTTTTATTTTATGTGTATGAGTGTATTGCCTGCATGTATGTATGTGAATGCACCCGTGTCGTGCAATGCCGTGGAAGTCAGAAGACTTCGGATTCCCCTGGAACTGGAGTTAAGGACTGTTCGCAGCCGCCATGTGGGTGCTGGGAATCGAACCCAGGTCCTCTGTAAGAGCAGTCAGGGCTCTTAACCGCTAGGCCATCTCTCCAGCCCCCATCTCTAGCCTTTTACCAGCTCAATACCAAGGCCCTTCTTATTAGCGACCACACCTGCTCCAGTCTACAACCACAGCCAGACCCACCAGATGGTTTTTCCTCAGGTGATTGGGCTGTTGGCTACCCCCTGACCTGCTCCCTCTCCTTTGTCTCCCAAAGCTGCTCTCTGCTGGGCCTATCACACTCCTGTTCTTCCTTCTTTAGTTTCCTTGCCTGGTCTCCTGCCCTTTCTTCCACAGTGGCCTGGAACCTGGTTTTCTGTTCTCAGTTTACCACAATCTTGGAAATTTTGCTACGAGCACGGTGGGTTCCCACGTTTCTGCCATACTGAGATGTCCGATGGGCAGCTCAGATCACCGGTTTCCCCCAACCTTGGGCCTCCTGGGTCTCCTCCATCTTTAAGAGTAGCACACCGACTCTTCTGGTCCTCACCTTGCTAGGTTTGGACTCCGTCTTGGATTCCGTTGGTCGCTTCTCCAGCGTGGAGTTTGGAACCCGGGTAGCCGCTGCACGCCGCAGTTCCTCCGGCTGCACCGGGCTGATGTTGACAAAGTCTCGGGGTCTCGGGCCAAGCAGCTGCGCGCGGGCAGACGCAGGTCCGGGACCAGGGGCGCCCGCCAGCTTCAAACGCAGTGTGCGCAGGAAGCGGCGCAGGCGGTCTGGGGGACAGTCGGAGAGCAGCAGCTGCACCGAGCCCGCCCGAGGGGCGCCGTCTGCTGTGAACCGCAGGGTGCTGCGCCCGGCCGCGGCGAAGCGAGTGAAGAGACGCGCGGTGCGCAGAGGGAAGCAGCGTGGACGCCCCGCGGGTCCCGACGCCTGGAGCCGCAGCATCAACTCGCGGCGCTCGTTGCGACCAAGGCTCAGCTCTGCGCTGCGCAGGGCCTGGCGCTTCCGAGGCTGCCCGCCGGGGCTCAGCTCCTCCACCGCCACCCGGCAGCGCAGCTCCGCGTCGTCACATTCTGCAGCCGCAGCTTCCGTACCGGAGAGCATGGCTACGGCCTCTGCGGGTGTGCAGAGACCCGAACACAGAAGCACGGAAAATCGGGATATAGTAGTGGAATGGATGCCGGGACGGAGAACTCTGCGCACGTAGGGTCACGGAGGTAGTCACTGATAACAGAGACAGGAGGCCGCAGAGATAGTACAAGCGCCCCGAGGCGAACAGAAAACCCACTCTAAAAATGCCGTCCGCTGCGGTTCCCGGAGCGGTGGGCCCCGCAGCGTCAAAAGCCTGGAAGTCCTGCAAGGGCCACGTCCTTGCCCAGAAAAGATTCCTGCTTTAAGAGACCCAGGGCAGCACGGGAATCCGCAGAGACCAGGAAACAGAGGTCACACGTGGGGAGACGGGAAGGAGACAGATGCCCTCTGTCTTCCAGGTTTCTACAGAGTCAGGAAGGTTTCACTGTTACAGAGGTGGATACAGGGGAGCTAGGCACATTCTTCATAAGCCAAAAAATTAGTAGGTATCAGGGTCAGTGTGATTCTAGGGCTCCGGGACCTGTGAGTGTTTACCTAGGGAATTTACGGAATTCCTTGGCTCAGGAATCCGTGCTCGGTCTGACCCACTCGACTGTACCTCTCCCGGCGGGGACCCCTAAAAGAATCGCGTCCTTTCGCCTCCCCATCACTTCAGATATCCGGCAGACTCACTTGTGGCTGCTTTCAGAGGAAGAAGCAGGTCTGAACGGCAGGCAGCAAAGCTGCAACACAAGGAACTTTCAAATACTAGGAATAGGAAAATTACCCTATCACGGGCCTGGTCTTTAAATTCTCCAGCCAATCAGGGAAGGGGGCGTGGCCACGGGCGTGCCTTTCATGGCCTTCCAACTCCTGAGGTCTGGGTTGAACCAATCGCAGTCGGGAGGAAGGGAGTTTAGGGTGTTAGAGGAGAGGTTAAATGAGTGGGCGTGGTGGGGAAAGGAAGAGGCTGAGGCTGGCTGCGCGTGGCGTGCTGTCATCCCACGCTGCTCTGGAGATCTGAAAACCATTCTTCCAACACACACCCTTTTCCTTCTGGCCCGCGTTCGGTGACTGTGCTTAGCCTTAGATCTGTCTCATCCCTCACACCATTGTTCCCTGGGCAGGCCACCTCAGAGCCAGCCTGGTCTGCTGCTTTGTCCCTCAAACTTTTTTTTCCAACCTTCTCTGACCTGCTAAGAATCATGGGTAAGAAACTGTTTTGTTTTGTTGTTGTTTTTTGTTTGTTTGTTTGTTTTTGTTGTTTTTGTTTTGAGACAGGGTCTCCCTATGTCGTCCTGGCTGGTCAAGGACTCAAAGATTCACCCACCTCTGCTTCCTATATGCTGGGATTAAAGGCGTGTGTCACCTGACCTGCCTATGGGTAAGGAACTTTGAGACCAAAGCCAGTGTCCAGAGGGTATAAGAGTGAGTCCTTGTCTTCAGAGAATTCTTATTCCTCTTGTTGTACTGGCTGCTCAGGGAATTTTATTTATTATTTTTGAAACTTGTTCCTGCTACACTGTTTTGGGTGGCCTTGGATGCCTGGGCTTAATGGATCCTCCTCCCTCAGCCTCCTAAGTAGCTGTGACCCTAGGCACCTGCCACCATCCCAGCTCTGAGAACTTACTTTTAATTATTATTTTTCCTTCACTGGAGCTTGGCATTGCATAGCTGGAAGGGATCTTCCATGTGAGTCAAGTCAGCTCATTTTACAGATAATGATAGTCACTATAGATTAAATTACCTTTCATTCCCTCCCTCCTTTTCTCTTTCCCTTTCTTTCTTTCTTTCTTTCTCTCTCTCTCTCTCTCTCTCTCTTTCTTTCTTTCTTTCTTTCTTTCTTCAGGTTGTCCTATATCCCAGGCTGGCCTTGAACATGCTGTATAGCTGAGAATGATCTTAAATTTTTGACTCTCTGGCCCCCACCTCCTGAGTTGATGGGATTATAGCCCTGAGCCACCAAGCCCAGTTTTTTAGGTATATTTTATATAAAATACAAATAATAAAAAAAAGTATTATTTTTCTGTATCTTTTTTTTTTGGCTTTTTGGGACAGGGTCTCCCTGTAGCCCCCTCTGTCCTGGAACTCACTATGGAGTGGACCAGGCTGTGAACTCACAGAGGTCCGCCTGCCTCTGCCTCCCGAGTGCTGGGATTAAAGGTGTGCGCCACGGCACCCGGCCTTGTAATTTTTTTTTTTTGTCTTTTTGAAGCAGGGTCTTCCTATAGCCCCAGCTGTCCTGGAACTCACTGTGTGGACCAGGCTGGCCTTGAACTCACAGAGGTCCACCTGCCTCTGCCTCCCAAGTACTGGGATTACAGTTGTGCGCCACCACACCTGGCCTTGTAATATTTTTTTTCAAAATGTAGATGGTGACAACCACCCTATGAGAACATTTCTCTTGCAATAGATTTCCTTCATCCCTCTCCAGAGGAGGAAAATAGTACCTGGTGCAGAAGTCTAGTTCCTACTTCATGGATATGACATTTCCATGATGCTATAGAATCGCCATAGTGTGTGCTGGCTGTCTTCTTTCAGCCTACAGGTGGAAAAGCAAGGCTTACAGAAGGATGCTTCTTCAGGAGGAAGTGGCACCCTGAATGGAGATGAGTGAGAAACAATCTACCAATAAACACATTTTGGATTTTTTTTTTAGACAGGGTCTCCCTGTAGCCCCAGCTGTCCTGGAACTCATTTTGTAGACCAGGCTGGCCTTGAACTCACAGAGATCTGCCTGCCTCTGCCTCCCGAGTGCTGGGATTAAAGGCATGTGCCACCCCTGTTCTGGATTTTTTTTTTTTAATGTAATAACAAGGGCTGGAAAAATGGCTCAGTGGTTAAGAGCATTTGCTGCTGTCTTCCAGAGGGCCCAAGTTCAGTTCCCAACACCCAAGGCAGTTAGTTCACAATTGTCTGTAACTCTGGCTCCAGGGTATCCAACATGCTCTTCAGGCCTCCAAGGGCACCAGCACTTGCATGAGAGACACACATACATATGAATAAAAATAAAAATCTCTGGGGCTGGAGAGATGACTCAGCGATTAAGAACAGTGGCTGTTCTTGCAGAAGACCCGGGTTTGAATCCCAGCACCCACATGACAGCTAACAACTGTCCGTAACTCCAGTTCCAGGGGATCTGACAGCCTCTTGAGGCCACCAGCATTGCACAACACGGTGCACTTACCTACATGCAGGCATAACATTCATACACATAAAATAATAAATAAAATCTTTTTAAAAATCTTTTTTAAAAAGTATAGAAACATCATTATGCCCTGTGTTCAAAATTTTACCAGGCTGGCCTTGAACTCACAGAGATTCGCCTGTCTCTGCCTCCTGGGTGCTGGGACTAAAGGCACGTGTTACCATGCCCGTACTATTTCAGAACTTTTTCATCCTCATGTGGAAACATTGCACTTATTGAGACAATAATTCAGCCTTTCTCCCTATTCTCAGACCCTGGTATCCCAACATTTTACTATGAAAATACTCAAGCAAATAAAATACAGAAATGTCAAATGAATTTTACAGCAAAAACTCATATACCTACCACCATTCTCACAGTTCTAGTTAGTATTTGCTTTTTCACATGTCTATACATTTATCATTCTACACATTAATCTATTTTTTTGTTATACATTTTAAAGTTGCAGGCATCAGTACATTTTATTTCTAATAGGTTCCCTTTTTTTAGTTGTTTTTGTAATGGTGTACCCCCCCCCGCCCCGTCTTATTTATTTATTTGGCTGTACTGAGGATCAAAGTCAGGGCTTCACACAAGCTGGGCAAATGCTCTCCCACTGAGCAACATCCCCAGTCCCTGTTTTGTCTTGCTCTGGATTTTTTTAGATAATCTTGCTATACTATTCAAGTGGTCTAGAACATGCTATGCAGCAGGTTGAATTATCTATCAAATCTCCTGGCTCTGCCTCTAAAGTGCTGGGATTACAGGTGTGTGTCACCATGCCTGGCTCCATGTTTGAGACAGGGTCTCCCTGTAGCCCCTGCTGACCTGGAACTCACTATGTAGACCAAGCTGGCCTCAAACTCACAGAGATCTGCCTGCCTCTGCCTCCCAAGTACTGGAATTAAAGGTGTGGGCCACCTTGCCCGGCCTTCCCTGTTTATATTTCAATGTAACTTTCTATACAATAAAGTGTACAAATCTTTGGTTATCATTAGAGCAACTGTGACAAGTTAAGATACGTGTATAATGTATCTATTCCACATGTATAACTGTGGTTTTCTTCTTAAAATATTTTTTTAAAAAATTTGTATTATTTTTATTTTATGTGTATTCGTGTATTGCCTGCATGTATGTAAGTGCACCCGTGTCGTGCAATGCCTATGGAGGACAGAAGAGGCCATTGGCTCTCCTGGAACTGGAGTTACAGACAGTTGTTAGCTGCCATGTGGGTACTGGGATTTGAACCCCAGTCTTCTGCAAGAACAGTCAGTGTTCTTAACCGCCGAGCCATCTCTCCAGCCCAAAATAAAATTTTTTTAAAAAAGAGATTAAGCCAGGCGTGGTGGCACTCGCCTTTAATCCCAGCACTCGGGAGGCAGAGGCAGGCAGATGTCTGTGAGTTCCAGGCCAGCTGGGGCTACAGGGAGACCAAAAAAAAAAAAAAAAAAAATTATTTGTGTAAAAAAAAAAAAAAAAAAAAAAAAAAAAAAATTAAACCTAAATGAGAAAACCCAGATGTGCATCAATAGGTAACAGTGCCTGGAGATAAAAAGGAACCAATAGATATGTCTCTAAATTCATAATGCTGAATGAAAGAAAGCATTGTGCTAAAGAATACAAGTATAATTCCACTTGCAAATTACAGCAAAATAAAATAATCTGTGAAAAAAACAGAAGGTCTCTGAGGATTTAGGGTTAAGATTGACTGGGAAAGGGTGTGAGGGAGTTTTCTAGGTAGTGATGTTTTTAGAAGTTTAGGCAATGAAGATTGTTGCATGTCTGTGCTGTCCAGTGTAGTAGCCACTAGCCACATGTAGCTATTGAGCACTGAACTTGAATTTCATTTATGTCAATTTGAGATTCCAGGTTGAGGCAAGTCGTAGAGCACTTGCATAACACATACCAGGGTTCCATCTCCAACACTTAAAAAATAAAACCAGGGCTGGAGAGATGACTCAGAGGTTAAGAGCACTGGCTGCTCTTGCAGAGGATCCAGGTATGATTCCCAGCCCCGCACCCCACGGCGGCTATCAACAATCCACTCCAGTTCCAGGGGATCCTACGCCTCTTCTGATCTCCAAGGGCATTGCACAACAGAAATGCATTTACATGCATGCAGGCAATATACTCATACATACAAAGTAAAAATAATAAATTAGTTGTTAGCCACCATGTGGGTGCTGGGAATTGATCCGGGTCCTCTGCAAGAGCAGCCAATGTTCTTAACCACTGAGTCAGCCCTGTTTTTCGTCTTTTGGAGACAGGATCTCCCTGCAGCCCCAGCTGGCCTGGACTCTCTATGGGAACCAGACTGACCTCCATCTCACAGAGATCCGCCTGCCTCAGCCTCCCAAACTCCCGGCTCGGGTTTTGTTTCTTTTTAATAAATACCTAGGCAAGAAATTCTAGTAATATTCAGTACAATTTGATCCTGCTCGATCTTTGCTAAAAGAGAAGGCCCTTCTAGACCTTTTTCCAATTCAAGCATTTACAAGCAGCAACAGTGAGAACTTGTAGAGAAAAAATTCACTGTTCTACTCGACTTCCGCCTTTTGGGAAATTTAATGGCCCTTGGGCTCCGCCCTCCTCCCCACTCCTGCGCTGCTGTCTTCTGTTTTGGGTCTTGATTGGAGGGTGGAGGAGAGAGGCGGGGCCAGAGGAAGTCCTCACATTTGCGGTGCAACTTCCTCCTTTGCGGCTTTGGGTTGTTCTGCGCATTTTCGCTGCTCGGCTGCGCTGCCACTGCAAGATCAATTCCGAGGAAGGCTCAACGCTGCTTGAGGATTTCCTTTTCTAAACCTAAATCTTGGTTTGGTACAAACGCTTAGGGGTATTGACTTTGTTTAGTTATGAAACTTCTTTCCAAGTCTTGTTGTTCTGTCACTGGGAGGTACCAGTCCTCTCTCTCACTCTTTATAAACAACAATAACATTAGCCAAGGGCGGTATCATGTGATACTTTAAAAGCCCCACCCTTCCACCTTAAGAGCCTCTCTCTCCTAGCCTTTGCCTTCCAGCTTTTGCTGCCTGAAACTTGCAAGGGAAGTATTTATTTCACGATTTTGTAGCTTCCAGAGCACTAGCCAGGCATGGTAGTTTACACCTCTAATCTGAACATTTAAAATGCTGAGATAGAGGCCCACCTAGGCTACAGTGTGAGACCCTGTCTTAAACAACAAAACACCCAGTCTGTCTGTCTGCCTGTCTCTCAGCCTCTCCCTCTCTGTCCCTATCTCTTCCAATTTCATGACTTAATTATCAGTTATGTGCTGACCGTGAATATTTTACCTTGAGTCTGTCCTTCCTTGGATCTACATAGGATATCTTCACTTGTCTTTCCTAAAATCTGCACATGAAATGTCAATTGGAATGTCACATTCACTTTCTCCAGTAAGGAGCTTTGTTGTTTTTTTGTTTGTTTAGATGGGGTCTCCCTGTAGCCTCAACTGGCCTGAAATTTGCTATGAAGATCAGGATGACTTAGATTCCTGGCTTTCATCCTGCCCTTTTATAATCCATTCCACAGTGGGTTTTTCTTTTTGAAAGACATAAATCCATAAAAAACAAGGTCCCTGAGCCCTGCCATATCTTCCACTAGTGAAGGGCCTGACAGACAACCAATAAAATGTTTGTGTCAAATGAATAAATGCATGTGGTAACCCAGACATAGTGCTGCATTCCTGTAATCTCAGCAGTGGGGAGGCTGAAGCAGAAGAACCGCCATGAATTTGAGGTCAGCCGGAGCTATATATCTATGAGTACCAGGCCACCAGTCTACACAAGATCCTGCCTCAAATAGCAAAATACATAGTGTGGAAGCAATAATCAGAAAGCCAGCTCAGGCTAGGTTGGGAAACTGAGGGCAGAGTGGTTACCACTGGTTCCCTCCCCAAAGTGACAGAACCTGTCTGGATATCAAAGTCCACCTGGCCTCACTGCACTGCCTAACAGGACTGCTTCTGTGTAACAATACAGATTTCTCTGGTCTCTGATCTCTTGTAGGTGGAACCTGAGTTTCCAAATACAAGCTCTCCTGAGTCTTCAGGTAAGGGGTACACCACTGTACATCTCTGAAGATGGAAAAAATAGCCATGTGTTTACTGTAAGAGATTGTCAAATATACCCACTGCCTCAGGTCCTGGGGCTTTATTTTCTTCACCACCTCCACCTTGGCTATTGCCTTCTTCAATGTAGAGCTGGAATTGGTCTGGGAGCCATAGAACCAGCAGAGGGCAGTGAAAGGGGAGCTTGATCAACTAGTGTAACTGCTGCTATGGCAGCAAGAGCCAAAGGAGGTCACCATTGATCCCGTGAACATGTGATTTTCTGCGTTGTGGCACCGGACGGGCCTGACCGGGAAAGCTTCTGTGTTCGGGGGTGGGGGTGGGGGTGCCGGAGGTAGTCACTCTCTGAGTTTCTTTTTCTCCAGTGTAAAATTAAAGTGCAAGGTATAATTTAAAGCATTTCTCTACTGGTCCCTACACTACACGACAGCAACATTATCAGGATTGGATGGAGTGAAGGTGAAGGAGTCGGCCCAGTACACAGGAACAAGAGGGACTGAACGATACCCACGCAAGGCAGGAGAGCACTGCATTTGGGGACCCCCGGGAGCCAGGGGCAGACCTCCCCACAAAGAACCTCAGAGTCCAGACTCCAACCCCTGGGTCTTCCTGTTACATGACACTGGACATAAACCCCCAAACCCATGGCCCGGCCCCGCCCAGAAGCTCCAGAGAGCAGAGGACCATCGCCACTGCCCCGACGTAGGGGAGGAAAGAGGAGGAATCTCTTTGTGCACTCATTTCGAGGCCGTCCTGGGCAGTTGGATCCAGTCCCGCAACCTCAGCCCACTTGGTCAGGCGACCTTAAAGGCATCAACCACCCCACCGCCTTCAGTGCTTGCTCGGTGTGTCCCGCCCCCGCCCCGCCCCTGAGCCCCGCCGGCATCCCTCGCCACCGCCTCTGGGCCGGAAGCCCCCCCTCTCCGCGCCTCCCCCACCGTCCGTACCCACTCCTAGTCCCTCTCTCCCAGGGTCCGGGAAACCTCTCTCCGCCCTCTTCCTCCGACCTCAGCTCCGCCCCAGCTCTTCCGTCCAGTCCTGGGGCCCTGGCCCGGCCCCGCCCCGAATCCTCCCAGCCCCGCCCCCGCGTCCCTGCCCGACCACGCCCACTTCGCTGCTCAGGGAGGGGTGCCCTGAGGCCCGCTACACCCCTCCCCGGCCCCGCCCCCGGCCCCCGGAAGCCTCTGCCCGCCCCCGGCCCCGCCCCCCGAAGTTTCTTGGGTCCGGGGCGGTCGGCGGGACCGAGCGTAGAGAGCCGCCGCCCGGCTGCGCGTAGATGGAGCTGGCGGACCCTGCACAGAGCAGGCAGTGAACGGCGGAGCGGCCGTACTTCACGGACGCGCCATGGAAGAGGTGAGGGCTGAGTCAGGCAGAACGGGGCGCTGCGCTGGGGTTTGCGAGCCCCGCACCGGACTGGGGTCCTGGACTCGGGCCCTCCATCCTGCCCGCCCCACTCCCACCGATCTCGGGATCCCCTTTTCCGTTCCTTCTCCTGGGCAAACCCTCGACCGATGGGACTGGGGCTGGGTGGAGATCGCCTCCGGCACTTCGCAGACAGCATCCTTCATTATGTTTTGGGCTTTTCTCACCAACTGGAAATAGTGGCTGTTATTGTTCCCATTGAATTGATGGGGAGACTGAGGCTCTGGCGAGTTTGATGACTTGCATAAAGTGGCTTGGATTGCTGTGCTTCATTGAACCCTGTTACCCTTCCTTGGCTTTCGGTGCTTGTCCCCGTTGGGTCCTCCCCTGATGGGTCAGACCGCTTATGCATGTGTGCTAGGTGGAGGGAAGTTCTTCAGGTTCCTGGGCCACTGTCTCAAGGAATCAGGCTGTAATCGAGCTTGGTGGCAGGACTGAAAAAATTGCTTTTGTCTCCCTTGTGTAAATCTGAGTCCCCACTGCCCTTGCCTGGTACCCGTCTGAGGACACTAGCTGAGGGGTCAGGCTCTGGTCAACTAACTCTCCCGGTAGCAAGAGGGCTGGAACAGCAATGCCCCTTGAACCTCCTCTACCCTCTCAAGGTGGGATCAGGTACCCTGTGACCTCTGTCATTTATATGCAGACTTGATTCTCCCTTGCAGCCCCATCATCCAAGTGTCCAGCATACAAGAGTCACTTATCGAAAGTCTGTGGAATGGATAAAAAGATGACTTTCTTGTCCCTTGAAGGGTCCCAGCTTCTGCCCTTTGAAGCTCAAAGGAAGAGAACGTGTCTTTGCCTGAATGGGTGGAGAAGACAGATGAAGCCTTCCCTCCTGGAGCCACCCCGGCCAGCTGGGGAGCCCTGAGTGAGCTCAGCTGCCTGTGTTAAGCTAGTGTCCTCATCTCCACTTCCTGAAGCCACTGCTCAGGAGCAGTGAGGCTGCCTGTTCCCTCTAGGCTGCCTGTCTGTTCCCTCTAGGCTAGGCCCTTCTCCTCTGTGGGATGGTAGATAAGTCACTTCCCCTCTCAGCCTTCATTTCCTCTTCTATAAAATACAGGGCCTAACCTCCTCCCCTAGGTCTGGCACAGTATGATTGTGGTCCCTACTTTCAGAATGGGACCCAGGTAGGGGAGCAAAGTCAGGCCATTGTGATTTGCTGTGGTTTCTTACTGTCATGGGTGGGGTTGCTGCCTGCTGCTGCAAGGGCTGGATTCTTTGGCCAAGGCCCCTCCCATGCTCCCAGAGGATGTGGATCAGGGTTACTCCATCTCCTGATCTGCTCTGGCCCCCAATTAAAGGAAGTTCTGGGGCCTCCTGGGCTCAGTCCAGCTCTGTGCTCCCTCTGGTCCGTAATCCCTAACATTGCTACTTTCTGACTTCCAGATACCAAAAGCTCCTTAAGTATATGGGTCATTTCAGTCTGGCCCATTTTACTTCCTCCCCTAACCCTCAGCCTCACCCCACACATCTAGGGGTTCTCTGTCCCTGTCCTCCCCCTGGCATCTCTAACTCATGTTTTCACCTACTTCTAATGTCCCCTTGTTTCTCTAGACCTCTATACATCTTTCTCTAAAACACCTCTTAGCTCATGATCACTTGGTCTGCCCCTGACCTCAGACTACCTCATCACCTCACTTCCACATGGCTGCTTTGAGCTCTCCTGCTGGCTTTTTACTTCCTGGGTCCCAGCTACCCTGGAGCTAAGCCCCCTCAGCCTCTGGGCAGTGGGATGATAGTTGGTCTCTATAAGGCTAATGCTTGGTGAAGAAGTATTGATCCCTAAGCATCTGTCTACTTGCATTCTCTGGTCCTCAGTTTTCCCAACTGTAAAATGAAGGGTGGGTTATCCAAAATTTTGATAATGTATATACAAAGCCTTGAAAACCACAAATTTCAATAGAGGTGTTGTTGCTGACTCTGGAGTAAGGTTAGACAAACCTTGGCTCTAGGCTTCCTTGGTTCTGCTCCACTGCCCTCCAAAAGTCATGTCTTTCCCTAGCTCTAGACTGCCTACTTGCTCTCACCATTATTGTGCCAGGCAGGGAAGTGTCCTGTCACAGCACTGGTTTTGTGACATGGGGCTAACCTAACCCCTTGCCCTTTCTGGACTGTGCTTTCCTTTTCTGTAGTGTAGGGGGCAAGAGTGTGAAGACTTCAACACTGTTGCCTTTACATCTCCACTTTCCCCCTACTTTCTGAAAGGATTTCCTAGCTAATCCCAGGCCTTTGCCCCAGCAGAGAGCTGGGATGGGAGCTCTCTAGGGTAAGTGCCATGACTTTCCAAGCACATAGGAGTTCCCCTTAAGGAGGGGATAGCCCCCCCCCAGCCTCTAAACCAGGGGCTTCCCTTAGGCAGGGTCTGAGTTGTCCCCATTAGCCTAGAAGATCTCCCAGGGCAGAGCCTGTGCTGCTTCTCCCTTTGGACCCATCAAAAGACTGATGGAGTGGGTTCTTAACACTGTGGCAAAGTATCATTGAGTTTAGTCAAAGGCTGAAGTCATCACAAGCTGCCTGAGATGTGACATGCCAGGTTTCTTCCGCTAGTCTCTGTCTCTCTGTCACAATGTTGGAATTTTATATCTAACCCCTCTGTACACAGGGTCAGGGTGACCTTTTTTTTTCCCTATTTTAAAGAATGGCTCTGAGACACTCTCTTGTCTCCCATGTGAGATCTAGGGAGACAGACTGATGCCGGGAGGTACTTCAGGACCCTAGGAACTGCCTGTATTAGGCAGGAGAGGGCCTGCTGAGAATGGATGGGAGGAAGGGTTGAACAGAAACAGTGGTCAGCTGGTCAATAAGAAGAGAGGAGCTGGAGAAACTGGGCTGAGCAGGACAAAACCTCTCCTGTGAACCCTGCCAAGAGGAGGGGTGCCTTGTTAAAACTTACTGGGGTATAGCCAGACCCCCTGATGGGAGGAGGTCTAAGGGGCAGAAGGGGGCTGGGTAGAGGGTGGAGGCAGGTAGGACCCTTGGCCTTCAGCCAGGCTTCCTGTAGGAAGGCTGGGTTTTGCTTCATACCATCTGCAGCCCCTCAACTGTCCCCTCCCCTATCCCAAAATACAGTCCCATCCTGGTCCCACCCATCCTTGCAGGCCTTGGACTAGCTTCCATAGCTAATCTAGTCATGGTATTCACTAGGTACTGGTGTGCTACACCCTGGGCAGAGGTGACAGTGATCAAGGCCCTAGGTTTCGGCCTTGGCCGCCAGCAGGTGGGAAGTTTTTATATGTCAGGCAGTGGGAATGGTCAGTAGGGGAGCTCACAAGTGGATTCAGTTTAGAAAGGGGTGTGAGATCCCCCGGGATGGTGGGTTGGGCCCCCTGAAATTAGAAGATGAACTTGGAGCTCAGAAGTGAGCGATCTGGGCAGCAGCTATATGTTCCACAGTCTCCACCCTCTGGTTTAAGAGAAACAGATTTCAGGGCCTAGAAGGTGGCCAGGAGTGCTGGAGTTGATGGTAAAGTGAGTTATGGAATGTGGGTATAGGGATTCCTACTCCCTAGTTCTTCCCTTCTAGCCCTGGGCCTTTTGACAACTTGCATGGGTCACTGAGGGCCTTAGGTTCCTGGGCATCTGCAGACCATGGGAATGGAACACATGGTATCAGCAGTGACTTAGGAGGGGCAGTTGGGTACATGTTTGAATGGGAGAACCTCCTTGTTCTTGTCAAAGGGCCCTGAAGTCTCTGCCTTCCTTCCCCTAGGGGGATGGCTCATAACTGGCCAGCTTCATGCATCCTCATTCCTGCATCCAGGAAGATCTTTTGGCACCATCCCACTTCCCCATTTCTCTTGCTATCCACAAGTTAGAGAGAACCTCTGAGGGGGTTCCCCACTTTCCTGGATATCTGGGGCTAGCACCTGTAGTCCAGCCATAGCTCTGAATTGAAAACTAGACCTAGAGAGAAAGCCCCTGAGAATCAGAGGTGGTAGCATTGACAACAGTGAGGGGAGTAATGGCTCTAGTTGGGGAAGTCAGGGTATCCTATGAGCTGCTTGCACACCTTATCTTCAAGACTCCCCTCTTGGAGTCTTGTTTCTACACTTGATCTTAACCAAAAGGCCAAGAAACATTGTAATCCTACTTCTCACAGCTACTGTTGGTATCTCCATTTCCCAGGTAAACAAACTGAGGGACAGAAAGAGATTGCATGGTTTGCCCCTGGTCTGTATGACTTGGGTTCCAAAGTTGGACCTCCCAATTACCAATCTAAGAGGTGAGAAGCTGTCTGGAGCCTCTCTGCCTTGATAGAGGAGGGAAGCTAGGCCCTGCCCAGCTCCTGACAGCTCACCACACTTATATCTGCCTGGGCTTGTCGTTCCAAAGACAGCTGTGGCCACAAGGTATCTCTGGGGAGAGGTGTGCCTCTTAACTGGGCCCCTTTCTTGAACTTTATGTAAATTATAGCATAGTGGAAATTAGTGTGGATTTCCTTCTAGTGTCTTATAGATTCTGACACACTCTTGACCCTCTTTTACCCACCCTCCTTTAACACTATCCCAAGTACCAGTACGTTCAATAAAGTGGGTAGCAAATTGAATATATTTTTATTTTCATTTTGAAAATACATCTTGAGTTCTCATTAGATGTCAAAGAACAAGGTTGAGTGCTTAGGGCCCAGAGGTGAATCTGACACCATTTAGTTGGCATATAGACATGCATGAACCCACTTGCCCAACACCCAGCCACTTGATCAGGTAATGGATGGGGCGCAAGATGACTGGCCCCGAGGCTGCAGTTTGACTACTATGTGTAAAAGGACAGGAACTTAATTTCTATACCAGCCTGCAGTTGAAGAAGCAGATCTCAGAGCCCTCACCACATGAAGTAATCCCACCCCCAGTCCTGGCCTAGGGTGCAGATGAGGACTGAGGAGTCTGCTTGCTTTTGGGAAGGAAGTTGGGGCTAAAGAATGGATTCTCTAGAAGGTCAAGGGGAGCAGTCAGATTTCTATGCAGCCTGCCTGATCCCTCTTGTCTTTCCAGGCATTACTTGCTTAAATATCTTTTCTTCTGGGAGGTTTCTGAGCCACCTCAGCCTGGACCAGGTCCCCACTGTCCTCTCACTGGTACCTGTTTGTATCCTTTACACCCTTCGTTTATGTGTTTGAGACAGGGTACTTCTATAGCCCCAGATGGCCTGGAACTCACTATGTAGTCCAGGCTGGTCTCGATCTCACAAGATCCACCTGCCTCTGCCTCCCAAGTGCTGGGATTAAAGGTGTGTGCCATCACACCCAGCCATAACTTTTTATTCTATTTTTTTTCCTAGTGGAAAAACTTTATTGATACAGTTACATATATACATACACACACACACACACACACACACACACGAATTTTAAGACAATGAAATTGCAGCATACAGGCTAATATTCTTCACCCTCATCATCTCCTTCAGCACTATCTGCACCAACCTCCTCATAATCCTTCTCTAGGGCAGCCATGTCCTCTTGGACCTCAGAGAACTCCCCTTCCTCCATGCCCTCACCCACATACCAGTGCGCAAAGGCACGTTTGGCATACATAAGGTCAAACTTGTGGTCTAGACCAGCCCAGGCCTTGGCAATGGCTGTGGTGTTGCTCAGTATGCACAGTATGTACCTTAGCCAGGTCTCCATCAGGCACCACATCTCACCACAGTGAGAGGCTGGTAATTGATGCCAATCTTGAAGTCAGTGGGGCACCAGTCCACAAACTGGATGGTATACTTGGTCTTGATGGTGGCAATGGCAGCATTGACATTTTTGGGAACCACATCACCACAGTACAACAGGCAGTAAGCCATGAAGGTCACATTTCACCATCTGGTTGTTTTTTTTTGTTTGTTTGTTCTTTCAGTCTTTTTGAGACAGGGTCTCTCTGTACCCCCAGCTAGCCTGAACTCACTGTGTAGACTAGGCTGGCCATGAACTCACAGAGATCTGCCTGTCTCTGCCTTCCAAGTGTTAGGACTAAAGGTGTGTGCCACCATGCCTGGCCACCATCTGGTGCATTTGCTGACTTTTGTTTGTGTGTATATGTGAGTTTGTACCCCAGTGCGTACGTGGAGATCAGAAGACAGCTTTGTTGGAGTCTGTACTCTCCTTCCACTATGTGGGTCCCAGAGACTGAACTCAGGTCATTAGGCTTGGCATGGCAAGTGCTTTATCCACTAAGCCATCTCACTTGCCCCTTCATAACATTTTATACTGATTAATATGTGCATTTCTGGACATTTATTTGCTCAGCTCCTCCATCTGCCAACTGTAAGCTTTATGAGGGCAGAGATGTGTTGCTTTTATTCCTCTGTGACATGTAACATTGTAAGGGCTCAGCACATTTGTTGACTAGTTTAATAATTAAACCAAGGGAAGGGGCTGGAGAAATGGCTCAGGGGTTAAGAACACTGGCTGTTCTTGCACAGGCTAATAATCATTCGTAACTACAGTTCCAGGGGATCAGATGCCCTCTTCTGGTCTCCGTGGGCATTGCATGCACAAGGTGTATTTACATACATACAGTCAAACACACACATAAAACTAAAAAATAAATAAATAAAAAACTTAAGGAGAAACAAGGGTAGAATGTGAAGAATGTGCAGGTCAATGAAAAGTACTTTAAATTTTGGTTCTGCCCTTCTAGCTTTGTGATTCTGGTAAGTCATCTCTATTTTCTGACTGAGCCTTAGATTTCTGCGGCATGTGGATAATGGTGCTGCTGTCTTAGACGGTAGTTGTAAGAATTAAATGAGACTGTGTGTGAAAAGCAATACAATGGCTCCACATAAGGTGGCTGCTGCTACTATTACTGTTATTTCTGATATCTGCTTTGGGGATTCTGGGGAATTTCATGAAGGGTGATGTTATTAGGTACCCAGAACTGGATACATTCCCTGTATGGTCTCTGGACCATGTGGCCTCATGATGTGTCCTGGTGCTGTCTTACAGAATATAAAGGAGGGGAGTGAGAAGCCTCATGGAGCACGGACTGCAGACAAGGCTGGATGGATCAAGAAGAGCAGTGGGGGCCTACTGGGTTTCTGGAAAGACCGCTACCTGCTCCTTTGCCAAGCCCAATTGCTGGTTTATGAGAATGAGGTAGGACTTGCTTGGCCCTGAAAGCAGGTACAAAGTGGGGCAGCCAGGCCAGCAGGAGCACCCTGAGACTGGGGCTGAAAGACCTGGTCTGCTTTTGAGGTGCTATGACACTCTGGACCAGTGTCTAATCTCCCTGGGGTCTTTCTGTGTAATATGGGGATAATGATACTTTTAGGGGGAATTTAGGGTTCCTGGGTGAAGGTTCTGTGAACCATATGTGCATCTAGTATACAAGTCTCAACTATCTACCTGTATGCTACAACTTCCTGTTTTTGACCAAGGTTCCATAGAAGAAATATTCTAGAAAACTGAAGCCTGTTTCAGTCAGCATTGGTACTAAAAATAATAATTAGCTCTCCACTTTGTATTCTTTTTTGTTTTTTTTTTTTTTGAGACAGAGCTTCATGTAGCCCAGGGAGACCTTGTACTTAATATGTAGCTTGGGTACCCTTGAACTCTTGGTCCTCCTAACTCCACCTCCAAAGTGCTGGAATTATAAGCACCATGCCAGGTTTTTATTTTTTCGGTCTTTTCTCCCTATAGCGCCAGCTGTCCTGGAACTTACTATGTAGACCAGGCTGGCCTTGAACTCACAGAGATCTACCTGCCTCTGCCTCCTAAGTGCTGGGATTAAAGGCATGAGCTACCACGCCTGGCCCCCATGCCAGGTTTTATGTGATGCTGGGCTGCTGGGAATTGAACCCAGAGTTTTGTGAATGCTAGGCAAGCACTCTACATTTTTGAGATTTTTATCTGTCTCTATTTCTGTCTCTCTTTTTTTGAGACAGGGTCTCCCTGTAGGCCCCCCAGCTGGCCTAGAACTGGCTATGTAGACCAGGATGGCCTCAACCCCATAGAGATACACCTGCCTCTGCCTCCCCAGTGCTGGGATTAAAAGTGTGTGCCATCAAGCCTCCTGTCTCTCTGACTTTAGACAAGGTCTCATTCTATAGCTCAGGCTAGCCTGGAATCACTATGTAGCCCAGGCGGCCTTAAACTTGGCAGTCCTACTGCTTCAACTTCTCTAGTGCTGGGATTACAATGTGAGCCACCATGCCTGGGTTGAGACAGTCTGTGTAGCCCAGGCTGGTCTTGAACTCTTCTGCTTAGCCTTCCTAAGTGCTAGAATTACAAGCATTCACATGGCTTGTGTCAAGTTCTTAGTTACCTCTCTAATAATATTCCCAATGGTCCCGTGGCTGTGACCTCCACGTTACATTTTTAAAAATATTTTATTTACTTATTTTATCTGTATAAGTATATTGCCTGCATGTGCATAAGTGCACCCATGTCGTGCTGTGCCCATGGAGGTCAGAAGTTACAGACAGTTGTTATCTGCCATGTGGGTACTGGGAATAGAACCCAGGTCCTCTTCAAGAGCAACCAATGCTCTTAACCATGAGCCATCTCTCCAGCTCCCACCATGTTGTATTTTAAAGAAAGAATTACCAGGGTTGAGTGAGGGAAATGATAGGTAATTGAGTATCTCACAGTGAGTGGAGGAGTCAGGCATAAAACTGAATGCTGTGCTCTTTCCATCGAGAGACACTAACAAGTAAACTCCAAAATTTATTTTTATTTTATTTTATTGCTTTTATTTTTGTATATGAGCGTATTGCCTCCATGTATGTAAGTGGACCCATGTCATGCAACGTCCACAGAGGTCAGCAGACGGTGTCAGATCCCCTGGAACTGTAGCCACCACGTGGGTGCTGGGAATTGAACCCTGGTCCTCTGCAAGAGCAGTCAGTGCTTTTATCCTAAGCCATCTCTCCAGCCCCCCAAATTTATTTTTGATTGAAATTCTCTACAATAATCTTTGCATTCTTCAGTAGAAGGTGCTGTTGGCCTGAGGCCTCTTCCAGTCAGCATTGATACTAAAATCTTACCTGGGGATCAGAGTAATTTATCAGACTTTTTTTTTTTGAAACAGTGTCTCCCTGTAGCCCTGGCTAGCTTTGAACTTGCCAGGTAGACAAGGCTGGCTTCAAATTCATAGAGATCTGCCTGCTTCTTCTCTCAACTGCTAGGCTTAAAGGCCTGTGCCGCCATACCTTTTTACATGAGTTCCAAGGATCTGAGTTCAGGTTGTCAGATTTGCACAAATGCATGGAGCCCTCTGCCAGCCCTGCTAGCACCTGACTGTCTTTGCACCTCTAGCAGTCCTCCTTCCTTCCCACTTAAACTCTTTTTGCCCTCCTAGCTTCAGTGGGTTTATGATTTGGATAACCAAGAGTGCTAAAATTGCCAGGCTTCCCCTGTAACCCCAGCACTCAGAAGGCTAAGATGGGAAGATTGCCCTAAGTTTGAGGCTGGCCCCAGCTACAGGATAAGACCATTTTTGTTTTTGTTTTTTTTTTTAAAAAAGCTAAAATTGGGGCTGGAAAGATGGCTCAGCGGTTAAGAACACTGACTATTCTTGCAGAAGACCCAGGTTCGAATCCCAGCACCCACATGGCAGCTAACAACGGTCCGTAACTCCAGTTCCAGGGGATCCAACAGCCTCTTCTGTCCTCCGAGGGCATTGCACGACATGGGTGCACTTACCTACATGCAGGCAATACACGCATACACATAAAATTAAAAAAAAAAAAGCTAAAATTGTGAGTTAAGTTAGTAATGCTGTTGGATGAAGGCTTGGAGGAAAGGTGGAAAGGTCTCTCTCTCTCTCTCTCTCTTTTTTTTGGTCTTTTTGAGACAGGGTCTCCCTGCAGCCCTAGCTGTCCTGGAACTCACTATGTAGACCAGGCTGGCCTTGACCTTGCAGAGATCCACCTGCCTCTGCCTCCCAAGTGCTGGGATTAAAAGCATGTGCCACCACACCCGGCTGTCTCTCTCTTTTTTGGAACAGGGTCTCCCTGTAGCCCCAGCTGGCTTGGAACTCACTCTGTAGACCCTGCTGGCCTTGAACTCACAGAGATCCGCTTGACTCTGCCTCTCAAGTGCTGGGATTAAAGGTGTGCACCACCATGCCCATGCTTGTAGGAAAGGTCTCTTTTCGGTGCTGGGGTTGTGCTGGCTACCAGAGGACCCATCCACTGAGAATGGGGTAATATGGTATTCCTTTGGCAATTGGAATCCATATATGTGGAAGAAGAAGCTGGCCTCTTGTCTATCAAACTCTCAGCCTCCTTCAGGGTAGCTTTCAAATTACCAAGTACCCAAGCCATGGAAGACCTAGCAACCTGCATCTAAGGATTTCAGGGAGCTACCTTTGAGAAGCACCTCCTTGGTCCTGCCTGAGACCCCACCTCCCGCAGTCAGGATGTCAGAGAAGTTGTGGGAGAATGGCAAGGAATGAATTTGTGCAGACAGTCCCCCAGATGTTCTGTACACACCAAATTAGGATATGCCACAGCTGGAAAAGTGGCAGCCTAAGGATATTTTTATAAATAAAGTGGGCTGTCACAGTTTCCTCCAGTGCCAGCTGCTGCAGAATTGAATGATAGATAGGCTCTCAGCTGTCAGCCCATCAGTCGCTGCCTTTCTTGTCCTGGACTGCCTCTCCATATCTGGCCACAGCTTTAACCAGGAAGAGTTTTACATTCTCCAAACATGAAAAATCCAAATCACACTTTAAAAAAGAAAATTACTAATACAAACTTAAATGTAATCTCAAGAATTTAGCACTCAGGGATGGGAGCTTGGCCCAGGAGTAGGAATTGAGAAATGCTTATTAGCTAAATTCCTCTTTCTGATGTAAGGAACTAGGCGAGTGTAGATGGCTCTTGGCTGTTTCTTTGCTGTCAGAGAGGCTGATGTTCCATAGATGCTGCCCCCACCCAGTGCCTGCTGTTATATCCTTTTCTCTGAACTGCAGAAGGCCCAGGATGATTCAGCATTTCTGGCGTTGAGGAGTCCCAAACCACATAGCTCTGGGGAACTGGGTGGTGAAGATAGACTGACTTTTTGTTCTATGAGGAAGGCACATTTGGACCAGTAGTTGTCCAGTTGGGGAGGCCTGTGGACATAAGGCAGGTGTGGCTAGAGTTTCTCCTCTGAATGCTCAGAAAGCCTTTGGAGGTCTGGCTCTAGGCTGGGTACCGTGCTAACAAACTGGTCCTTTGTATGTCCCTCCTTTTTTTTTTTAATATTTATTATTTTTATTTTGTGTATGAGTGTATTGCTTGCTTTTGTATAATTGCACCCACATCATAGGGTAGTGGCTAGAGTTTCTCCTCTGAATGCTCAGAAAGCCTTTGGAGGTCTGGCTCTAGGCTGGGTACCGTGCTAACAAACTGGTCCTTTGTATGTCCCTCCTTTTTTTTTTAATATTTATTATTTTTATTTTGTGTATGAGTGTATTGCTTGCATGTGTATAAGTGCACCCACATCAGAAGGTAGCATCAGGTCCCCTGGAACTGGAGCTACAGATGGTTGTTAACCACCATGTAGGTGCTGGGAATCGAACTCTGTTCCTCTACAAGAGCAATCAGTGCTCTTAACTGCTGAGCCATCTCTCTAGCCCTGTATGTCCCTCTTTTTGAAAAAAACGACAGGGTTTCATGGCTGGAGAGATGGCTCAGGGGTTAAGACCACTGGCTGCTCTTGCAGAGGACCTGGGTTTAGTTCCCAGAGCCCACATGACAGCTAACAATATCCCTAACTCCAGTTCCAAGGGCTCTGACACCCTCTTCTGACCTTTGTGGGCACTGCACAACACAGGTACACTCAGCAGTCTCAGCTTTGACCACTTATGAGTCTCTGCATTAACTGTTGCTATAGCAAATAGAAAATTCTCTGACCAAGGCTGAGAGTAACACTAATATATGTGTATAAACACATACTTGGAAGGCATGACAACATGTCCTTTTCACAAAATAATAGTAGTAGTTTCCCCACTAGGGCCTGTGACTTCCCCAACCATGAGCTTTGGACCAGGTTTACTATACCAGATATGAATTCTCTCCCATGGAGCAGGCTGCCAATCCAATCAGAAAGCGGTTGGTCATAGCCATAACAGTCATGACACTACTGCAGCCAATGGACACATCTTGCCTAGCAAGTTGGTTTGTAGCTCAAAGGGTTCACAGCCAAATAAAGTCACGGTTGATGACTTTTCCCATAGTCTGTACGACACCTTCCATCACTATGAAAGCTAGCCAGCAAGGAAGAAGTTTCCAGTTCAGTTCCACAATTTCTCTGTCCTGAAACCAAAGTGCATGATGTCTTCAGCAGGTTTGGGGTTTCTTAAAAGCCTCTAGGCTGTGGTTGAGTACCACTGATCTAAAGCAGTTATATATACATCATGATCACGTGGCATGCAAGTTCAAATTAAAATGGCCAGGTCTAGCCCCCCCCCCAATTTATGATTGGGTACAGAAGGAACTCAAGAAGTTGTATTTCAGAGCTAGAGAGATGGCTCAGCAGTTAAGAGGGCTGACTGCTCTTGCAGAGGACCCGGGTTCGATTTCCAGCACCCACACGGCAGTTATGAACTGTCCTTAATTCCAGTTCCAGGGGAATCTCAAGCCCTCTTCTGACCTCTGTGGCATTGTGTGACACGGGTGCACTCATATACATGCAGGCAATACACTCATACACATAAAATAATAAAAATAATAAAATATTTTTTAAAAAGTTGTATTTCTAAAGCAAGTTCTCAGGTGGTGCTAATGTTGCTGGCAAGTGCTTTGGTAGATGTTTGTATGCCCCCTGCAGTAAGACATAGGGGACCTTGGAGGCATGAGAGCACCAAGTCCCACACTGGGAGGATCACTGACACAGAGCAATCAATTAAGAAGATGCTGATTAGTTGGGCATGATGATGCATACCCTAGAGGCCAAATCAGGACCCTTGGCGGCTTCATTCTCTCCATCCATCAATCGAGGCAGATCCTGAGGCTCTAGGCTTGCTGGGGTCTTTTGAGGCTCAGGGGAATCAGGGATGCAAAAGTCCTCACTAGCCATCAAATTTCTTGCTTTGGACATCAGCAAGAGTGTCTTACTTGCTGACCAGTCTTCAGACAGTGTGCATGTACGCACACATGTGCACATGCAGAGGACCTGCTTCTGCTTCCCAGGAAGTTGTACCAACTTCAGAAGAGGAACAATTGACCACTATTAAGGGAGGAACTCATTCCAGGCAGCTTGCCTGTGAGGTGCTCCATGGGCTAAAAACCCTCTAGCGTAAGGGCTGATGTGTAGGAAGATGAGAAGGCAGCCTGGTCGGTGGAAGAGCTTGGACACTGTTTGGCCACTGGCCACCTAAGTGATGAGGCTACAAAGTGCAGGGTAAGGAGGGGTGCCCTGAAACAAGCCCTTCCCTCTCTGTTGTGCCTTCAACCTGGGGGAGGCGCTCCTCTCCGAGTCAGCACAGGAAAATGACAAGTGGGGTGAGGGCTGCTTAAGATTGATGTGCTGAAGGCATGGGTTGAGAAACCAAGTGTGCCTTGTTCATGCTCCTCATAGAAAGCTCCCCTACCCCATTTCATGGCATCCTGTATCCCTCTTCCAAAAATCACTATGTAGCTACTGGGCCTGCACAGAACCGCCCCCCCCCCATCCTTTTCTCAGCCTCTCTAGCTTCCCCTGTTTCTGCCTCTGGCCTTAGGCCCACTGGGTACAACCTTTAGGCACATTTCCACCCCTAAGCTATGTACCTCATTTCTTACAGGATGGTGAGCTTTGTGGACACCCTCCATCCAGCACATTCTGGCACTGTCTTCTTGCCAGGATCTGAATATTGCATCTTGGTGATACGATGTTCTCTGTGGGTAGGATCAGGTCCTGGAATGTGGCTTTGAGTTGAAGATCTTGCTATATGGCCGGCTCTCACTGGCCCATGTCTCCTTATCTCTCTTTCTCCCCAGGACGAGCAGAAGTGTGTGGAGACTGTGGAACTGGGCAGCTATGAGAAGTGCCAGGACCTTCGTGCTGTCCTCAAGCGGAAGCACCGCTTTATCCTGCTGCGATCTCCAGGGAACAAGGTAGGGAGATCCTGGAGGCTGCCTCCCTCCTCCAGTCTAGCAGCTGCCTGGGAAGATCACCATGAGGCAGAAGGAAGGCTAGGCCCCTCCAAGCAGTCTGCAGGGTCCTTATGAGGTAGGCTGAGCTTTAAATCTGGCAACAGCCCCAGGTTAGATCTTGTGCTCGCTTTGTCTTGGAGGCTCCCAAGTCTTGGTTGATGGGAGTTTCGGGCTTTGTTGAGAGCTCTACTTCCCTCCCTTTCCAAGACCTAAGACTGTAGCTAGGGGGCTGGAGAAATAGCTCAGTGGTTAAGAACACTGACTGTTCTTGCAGAAGACCCAGGTTCAAATCCCAGCACCCACATGGCAGCTAACAACTGTCCGTAACTCCAGTTCCAGGGAATCCGACAGTCTCTTCTGTCCTCTGTGGGCATTGCACAACACAGGTGCACTTTCCTACATGCAGGCAATACATGCATACAATAAAAATAATAAAATATTAAAAAAAAATAAAAAAGACCTTAGGAGGAGCTACTGGAAGGTGGACCCTTGACTTTCTTTCTCCTGCATTCTGGACGCAGGAAGCCCAGGCTGAGGCAGAACAGCTATGGACAAGGTCTTTGTCCCACTAGGCCTTCAGTAGTCATAAGAGTCTAGGGCAGAGGCAAGAATATGGTTCCCCCCACCCCCAGGCCCCTTTTGGGCCAGGGCTAGGAGGGCCATAGCCCTAATTTTTCTCCCCTTGTGATTTCCTTTCTTTCCTGAGAGACTCTTACACTCAGAGCTGCTCTGAGTACAGATGAAGTTTGCTGTCTGCCACTTTTCCCTGTCAGAAGTCTGCTAGGTGTTGACACATGGTGTAGTTTCACAGATGTCAGGAGGGAGATGAGATGCAAGGCTGGCCAAGGTGCACAGTACCTCTCATCAGCTCCCACTGCACCTCACCTAACCTTTCCACATCATGAAGAGCCTGTCAAAGTATGACAGAGTCATAGAGGGTAGAGGAGCAGAACAGGTCTGTTGGAGCCATTCTCTTTCTCTCTCAGCTTTGGAAGTCAGGAGCCCAGTCCTCTGTGGTCTCTGTGGTCCTGAACCCTGGAGGAGACTGTTGTCCTACTCTGCTGGGGGTAGGACAAAGAAGCAGTCAAGACATTGATGTGGGGACTGTGAAGCTCAGATGCTGGGGAGTTGGAGGATGTACCCAAGACAGGTGCAGGTTTCTAGTATCCTGGGGGTTATGGGACTGGGCCTAGATTCATTTGATATCTCTGACTTAGGGTACTTTGAGGAAGTTTGGGTCTTTCAGGCCCTGGAGCCTTTACTCTGCTGCCTTTCTGAGCTGGTGTTATATATGTGTCTATGTTTGAGAAGTACAAAGCACATTGAATCTGAAGGTCAACACCTGTGTGCCTAGGTACACTCCTCCTTATGTGCAGGTGTCACCTGGCCATGGTTCTGTCAGGGTCATTGTGTATGTGTCTTATGTGGATGTGAGATGAGAGAGAGCCTTGCCTCTCTGTCCTCTGCCTATGCCACCTACTTTCCCAGCTTTGAGAATCAGCTAGTGGTGGGTTGCTCAGCTCGGGTGGGACATCATCCTCAGAGAGGTCTGTTTATACAGCTGCCTTCTCAGCTTCTGTGGTAACACCCTTCCTCCCACCCTTCGAAGCCTGCCAAGAGTTGAGATTGGTTCTGGATAACTCTGGGAACAGGACAGTTAAGGAGATCATCTGTGGGGCCAATGGTACTGGCCGTAGGGAAGCAAGGGCCCTTGACCCTCTAGCTCACGCAGGGGGGGGGTGTCTCCCCAGAGGTCAGGACTAACCCAGAGCACTTCATTCTGCACATCCTCTGCCTGCCTGCCTGCCTTTCCCATCTCCCTGGGTGTTCCCCATCCTCCTTGTGGCCTCCAGCCGGCCAGGAGGTCATGTGACCCTGGCTGTCTGGTCCTGAGGCCGCCTTTTTTCCTCTCTAATCAAATAAACAAAGACTCCAGTGTCTTGCATGCCCCACTCCCCCTGCTGTTCCATCCCCACGCCCCTGTCCATGAGGTCACAGGCAGTGGCTGCCAGGAAGCAGGGTGGCCACTGCTGGGCCTTGCTGCCCTGCTGGTCTTGGCCAGCTTGGCCCTTTCCTCTTTCCTGCCTCTTCTCTTCCCCTCCCCCCCTTTCCTCTACCATTCTGCCCTTCCCCCTTTGCCAGGCCTTGTGGGGCTTTTCTGTAGTCGTTCTTATTAGCATCTATGTTCCTGCTAGAGCCTGTGTTCCTAAGCTTCTTCAAAGGCTTGTAGCAGGGAACTGTGTAGCCTGTGGCCCTTCAGGACACAGCTTCTTGTTGCTCATGCTAATCTTCCCTATTTCAGTCATCCTTGTGGAATGCCTAGCTCATTGAGTCAGGATTGCAGAGTACTTTAGGGCAGAACTGGGTCCCTGTAACCTTGTGTTCCCTCACCCCTGAGAGCTCTTCGGCCAGCATAATATGTCTTCCCTGAGGCCCTATCCCTCCCAGGTTGCAAGGACCTTCCCTATAGTCTGACTCTAGTGGGCTGGGCCAGTGGGGAAGTGATGCAGTGTGAGTTGAGTCCAGTAGTTCTGTCCTTACCCCTTTGAGGCCCAGAGTCATTCAGAGAACAAGACTCAGCATCTGAGTTTTCCTTGCCTCTTCTACTGACTTCCCATTGTGTATGTCTCAACTCTGTGATGCCAAATCCTGTACGAACCAGGCAGGGCCCCATGGACTCAGTTTCTCAACAGGAGCAGCATCAGGGGTCAGAGGGACTACCCTTAGATTCCCTAGCCCAGGATTGGGTGACTTTTGTAGCTCCCCACTTCAGATATAGTGCCGTCCCTCCCTCAGCCCCTGCAGCCCTGATGGCTGGGCGGAGAGGCAGTTGCCAAGGTGCCCTGGGGTTTCTGACTTAACTGCAGGTCTGCTGCCAGGATTGAATTTACCCTGGTCATGCAAATGAGCATTTGGCTGGGCCTGGCATGGGGTGGTGGTGGGGGGGACAACCAGGGCCCTGTATGAGGAGGAGGTGGTGCTGCCAGGAGGAAGTTATATAATGAGGATGCTGAGGGGACCAGGCCAAGTACACCACACTGTGGTGTTACATAACTGGAGAGTGGCTGAAGGCGCTATCTAACACCAGGGTGGGGGATGGGCAGGCAGCCACACCAAGAGAGAACTAGGGCATCTTGAGGTCAGAGAGTAGGCAGCAGTCCAGAAACAGGGTAAGGGAAGGAATGTAAGGCCAGTTCATTCACATATTGGCTCATTCACTCTATTTATTGAGCACCTACTATGTGCTAGGGCCTTGGCTTCAATAGTGTTTAATTCCCTTAGCATTGTTTAGTAGTTAGCTGTGTTATCAAATTTTACAAATCAGAAAACTGGGACTGTTTGTCTAGACATAAAGGGCAATGTGACATTAATTCCTACTCTGAACATTTACTCTGTTTCAGCTCCAGATTCAGTTTTAAAAGGTTTTTATTTTGTTTTGTTTTGTTTTGGAGACAGGATCTCATATATCTAAGGTTGGCCTTGAAATTCTAATTCTCCTGCCCCCACCTTCCCAGGGCTGGAATCACAGGCATATACCACCACACCTGGTTTATGTGATGCTGGGGATAAAAACCAGGGTTTGGTGCATGGTGGCAAGCACTCTACTACGAACTGACCTATATCCCCAGCCCTGGATATATCTTTTTAAAACTATTTAGGGGCTGGGGAGATGGCTCACTGGGTAAGGTGCTTGCTGTATAAGCATGAAGCCTGGAATTTGGATCTCCCATACCCACATAAAAGCCAAGCGGGTACAGCATTTCACCTATCATCTCAGCCCATGGGAGGTGGGGACACGAAGTCTATGATGCAAGCTGGCTAGGCACACTAGCTGGAATGACAAGCTCTGAGTTCAGCAAGTGACCCTGCCTCAGTATGTAAGATGGAGATAGATCAAGGAAGATATCCAATGTCAATATCAGACCTCCACATGCACACACACACATGTACATACATGTGCCAACACACATATGAACATGCACATCCATATATATGCACACATATGAAAAAGAAACTATGATCAAGGGGGCTGAAGAGATGGCTCAGTGATTAAGAGCACTTGCTATTCTTTCAAAGGACCCAAGTTTGGTTCCTAGCATTCATGCCAAATAGCTCATAACCACCTGTAACTCTAGCTCCAGGGGATCTGACACCTTCTTCTGGCCTCCTCAAGCACCTGCGCTCATGCACATATTCATAGGCAGACACACACACACATACAATTTAAAGAATAGGGGCCTGGAGAGATGGCTCAGTAGTTAAGAACACTGAATGTTCTTGCAGAAGACCCAGGTTTGAATCTCAACACCCACATGGCAGCTCACAACTGTCTGTAACTCCAGTTCCAGGGGATCCGACACCCTCTTCTGTCCTCCACAGGCATTGCACAACAAGGGTACACTTACCTACATTACATGCAGGCAATACACAAATACACATAAAAATAAAATATTTTTTAAAAAGAACAAAATAAGCTGGGCCTGGTGGTGTATGCCTTTAGTCTGAGCACTGGAGAGACAGAGGTAGGTGGATGAGTTCAAGGCCAGCCTGGTCTACATAGTGAGTTCCAGGCTAGCCAGGGCTACATAGTGAGAGCCTCTCAAATAAATAAATAAATAAATAAATAAATAAGGGACTGGAGAGACAGCTCAGTGGTTAAGAGTACTGGCTGCTCTTGCAGAGGGCCCAGGTTCGAGTCCCAGCACCTACATGGCAGCTAATAACCATAACTCTAGTTCCAGGGGATTCTTGCCCTCTTCTAACCTCCACTGGCATTGCATGACAGGGGTGCACTTAAACACATGCAAGCAATACATTCATACACACAAAATAAAAATACTAAAGAAAGGCTGGGTGTGGTAGTGCATGCCTTTAATCTCAGCACTTGGGAAGCAGAAGCAGGTGGATCTCTTTGAGATCGAGGCCAGCCTGGTCTACATACTGAGTTCCAGGACAGCTAGGGGTGCAGGGAGACCTTGTCTCAAAAACACAAAATAAATAAATAAATCTTTTAAAAATAAAAGCTAAATAAAGGCTGGGCATGGTAGTGCATATCTTTAATCTTAGCCCTCCCGGGGCAGAGGCAGGTGGATCTCTGTGAGTTCAAGGCCAGCCTGGTCTACATAGTGAGTTCCAGGCCAGCTGGAGCTACAGGAGACCCTGTCTCAAAATGACCGAAAAAAAAAACAGTTATCAAACAGACACAAGAGATGGCTCAGCGGTTAAGAGCGCTGACTGCTCTTGCAGAGGAGACCCAGGTTCAATTCCCAGCACCCACATGGCTACGAACCGTCCTTAACTCCAGTTCAGGGAAATCCGAAGCCCTCTTCTGACCTCCGTGGCATTGCACGACACGGGGTGCACTCACATACATATAGGCAATACACTCATACATAAAATAAAAATAAAATATTTTTTAAAAAATGTGTCATCTTAAGCATTTTAAGCAAACAGTTCAGAGGCATTAAATGAATTCATAATGTATGCAGCTATCACCACTGTCCTTCAGAACTTTTCATCTTATAAAGTTGAAATTGTATCCATTAAACACCAGCTCCCATTCTCTCTTCTCCCAGTCCAGGCAGTCACCATTCTACTTTCTGTCTTTGATTTTGACTATTCCAGGTACCTTGAAGGTGGACACATTCAGTCTTTGTCTTTTTTTTTTTAAGATTTACTTGTTTTGATCTGTATGAGTGTTTGCGTGCACGTATATATGTGTACCACACGCATGCCTTGTGACCAAAGAGATCAGAAGAGGGTGTTGGATCCCTCTTCTGAGACAGTTGTGAGCTACTCTGTAGGTGCCAGGAACTAAAAACCCTGGTCCTCTGCTAGGCCAGCAAGTGCTCGACTGCTGAGTCTAGTCTTTGTCTTTGTGTCTGGCTTATTCCATGTAGCTTTATTTTATTTATTTATTTAATCCTCAGACAGAGTCTAATGAAGCAGGATGGGATCCAAGATCTTTCCACAGGGCAAGGTTGATTTTTCCATCTAATCCTCTGAAAGCTGTAGGCTGGAGAGGGGCCCCCTTTCCTGTAGGATCTAACACCACCCCCTCACCAATACCCCCCCCACACCAATGCCCCCTGCCTTCTCATCCTTAGAACTATTGTGGGTCATTTTGGTTTCACTTTGGAATCTGATTTGGAATGTTTCCTAAAGACCCCAAATGTGAATCCTAAATATATCTGCCATCCACCCTACCTGTCTCTCTCACAGGTCAGTGACATCAAATTCCAGGCCCCCAGTGGGGAAGAGAAGGAATCCTGGATCAAAGCCCTCAATGAAGGAATCAACCGAGGCAAAAATAAAGCTTTTGATGAGGTATGAGGGTGTGGTCCTGTGGATGGTTCTTGGTTCTCCAGGTCACCATGTGTGGATTAGGAAAGGATTCTGCCCACATCACCCCAGACTATCAGTTAAGTCACTACTACAAGCACTTGGTCATATTTCATTTAATCCCTCAAAAGACCTTTAAAATGGGTGATGCTATCCCATTTTTATGGATGAAACTGAGACATGAGGAAATTAAGTAAATTATTTTCTTTTTAAAAACAATACTATTATTCTTCGAGATTTTTTTTTTTTTTTTTTTGAGACAGGGGGTCCCTATAGCCCCAGCTGTCCTGGAACTCACTATGTCGACCAGACTGGCCTTGAACTCACAGAGATCCACCTGCCTCTGCCTCCCAAGTGCTGGGATTAAAGGCATATGCCACCACACCTGGCTTAATTCTTTGAGAATTTCATTCAATGTATTTTGATCATACTCCCAACTCTTCCTATTTTTATTTATTTTGAGACAGAATGTCATATTATGCAGTCTGGCCTTGAAATCACTATATAGCCAAGGATGACCTTAAACTTCTGATTCTCCCGCCTCCCAAATGCTAGGATCACAGGCCTATGCCACCACACTTGGTTTTGTAAGGTACTGGGAATTGAGCCAGGACTTTACACACGCTAGACAAACACTCTATCTACACCCCCAGCCCTTCAGCCCTTGAGTAATTTGTTTTAAATTAAAAAGCATGTGAGTCTGGGCATGGTGATGCATGCCTTTAATCCCAGCACTCAGGAGGCAAAGGCAGGCTGATCTCTGAGTTCAAGGCCAGCCTGGTATACATAGCGAGTTCCAGGTCAGCTGGGGCTACAGGGAGACCCTGTTTCAAAAAGACCAAAAAAAAAAAGCAAGTGAGGGAGCATAACTGTGATAGAGCATTTGTATAGGTCCTGGGTATAATCTCTAGCACTACATGTATGGTAGAGTAGACTAATTAACTGGCTTTAGCCATTCATCCATGCCTCAGTTCTAGCGCATAGCTTCAGTTGGCAAACAGCAGCAGCTCTAAGCCAGAAAGGCTTGGGAGTGAGCTGAGAGCTCAAGCTTCTTCTTCAGTTTGCCCCATTAGGTCCAGGCCAGGTTGGTTCTGTCTGTGAAGAAGCTCTAGTTCTGAGGTCCCTGTGCTATGACAGCAGTGGTCACAAAAGTCAGGTTTGGAGTGACTGGGCAGGATACCACCTGGGGCCAGGATCTCCTAGGGGAGATCTGTCTTTGATATCATGGGCCCTTTGCTATTTGGGGCTAAAATATACTTGCAAACAACCTTGGATGGCAGAAGAGGAGACTTGAGGGGTGTTCTAGTTTGCCTCTCCATTGCTGTGACTGCTATCAACTTGGGGAGGAAAGGGTTTATTTAGCTTACATATCCCAGGTCACACAATTCATCCAGGAGCCCAAGGTAGAATCTCAGGGAAGGAACCTAGAGGCTGGAGCACAGGCCATGGAGGAACACTGCTTACTGGCTTGCTCCCCTTGCCCTTGCTCAGCCTGCTTTCTTATGTAACACAAGCCCACCTGCCCAGGGGTGGCACCACCCACAGTGGGCTGGGCCCTCCCACATCACTCATCAAGAAGATGCCCCTCAGACATGGCTACAGGCCAGTCCAATAGAGGAAATTCCCCAGTTGAGGCTCCCTCAACCCGGGTGTTGACATTAAAGCTATCCAGTATAAGGGGAATCCTCCTTCCCAAGCAAGTCTCCTGACTCCCAACTGTGGGTCCTGTGTTCTCTCATGTCACTGTGTCATCTTTAGCCTTTCACTACCTGAGAAAAACATTCCTGTTTGAGGGAAAGGATTTTGGGCCACATTGTGGGTATTAAGGAGGCCACAGGGGCCATGGTCTAACAGGTCAGTTGAGAGTCTTGGCAAAGCAGAGTCTATCTGTTCCTCAGTGGAGTGAGAGCCCTGCCCCTCATAGGAACATGCAGCTCTGGGGTTCAGAGTTCAGATTTGGGAAGATTTTCCTATGTGATCTGACTCCCTTTTCTGACTCTCAGAGAGGCAATGCCACTTTCCACAAGCCTCCACAGCCAGGCCCAATTACAGAGGTTCTGCTCTTGGACTGGGCTTGGGAGAGTGGCAGAGGCCAGGATAGGCCTTTAATGCAAGCAAGTGCCAGAGGATAGTGGTCTGGCACCCCACCTCCTACCCCAACTGAGCTCCAAAGACAACTCTTGCCTGCTTAGATATTTGTCCTAGACTGAAGACAAATGAGAGCCCATGTTTGGGCAGGGAGACTGAGGCAGAGGATAGTTGCTAAGAATGAGGGCTTTAGACTCGGCAGAGGAACCACCTGTGACAGTGTAGGCACAGAGAGGAGGTCCACAATATGGAGATATCTCAGAAGGAGCAGTAATCAGGGGCTGGCCCTGCTGAGCAAGGATGTGGGGGTACAGACCCTGTGAGTCAGGGCAGTAGCTGTTTCCCACTCTTCCCCAGACCTGGCAGGGACTCATCTGCTTCTTTCTCCTTCCCAGGTAAAGGTAGACAAGACCTATGCCCTGGAACATGTAACACGGGACCGGGTGCGAGGGGGCCAGCGGCGCCGGCCACCAACCAGAATCCATTTGAAAGAGGTAAGGCCTTCCCTCAGCTTGGACAGTGGGAAGTCAGCTAAGCCAGGGATCAGGAGGGACTGTGAAGGAGTCCCTGGCATTTAAGCTGACCCTTGAAGGACAGCACAGGCTTCAGTTCACAGACAGGAGTCGGGGTAGTCCATTGGAGGGTATGGTGTGAGCTGAGACACTGGGCAGAACAGAAGGGTGTGCTGAGGGACTCTGGGCTTGGTCATTAGGCTGAGAAGGTAGGAGTGGGGTGGGAAGGAAATTATAGAGTCCTAGAATGCTGGAGTTGGGGACAGGATAGGAGGGAGTGTTCCAGAGGTCAGTTTGAGGCCCTGGATAGGGTAAGGGAAAGGCTGAGGTCCTGTAATGAATCAGGGGGAGAGGGAACTCCAAGTTCTAGGAGGGGTGGAAGAAGAGGTTGATGGGAGACAGTGGGAAGCAAAAGGCTTATGTGTGGAAAGTCAGGAAGATGGCCAGAGGTGTCACATGTTGGAGGAGGCCCTGGACACAGGCAGTATAGAAGAAGATTTGGGTGGAGGAGAGAAGAAAGGAGGAACCTCAGAAAGACTAGTAGAGTTGATGGGGAGAGATTTTAGAGGCAGAAAAATCCTCAGCAAGTGATATTTAGGGACTGGAGTTGGGGGCAGCCAGCAACAGCAGAGGAAGAGGAGAGGGCTTTTTAAGAGGAGCAGGCTGGTGGCCTAGACAGAAGTCTTTAAGAAGCACAAACAGAAGTGGGTAGACTTGATATAACTTGGGGATAGGATTTGGGGAGCATCAGCACAAGACCTGACAGCCACAAGTAGCAAGGGCAGCACTGAGGAGAAAGTAGGTGGTCACATTTGCATGCAGCATATTTTGAGTCAACTTAGGGCTGCCATCAGGTACAGAGCTGCATAAGCCTCCAAAGGGAGGGACCACAGGGCAGGAAGGACACAAGATCATTGGAAGGTCTGTTTTTTATACTAAGCAACCTGTTCTTATCTGTCATCTGGGGGAGAGGAGCCACAAAGAGAAACAGAAAGGAATATCCAGGAGGGAGATCATGGGAGTAGGGTGAGGTCTAGCCTTGGAGAGGAGACTCTGAAATCAAGCCTATTTCAGTAGTGGTGTTGGCTAGACCATATTGTGTATATAAGAGGGAGTGAGAATCCCAGTCAGGACCCAGTATCATCTGAGGGACCTTGGAAGAGGCTTCCTGCTCAACCCTACTCTAGGACCTCTGAGGCTCCCTGGGAAGATCCCCATGCTATCTCTGTGGGTTCCTGGAGTCAGGTGAGGGGCAGGGACTGAAGAAGGACTGGGAGGCAAGACAGAGGCCTCCAGGCAAACAGAAGTGGGTAGACCTGAGGCAACTTGGGGGGAACCTATATTTGACACAATGGACAGTCAGCCAACATAACACCTGGATTCTATCTCAACACTAGGTAGCCAGTGCAGCTTCTGATGGGCTTTTGCGCCTAGACCTTGATGTCCCAGACAGCGGGCCACCTGTGTTTGCCCCTGGCAATGATGTCAGTGAAGCTCAGCCCCGGGAGACACCTCGGGCCCTCATGCCTCCTGTCAAGCCTTCCCCAGCACCAGAGACTACCAGCCTCGATGACAGCATGGAGACTCCTGCAGGAGAGAGAGCCACAGCCCCCATTTCATCAAGCTCAGAGGCCCATCCTGAGAATCAAGAGGATGCAGAGACCCCAGCAGAGGAGGACAATGGCTTTAAGAGGCTCCCTAACACCCCCTTGTCGGAAAAACTGAAGGTGAGCTGGGAGAATTCCACTCCAGAGGAGCCTCCTGTTTCTGAGAGTGCAGAGCCGCCCGAGGTGCCTGGTTCTGAGACTCCAGAGGCTGCCCACTGGGAGAATAAGAAGCCCCCTGCACCCCCACCCAAGATCTTAACAGAGAAGATGAAGGCCTGTATGAGTGGGATGGAGGCTGCTGGTCCAGTCCAGAGTCCTGAGACCTCTGCTCCAGACTCAGCACAGGTCTCTGTGAATGGCATGGATGAAAGTCCTGAGTCTGCCATACTATCCCAGGCTGTGGGCGCCCCAGGAACTGCTCCAGAGGATGCAACAGCGTCCCCAGCACTGCCCATCTGGGACCTGCCACCTCAGTTCCAGCCGCGATCATCTTCCCTTGGGAGTCTACTTGGAGAAGGCCCCCAGCGTAAGGAACGGCTGTATCGGGCCCAGCTGGAGGTGAAAGTGGCCTCAGAACAGACAGAGAAATTATTGAACCAGGTGCTGGGCAATGAACCACCCCCTGTGTGTGCTGAGACATTGCTCAGCCAGGCTGTGGAGCAGCTGAGGCAGGCCACCCAGGTCCTGCAGGAAATGAGGGATTTGGGAGAACTGAACCAGGAACCCCCTGGGCTAATGGAAAAACGGAAGGAGCTGGTGACCCTCTACCGTAGAAGTGCACCCTAGGCCTGCCAAGCCTGAGGAGCGAGTCTGATCCTCAAGCACCCCCATGTATCACTGCCTAGCCCTGCTAAGAAATGAGCTTTAGCTCATACTATAGAAGGGCCATGGGGCATACCAGATTTGGCCAGGACTTGAGACTCCTGATCTCCTTTCCACCCTGGCCTGGCCAGTTGTGCCAGGTGTCACCAGAGGCTTCTGTCTGGCTCTCTGGTTTGACCTCTCCTCCAGGCTCTGGGCTTGGGTTGGAGCCTGTGGGCTCTGTGGTTGTTCCAAACTGCCCCAGGGCTTTGGCACTGTACTTGGGGTTTCCAGGATGGCATCATCTCTGTTCTCACCCCAGCAGTTTACATTCCTGACTTCCGACTTCCGGGTAGAGCACAGCTGAGCCTGCCTGAGGGTGGAGGTGGTGGGGGCTTCTTATCCTCAAGGTCCCCAGGCTGCAGCCTCCATCCAGCCACTCCCACCTATTCTGAGTAGCTGCAGGGGCCTTGTTGGGTCCAAGCTGTAGAGTCATCTGTCAGCTGAGTGAAATCTGGCCCTCAGCTGGAGCCTAGAGACAGATGATAAGCATCTGTGAAGGAGCCATTTGCTATGTGGCTTGTTTCCCTTTCTTCAAAGCAAGAGCATTTTCTGCAGCGCCCCCTGGCCTTTGGTGAGCTGTGATTAGATGCTCAGATCTGGAGGCTTCCAGGGCAGAAGAGGAACTCAAAGGGCCTCCTGGTGCAGTTCTTGCTCCTGGGCCAGCTTCTGTCCACCCTTGCACATTCCTGAAGAGGTTAACCCCAGAGTGGCCCTGTGTCAGCATTTGAAAACCCTGTATGTAATTACATTAATCAACCTTTAGAGTCCCCACCTTTTGTGCCTCCCAGATGGGATTTATCTGGGTTTCTGTGATTCTTCCTCAGCCGGACACTTCTGGTACCTACCCCCTTACTTTACATGCTGGAGTCTGTGACCACATCCCACCTCCATCAGGCCCCTGGTGGGCTGCCCCTCCTTAACTTCCTAGCGGGAGGAGTGTTTTCTCCCCTCCCTTTAGTGGTTCATCCCTGGTTCCAATCCCTCTCTCCTCTCCCATTGTCCCTTGCTCTGGGAGCTTCCCCAGTTTCTAACCCACCAGCAGCTGGACTGAGGGTGGAGCCTGGGCCAGGCACTTGGAGAGGGAACCCTTAGGATCTGCCTTGAGGATTCTGCAAGTGCACTTTCATTTACTGGGAAAGAAGGGCCGGTCATATCAGCACCTGGCCTTTCCACTCATCCCATCCCCAGTCTCTAGTTGTGCCCACTAAGGCATGCCAGCACAGGTCAATGCCTTTATTGTACTGTCATTTTCTTGCTGAAGAAGGTGGGCCAGCTTGGGCAGAAGTAAATAGAAATGACCTGGCTCGTGAGCCCCCACCTTCCATCAGCCTCCCCAAACCACACTCCTTGAGTTCCTATGCTAGCCTGCCCTTCCTTCCATCTCCTGTACAAGAGCAAAAATGGCCTCAGGTGTCCAGTCACGTGATCCCCTGCCATCTTCCCTTGGGAATAACCTTCCTCTACCAGCAGCCAGGGCTGCCTGGACTTCAGCCAGGATTAGAGCCCCTTTTTCTTCTATCAAGCAACTAGCTGGGCAGGTGGTCCTAGGGCCGCCTTCATGGCCAAATGTCACTGCTTCCCATGCTGGTGGGGTGGTAGGGACAGTGGCTTCACAGGACTGCCTGCTTGCCACCAGGGGAGGAGGCATTCATTCCATGTCTTCCTCATATAAAGCATCTGTCTTGAAATTTGGCAATAAATCTCCTTTTATGAAACTTCTTTGCCCCAGGCCTGTGTGTTGGTATAGGAGCTAGCTCTAGAGGAGCACAGGGCTGGTAGGAGTTGATCAGTGGCATCATCAACCCCCAAAATCCAGTTCTGGGCCCCCTTTCTATTATAGGTTGAACTTAAGAAAAGGGGGCAAGAGGGGCTGAAGAGGGCTGAAGAGATGGCTCAGTGGCTAAGAGCACTGGCTGCTCTTGCAGAGGACCTGGGTTTAATTCCCAGCACCCACATGGTGGCTAACAACCACCTGTAACTCCAGTTCCAGGGGATCTGACGCCCTCTTCTGACCTCCATGGGCATTGCACAATACAGGTGCACTTGCATGCATGCAATACACTCATAAACATAAAATAAAAATAATAAGCCAGGCGTGGTGGTGCATGCCTTTAATCCCAGCACTTGGGAGGCAGAGGGAGGCAGATCTCTGTGAGTTCAAGGCCAGCCTGGTCTACATAGTAAGTTCCAGGACAGCTGGGGCTACAGGGAGACCCTGTCTCAAGACCTAAAAAATAATAATAATAAAAAATAAAATATTAAAAAAATAAAAGTTGCAAGAGTGAAAAATAATACAAAGGAGCTGGTAAGTAAATGTAAAATAAGTTATTTAAAAATTGTTTAAACTGGACATGATAGTACATGCCTTTAATCCAAGTACCTGGGAGACCGGGGCAGATGGATCTCTGTAAGTTCAAGGCCAGCCTGGTCTACACATCGAGTTCCAGGCTTGTTGGGGCTATAGGGAGACCCTGTCTCAAGAAGACCAAAGAGAAAAAAAAAAAAAAAACAGAAAAAACAAAAAACAAAAACACATTGTTTAAAAACAGTATAAAGGACACCAGTACACTCTCTTCAGACTATCTTCTGAGTACTTGCTTGCACATTGGAAAGTTAGTTATCATGATTTCTTATTTTTCTTGGTGTGGGGAGATGGGGAGACAGGGTCTCACTATGTAGCTCTGGCTGGTCTAGAACTATGTAGACAGGGCTGGTCTCGAACTCACAGAAATCTGCCTGCCTCTGCCTCCCAAGTATTGGAATTAAAGGTGCATGCTACCACACTCAGCCCTCTATTTCTTCTTTTTTTTTAATCTTTACTTATTTATGCATGTATATTCGGGTTTGCCTTCATGGGTTATGTTCACTATGTGCATACAGGAACCACAGAGACCAGAGGAGTTTGTCAAACCCACTGAAAACTGGAGTTACACACTGTTGTGAACTGCCTTGTGGATCCTGGGAATAAAACTTAGGTTCTCTTTAAGAGCAGTAAGTGCTCTTAACCAATGAGCTGTCACTCCAGACCCATATTGTTTATATTTCAGTTTTGTCATTCATGTGGTCCCATAGCCTTTATTGGATTTCTTTTCTAAATTAGGGTCAAGTATTGCATATAATTGCCATTTCTCTGTGTTTGGAGAAAAAGTCTCATTACATTGTCCTAGGTAGCCTCAAACCCATGGCAGTCCTCCTGCCTCAACTTCTAGAGTGCCAGGCTTACATAAAGTGCCATCATGCCCAGTTAATTGTAATTTATCTTTCGTTTAATTTGAAATAGATCCACAGTATATTTTTCATGACATTGACTTTTTTTGTTATTTCACGTAGCCCAAGCTGTCCTCAAACTCACCATATGTAACTGAGAATGACTTTGAATTCTTTTTAGTTTTGAAACAAGATTTCATTATGTAGCCCTGGCTGGCCTGTACCTCACTATATAGACCAGGCTAGCTTTAAACTCATAGCTATGCCCACCTACCTCTGCCTCCCAAGTGCTGGGACCACGTGCCACCATGCCCATCATATATTTTTTTTTTTTTAGACAATGTCTCCCTGTAGCCCCAGCTGGCCAGGAACTTACTATGTAGACCAGCCTTCCTCTACCTCCCAAGTGCTGAGATTAAAGGCCTGCCTCACAATGCTGGTCTGGCATTGACATTCTTGATGAATACAGTCCTTCCTCCACCCACTCACCCCCTTAAACTCTCAGTCTGCTTGCCTCAGCCTCCTCAGTGCTAGAGTTGCAGGTATGTGTGATTACACCTGTCTTCCCTCCGCCTTCTTTAAGTACCTCAAGCTGGCTTGAACTCAGCATATAGCAGAGGATAACTTTGAACCTCCTATTTTTTTACTTCCACCTCAGAAGTGCTGGGATTACAAGCATGTATCATCACACCCGGCTTTCCCCCATTTTTCAAAGACCATTCCTCTTTTAAGGCTTCAGATTTTGTCTTGTTGAACAGCTGTTTACTATGATGATTCTAAAATGGTGATTCTAGATGTTTGACCATAAGAGCTTGGGCCTGGTTAGGGGTAAATCTGGATCCTTTTTTATAACCCTGGACCTGTGATGACACAGCCCCACAGGGGTCACAGAAAGCTGTGGGGCAGTGGACAGTGCAGTTCATTCAGTATGCCAGGATTTTAGTTCTACCTAAGAACTGCCTGTAAGTCTCAGTCAGGGGAGATGTCTCAGTTTCCTCACCCACAGTAGGAGATTGCTGTGCTTGTACCCTGTGTGGGAAAGCACCACTGTGCTTGCCAAACCCTGGCTCCCTTCTTCCTCTATGAAGCCATTGGACAGACCCTGTGGCCAACATAACAGGAAGCACCTGACCTGGGATGTCATCTGTGGCCATGACCCTTGTGAATTCCCCTGCCACCAGTCTGATGTGCGACATCCATACAGGGTAAGTGGTCTACAGAAATCAGGGGACCTCAGATGACACTTGATATGTTGAGGTGCCCTCATCTGAGTTTCCTTACTGATGAGTGTTTGTTCAACCCTGACCCAGGAACTAGCTGCTGGGATGGTGCTGGTGGCCAGCCACAGGGTTGAGAAAGGATGTGGTAAGAACTTTCTTTCCCTCTGGCTTTGGGGACTAGAGACCTGTACAGAAAAGGTCCTTTTGAACACATGCTGCTGTCGCCTTAGGAGTCCCAAGTCCTGTGGGTATTGACAGCAAAAAGTTCTGCAAACCACACCATGGTTGCTTTTAGACAGGACTCAACAATGAGGCCTGGGTAAGAAGGGGCATCCCTCTTAACTCCTTTCCACCAGAGCCTGGGCCACGGAAGACCCCTGTGTCTGGGGCACTGTGTTTTGGACCTCCTTCAAGTCTCATCTTCCCCTTCCTCTCTCCTCAGGTCCCAGACAGTAGGTCTGTCAAAAATACAGCAGAAAATTTACTAAGTCAGATACTCACCTTTGGAAAAAAACGGGACTTTAGATTTGGAAGCTGGCACACCTAGATTCAAATCCCAGGAGTCGGGCTGAAGATGTCCACAGTGATAGAGCACTTGCCTAGCATACATGAAGCTCTGTTCCTGTGCCTAGCACTGCATAAAACGCTTCAAGGTAGCTCACCCTGGTAATCCCAGCACTCAGGAGGTGGAGGCTGGAGGATCAGAAATTCAAGGCCAACTGTGCTTCTTATCTGTTTTTCTTATCTGTAAAGTGGACTGATTCTATAGGGTACCTTTGCCTACCACCTACCTCTTAGAATGGTTGATAAACGCCAGCACTCTACCTCACAGAGTATCTGTTTGCTGGGCCTGTTGGACTGTCCTTGTCACAGAAACTTCGTGAGAGAGGTAGAATGTTCTGTGTAAAGCTTGGGAACTGAGGCTTAAGCAACTTGCCTAGGAGACAAAAGTTAGTATCTGGACCCAGGATTTGACCCCCAGGGGCGCTTGGTATGGGCCCACAACAGAGTGCTATTTCTCTGGAAGGTCTGTAACTTCAGGTAGAGGCTCAGCCCAGGGACTTGGGCTTGGGGCATCTCCACTTTCCACATCTGGAGGATGCCCTGAGGCTGGATCTGGCTCTCCATCTGCAGGAGCAGGCCACAGCCAGAGAGATTGCACTGTGGCTCAGGAGGCTTTCCCTTATAAGGACAACAATTTAGCTGTGATGAAAGCTCTAGGCCTCCCAGCTGGGTGGGCGGAGGAAGGGAAATGACAGAGGCTCCAAGGGCTACAGCTGAGAGCGGCAGGAACCCACCCACAAGCCTCCTTAGTCCTCGTCCTGTGGTCCTGTGTCAGCAATGAAGAGTGGGGCTTTCCAGAAGGTCCCACTGGCAGGACTGCAGAGAAGGGTCCAGAGGGGTGGGGGGCTCAGAGAAGGGATCAGACATAAACTAAATGAAGAGAGTGACAGGCACCATCTTGAAGCATGTAGCAGGAGGTCCAGACCTCAAGCTCTGGGCTTGGCTGGCAGCAGCCTACTGATGTTTAAGCTGACTGGGGCCTAAGGGAGGCTCCTAGTTGAAGAGGGGGTGGGTGCAGATCATTTGACAGTGCATCTCTGTCTTGGTCCTGAAGTTCATGGCACTAGGGTACTATCCTGTCCTCTGAATTCATTCCACTGTCCAGCTGTGAAGCCAATTATGGATCACAGGATATAGGGACTGATAAGCATCACCTACTAGCTTTAGAGGAGGAAGTAACAGCTCAAGAGAGGACCCCCAACTTACTTATCTGCCTTCCTAAAAATGTGTGTAGTATGGGTATATATTTGGCTTTTCTTTGGTTTCTTATTAAAAGCTCTTTTTTAAGAAATTGCAAACCAGAGCTGGGCGTGGTGCTGCATGCCTGTAGTCCCAGAACTTGGGAGGTAGAGGCAAGCAGATCAGGAGTTCAAGGTCATCTCAGACATCTAGTGAGTTGGAGACTAGCCAGGGCTACAGGAGGGCTACCAGAGACCTTGTCTCAAAAAAACAAATGTACAAACAAACAAAACCAAGACCAAAAATACACACAAAGTCCATCTCCAACAGGCTAGGAATACAATTCAGTGTTAGAGGGCTTACCTAGTATGTACAAGGTTCTGGGTTTGATCCCCAGCACTTGGAGAGGGAGGGGGAGGGGGAGAGGGAGGGAGAGATACTTTAAAAAAAGAGGGCTAAAGAAAAGGAAAGGAAATCCAAACTTGCTAACTTGTAAGACTTTTCCTTGCACAGGACTAGTTATGTATGGGATTGATGCTTCCCTGGAGACTACACCTGGGGTTGGCATTGATTCAAGGCCACATCCTAAGAGTCACATGTAACAATGAAGTGGTCTCTAACATCAGTGTTCATAAGCTGTGTGGCCTAGGCCAGCTACTCGGCCTCCCTGAATCTGTCTTGTCTCTCAGGGAGGATTTTTGAGGATCAAATGAGATATATAAATTAGGTAAGGCATTTAGCTCAGGGCCTGTCACATAGTAGGGACTTAGTAAATGGGTAGTGATAGTTTGCTGTGTATCTACTTTGTACTAGCATTCATGTGCATGTGCTTTGGATGTTGACTGCAATAACATGAAGTCCTCTTCCATGTTGCTCACTGCCACTCTGGAGACTGTAAACATGGTGGGACAAGCTCTGGGCAAGTTCTACAGCAGCAGAAGACAGATCCCTGGCTGCTTTTGCCAAGGTAACCAGACATGGCCTCACAGAGGAGGTGACCTTTGCCTGGGACTTATGGGATAAGTGTTTACAGAACAGGAGTGGGGAGGACATCTGAGGCAAAGTGAACAGAGAATCTAGACCTATGGTAAATTGTGAGGTATCTTGTAGTGAGAGGTGCAAAGGGATGGATAGAAACCTGGAGATGAGGTGGGAGAAAGCTGAAGGTCAGGATATTGACTGGAATGTTTGCTCTTTGCCCTGGAGGGCTTTAAGAAGGGGAGGTGAAGGGTGGGAGGGTGGAGCCTAGACACAAGGAAACCAGCTAGGAGGTGGTTACAGTGGACCAGGTGAGGGGTGGTAAAGACTTGAGTGGTACGGTGACATTTCAGGTAGTGTAAAGAGGTAGGTTCTCTTAGAAGGCGGAATGGATGCCTTGCATACTTCCTGAATGTAGAAAGGGTAAAGTCAGAGGATGTGGGGTACTTTTTTTCCCTGGGATGAGGATTCTGGGGATGAAGCAGAATTGTGGAGGGTGGTGACTACTTGGAGGGTCTGGTGGTATCAGGATTGCTCTGGGCAGATCTGACAGCCCCAAGCATCTAGACAGTTGTTAACAACACACTGAGTTTTGCTTTGAATGTTACTTAGGGCTACAGTGTGACTGGCAAGAGGCCAGGATGTCCAGAGTTCTTCTAAGTCTAACTCTGGAATCTTAGGGAGTTAGGCCAAGCCCATTTGTCTCTTGCACAAATTTAGTCTTCTCAGTCCAGCCAGGTGGATCAGTGGGTAAAGGCGCTTGCCACCAAGCCTGATAAACTGAGTTGTATTCCTGGAACCCACATGTAGATGGAGAGAACTGACCCTAGCAAGGTCCTCTGACCTCTGTGTGTATATGTATGCAAATACACACTAATCACCTAACCAAAAAAACCAGTAAGTTTTTTTTAAAAAGGACTGAAGAGAGCCGATTGTGGTGGCACACGCCTGTAATCCCAGCACTCTGGAGGCAGAGGCAGGCAGATCTCTGTGACTTCAAGGCCAGCCTAGTCTACATAGTGAGTTCCAGGCCACCTGGGGAAAGGACTGGAGAGCTGGCTCAGCAGTCAGGTTCAATTCCCAGCACTCACAATGGCGGCTAACAAGCATCAGTAACTTCACTTCCAGGGGATCTGACATCCTCTTCTGATCTCTAATGGGCACTGTATGACATGGCTGCACTTAGATACATGCAGGCCAAACACTCATACACATAAATATGTAAGTAAATCTTTAAATTTTTTTAAAAAGTTGGCTTTTAATAAGAAGGCAAAACATGGTAGCCAGCCAGTCTAGCTGTAATGTGTCGATCAGCCCACAACCTCTGGCCCAAAATGTCAGCAACGCCGAAGTTGAGAACTGTGACCTAGATGAACAATGTACATTCCCTTTACCATAACTGGTCAGATTGTAGAGTGAATGACTTGGCTTGTCACTGAGACCTTGACACCTGTCCCCAAAAGGATCCAGCTCCTCTCTTACACATAAGCAAAGAGGCCTTCCTTCCTTTTCTTTCTCTCTCTCTCTCTCTTTCTTTCTTTCTTTCTTTCTTTCTTTCTTTCTTTCTTTCTCTCCCCCTTCTCCCTCCCCCCTCCCTCCTTCCCTCCCTCCCTCTCCCTCTCCCTCTCCCTCTCCCTCTCCCTCTCCCTGTCTGTCTGTCTTTTTGAGACAGGGTCCAAAAAAGGACCTTGTAGGCTCCAGCTGTCCTGCAACTAACTCACTATGCAGACCAGGCTGGCCTTGAACTCACAGAGATCCACCTGCCTCTGCCTCCCAAGTGCTAGGATCAAAGGTGTGTGCCACCATGCCCAGCCCTTTCTTTTTTAAGACTTATTTTTATTTTTAATTATGTGTATATGTGTGTGTCTCTATGTGTGTATGTGCACATATGTACAAGTGCCTTCAGAGTCCAGAGTTGTCAGATCCTCTGGAGCTGGAGTTATAGGCGATTATGAGCCATCCAATATGGGTGCTGGGAACCAAACTCAGGTTCTCTGCAAGAGCAGTATGGACTCTTATCCACTGAACTCTCTCCAGCTCCCTTGTTTGCTTTTTTCCTCTGGCTTCCACATGTACATGCACACATATGTACACATGCACATACATACACATTAAAAAGATTTTAAAAGATAGGCATTTCAGGTCTGAAGAGATGACTCAGCAGCTCAGTGCTTAAGAGCACTTGCTGTTCTACAGGACTTGAGTTTGGTTCCCAGCACCCACATCAGGCAGCACATAACCCCCTGAAATTCCAATTCTAGGGGATCAAACACCCTCTTCTGTCTTTTGAGGGCATCTGCAAATACACACACACAAATAAAAGGTAAAAATAAATCTTAAAAAAATATACAGCTGTGCGTAGTGGTGCATGCCTTTAATCCCAGCAGTCAGGAGGCAGAGGCTGGCAGATCTCTGTGAGTTCGAGGCCAGCCTGGTCTACATAGTTCCAGGCCAGCTAGGGCTAGAGGGAGATCCTGACTCAAGAAAAGACCAAAAAATAAAATGAAATAAATAAATAAATGTAAGCATTTCTTTGCCCACCAGCCACCCCATAGCTTCAGTAACAGGAAAGGCCTATAGTGTGGGCAGTGGAGCCGGGTTCAGGACAGTTTTCACAGACACTTAGTCAGGACTCTTCCCCACAGCCTCCTGTTTGTAAGCTGGCCTAAGTGTCCAAGGTTGGGTTTCTGTGTCCCTGAATCTACAGAGTCAACCTTTCCTGCCCCTCCCTCCATGAAACCTTACAGCTGAGTCAGCATTCTGGGGTCCGTCCACCTCCATTTCCTTCCTTGCCTGTGGCCTTGGGTCTGAAAGGAAGAGCTGCCAGTGCTGGGCCACAATGAGGCCCAGGCCGGCCTGTCCCCAGAATCCCCATGAGTGATCTGACACTGAAGCGTGCTGGTCTGTGGGCAAAGGACGGACTGCCTAGGCCAAACAGTCCTCTTCTTTTCCCTGAGAGGAGCTCGGCTCAGAGGAACTCAACTCAGAATCACCTATCAGGCCTGAGCAGGGTCAGTCCCCCAGTGCCTCTAGGAAGAGTGAAGCTCTGGACTTTGCCCTTTTTTGGAGCCCTGGAGGTATCCTAGAGTTCTTAGCCTTTTTCAAATACTTAAGTTCTTCTACAGATAGGATTCCTGACATAGACCTTCCAGCTCTGTGACCTTTGACAAATCACCTAACCTCTCTGGTCCTGTGTCCTCTCTTTTGAATGAGAGAATAATGAAATGAGGTCATACATGACCTGCATCTGGACAATGCTCTCAGCAGGCCTTCAGGGACCAGTGGCTATCTTGTTCCCATTGTATTATCATAGCACCTCTCAGGAGAGCCTGTCTGACTCTTTTTCAAAATGCCTTCTGGGAGTCCCTCTCTGTAACTGTTAAGACAGAAAGTCTTGGGGCTGGGGATGTAGTGTAGTTGGTGCAGTGTTTATCTGACGTGCTCAAATCCTTGGGTTCTATCCCCAGCATCAGATAAAACCAGGTATAGAGGTGGCACATATCTGTAATCCCAGCACTAGGGAGGTGGAGGTAAGAAGATCAGGGGTTCAAGATGAGACCTCAAAACAGACAGCTGGGCCTTTAGTCCCAGCACTAAGGAGGCAGAGACTAGAGGAGCTCTGTGAGATTGAGGTCAGCCTGGACTATGTTTGCTACTGGAAGACTCTTGTCTCAAAACAATAACAACAGCAGCAACAACAAAACCCAACCAACCAGACAAACCAAGTCTGAAACAGGACCTCAGAAACCTGCATTTTAGGCCTGAAGATGTAGCCAAGTACAACACTGAGTGGTAGAATACTTGCCTCACAAACTTGGGGTTCAGACCCAGCAATGAAAAATAGTCAGAAAGGAAAAAGAAAACAAAGAGAAGGCAAACCATATTTTACACAAGGAGAGACCAGGGAAGGGACTTGGCCAAGGTCACACAGGGAGGAGCTGAATCCACAGGCTGCATTTTTCTCTTCTCCCCACCCTCTTCCCCTCAGGACACCAGCCCAGTCCTGTCATTTGTGTTTTGGTGAGAAGAGCCCCAGACACCAACAGGCTGTTCCCTCTATCCAGCTCAGTGTCCCAGCCTGGAATCAGGAAACAGGTGATGCTGAGAATTGTCTTTTCTGATCACCCCTCCCTAGTGGGGGATGGCAACCTCACAGGCTTGGGCTTCCTGAAATACAGCTGTGGTAGCAGTTTCAGGGTTTGGCAGGACATTTAGCATTCTTTTTTTTTTTTTTTGGTCTTTTTTGGGACAGGGTCTCCCAATAGCCCCAGCTAGCCTGGAACTCACTATATAGACCAGGCTGGCCTTGAACTCACAGAGATCCTCCTGCCTCGAGAGTGCTGGGATTAAAGGCGAGCGCCACCATGCCTGGCTAGCATTCATTTTTAAAAAAGATCTATGGGGCTATGGATGTGACTTAGTTGTTAAAGTGCTTGTTTTGCATGCAATGCAGCCCTGGTTCGAGCCCCAGGACAGCATAAGACTGGGTGTGGTGGCTCAATCTTGTAGGCCCAACACCCAGAATTTAGTATCATCCTTGGCTACTTAGAAAGTTGGAGGCCAGCATAAGAGACCTTGTCTAAAAAGACAAATACAGCCAGGCATGGTGGTGCACACCTTTAATCCCAGCAGCAGAGGCAGGTAGATCTCTGGGAGTTCAAGGCCAGCCTGGTCTACATAGTGAGTTCTAGGATAGCTGGGGCTACAGGGAGACCCTGTCTCAAAAAAAGACCAAAAAAAAAAAAAAAAGACAAATACAAAAAACAACAAAAAGTCAAAAGATACCTGGTACTTGTGAAATACAGACTCTGGGGCAAGGGCTGGCAGGGCCTGGAGATTTCTGCTTTCCCCACTGGGGGAAAGCAATGCAAATGCAGATATACTGTCAGCGTCCCAGGAAGAAAGGAATCTTTCTGGGCCTCTAGTCCTGCCCCACTGTAAGTTCTAGAATAGTAGTTGCAGGTACAAAGAGATGGACAGGCTGGCTGGCAACTAAGCCAACTGTGGGCATTTATGTCACGTGCAAAAGACCTTGCTGAATTTAGATTGCTTCAGTCCAGGAGACATAGGCCCAGAGATGACCAGTGACCTCCCCACACAACAGTTTGGGTATGGCAGAGCAGGAATGAGATATCCAGGCCTCTGAGACTAACCCTGCATGACTATAGCAGGTCACACTAGGCCCCTAAGACACCTAATGCTTTAAAAATGCCCTCCTGGGAACCACAGGTGCTACCCTGCAGCAGCGGGGTAGCCACATCTGAAACAGCTTTCATCCCCCCTTGGCTCCAAAGCAGTTGCCAAGATAAAAGGCACAAATCACATCTAAAAGGGAAGCAAGCCTTCATAAGTTGTGATGCTTCCCCAGTCAACTTCTTGTTTTGGGTTGGGGTGAGGGGTCACGTCCAAGCCACCCAGATCATGAAGGCAGGTATTCTGTCTCCAACAGCATGACTCAGGGTATGATTTAGGGAAGGGGTGAGACCATGTATGGCAGAGCCCTCTGGTTCTGAGGCTCTCCCCACTTGCCTGAAATTTCACCACTAAAGCTATTCCTTTGTATCATTTCCCCTTTGGATTCCTGAGAACTGAAACAGCAAATCACATAACCAGGAGCCTCAAGGCAGAGCTATGAAAGTGCTTTACAGTTTACAAAGCACGTCCACACCTAAACCACGGGGAGGTTGTTTTTGTTTTGAGACAGCCTACTATATCCCAGGCTAGCCTCAAACTCACTATGTAGCCAAAGATGATCTTGAACTACTGATCCTCCTGCCTCTGTCTCCCCAATACACTTGTTTATGCAGTGCTGGGGATGGCCCCAAGGCTTCCGGCATGCCAGGCAAGCACTTTACCAACTAAGCTTCATTCTTCAGCACTAAATATGTCTTTAAATTTTATAGCTGCGTATGGGGGCTTATACCTCTAATCTAGTACTTGGGAGGTAGAAACAGGAAGATCAGAAGTTCAAAGTCTGAGTTGAGATCAGATCAGCCTCGGCTATATGTGAACCTGACTTTAGCAAAAAAAATATATTTTTTAGTTTTTAAATGTATTCGTTTTTCTGCAATGCTGGGATCAGGCACAAGCCCTTGGGTATGCTAGGCAAACTCCCTGCTACTGAGCTACAGCTCAACCCTAAAACTTTCCTAATTTCTAATTAACACATAATTGAAGACTTAGGACATGTATGTAATATGCAATGATCAGATCAGAATGATTCCCATTTCTGTATCCTCAAACATCATCATTCCTTTGTATAAACATTCTCTTATGTGCGCTCTCTCTCTCTCTCTCTCTCTCTCTCTCTCCCCCCTCCCCCTCCCCCCTAGCTCACTCATGCTTGAAAATTCATTTCCATCTCCATCTCCTTTTTTCCTAGCTTCTGACAATTTCTCTGTAAGAGAAATTTTAGTTTTTAAAAAATTTTTTTTAAAAGATGTATTTTTATTATGTTTATGTGTGTGTGCCTGCTTGTCTGTATGCATACAATGTGCATGCAGGTGTCCAGAGGCCAGAAGAGGGTGTCAGATCCCCTGGAACTGGAGTTATCAGCACTTGTAAGCTGTCTGACATGGGTCTGGAAACCAAACCCTGGCTCTCTGCAAGAGCAGCAAGTGCTCTTAACCACCCTATTTTAATTTTTTTGTTTGTTATGAGACAGGATCTCCCTGTAGCCCCAGCTAGCCTGGAACTCACTATGTAGAACAGGCTGGCTTCGATCTCACAGAGATCTGCTTGCCTCTGCCTCCTGAATACTGGGATTAAAGGCTTGTGCCAACACACCTGGCTGTTTTTAATTATTTTAAAAGATTTATTTTATGGGGGTGGAGAGACGGCTCAGCAGTTAAGAACACTTGTTGGTCTTACATAGGACCTGGTTCAAGTCCCAGCACCCACATGGCAGCTAACAACCATCCATCTCACAGTTCCGGGGATCCAGTGCCCTCTTTTGATCTCTGAGCACATTGCATGACACGGGTGCACCTGCATGCAGGCAATACTCATACACATAAAATAAAATAAAAACTAATAGGGGCTGGAGAGATGGCTCAGCAGTTAAAAGCATTAGCTGCAGAAAAGCATTTCTTGGAGAAAACTGGGGTTCAATTCCCAGCACCCACATGGTAGCTTAAAACTATAACTTCAGTGCCAGGGATTTGGCAACCTCTCCTGATCTTTGTGGGCATTGCATGGTGGGTGCACTTTCACACATGCAGGCAATACACTCATATGCAGAAAATAAAATTAATAAAATATTTTTGAAAAATAAAATATTTTTGAAAAGATTTATTTCATTTTTACTTATGTAGATGTATGTGGAAGGGTATGTGTACACAAGTACAGGTATCCTTGGAGACCAGAGGCATTGGATCCCCTGGAACTAGAGTTAAAGATAGTTGTGAGCTGCCATGCAGGTGCTAGGTACCAAACCTGAGTCCTCTGTAAAAGCAACCAGTGCTCTTAACTTCTGAGACACCTCTCTAAGCCCTCCTTCCCTTTTAAAAAACTTTATTACATTTATTTGTGTATGTATGTATGTGCCTGACTTATGGAAGTCAGAATACAGCTTGTCAGGAGTCAGTTCTCTCCATCCATCATGTGGGTTCTAGGGACTGAACTCAAGTCATCAGACTTATTGAGAAGTGCCTTTAGTCACTGAGCCATCTTACCAGCCAAATTTCATTAATTTTTTACAATTGAATATTTCATTGTGTGTATATATATATATATCATACATTTCATTATATCTATTCATTCATCAATGGCCACCTGAGTTGATTCTGTATTTTGGCTGTTGCAAAGAACGCAACAATAATCATTAGAGTACAGCTGTCTCCTCAACAAACTCATTTCCTTCCCTTTCCTTTCGATATGTACCTAGTAGTGGGATAGCTGTATCATATGATAGTTCTATTTTTAGTTCTTTGCAGAACCTCCATACTGTTTTCCATAGTGACTGTACTAATTTCCATTCCCACCAACGGTGTAGAGAGTTCCCTTTTCTTCACATCTCATTATTATTTATTTATTTAGTCTTTTGATGATGGCCAGTCCAGTGTGAGATGGTATCTCATTGTGGTTAAAATAGTTTTGATCCTCTTAACAGCACAGAAAGGGCAGCAATTTCAACACTTCATGAAATAGATGAGGTCACTGAGGGAAGCAGAGGACTCTCTTAGCTAATCAGAGCCTGCATTTAAATGCAGATCTTTCTGCTCCCTGCTTGTTCCATGTGCCTTGGAGCCTGATGGGACAAGACAGATGGGTTCTGGCAGAAAAGCAGAAGGGTTAGGAAGGATGGGTTCTGGAGCTGGAGATGGATGATAGAGCTTGGCCAAAGGACAGCATGAGTCCCTGGAGTCTGGAGAGTCTGGCAGGAGGCAAGGTAGCCTGTGAGCCAGGAGGAACTGGGGGAGTAGGAGCCTTTCCTCCAGACTCCATCTGCCCTCTGAGCTCTGAAGATGCCATCTCTCTTGCCTGACAACAGCCAGGCATTCAGGGAGGTGCCTAAATCTGTCAGCATGGGCTGAGTCATGGGCTCACAAATGTGCCCCTCATGTGACCAGAGATGAGTCAAGAGGGGAAGTGGTGCCAAGCACTTCTGGGGGATTCCCGGGATACAGGCAGCTGGGGAACAGAGACTTGGGGTGTCCTCTACAGGGCTGGGCTGTGAAGCCATATATATAATTTTTTTTTTTTTGGTCTTTTTGAGACAGGGTCTCCCTGTAGCCCCAGCTGTCCTGGAACTTACTATGTAGACCAGGCTGGCCTTGAACTCACAGAAATCCGCCTGCCTCTGCCTCCTGAGGGCTGGAACTAAAGGCATGCACTACCACACCTGGCTGTGAAGCCATCTTTAATCCAGGCATCATGGACCAGTGAGAAGAATATAGTCAGATCTTAGATGATCTCTCTTTGCCTGAGTAGCTTCAGGAACACAAAGGCCAGTGGTAGTAGAGAAAGGCTTGGCCTGGCACCAAGCAGAATAACCATGGCGAGAGCTCAGGCCCCATTTCCTGAGACCTCCTATCTGCTAGGTACTTATTTACATAGCAGTTCAATCAGATACTCCATTTACTATATTACATATCTAAATTAAAATGGAGAGAGCTGGTGAGATGGCTCAATGGGTAAAGGTGCTTGCCACCAAGCCTAACAACCTGAGTTTGATCTCTGGATACAAATGGCGGAAGAAGAAAACCAACTGCCAAAAATTGTCCTCTGACCTCCACATATAAACCGTGGCATGTGTATGTACCCCCCTTACATACATATAACTAACTAAGTAAATGTAATAAAATTTTTAAAAAATATTTTGTTGTTGTTATTATTATTATTATTATTATTGTCTTTTTGAGGCAGGGTCTCCTTGTAGCCCCTGCTGGCCTGGAACTCACAGAGATCCGCCTGCCTCGGCCTCCCAAGTGCTGGGATTAAAGGCGTACATCACTACACCTGGCTATTTTTATTATTTTTATTTTACGTGTATGAATGTGTTGCCTGCATGTATGTGAGTGCACCCGTGTTGTGCAATGCCTCAGAGGTCAGAAGAGGGCTTCGGATTCCCCTGGAACTGGAGTTAAGGACGGTTCATAGCGGTCATGTGGGTGCTGGGAATCAAACCGTCCTCTGCAAGATTGGTCAGTGCTCTTAACCTCTGAGCCATCTCTCCAATCCCATAAATTTTTTTTTGAGACAGAGTCTTACCATGTAATCCTGACTGGCCTAGAACTCACTATATAAAACAGGCTGGTCTAGAACTCACAGAGATCCACCTGCCTCTGCCTCCTAAGTGCTGGGATTAAAGGGGTGTGCTACCACACTCGGGCTGTTTTAGGGTTCTTTTGGGTTTTTTGTTTGTTTGTTTGTTTTGTTTTTTGAGACAGGGTCTGATGACATAGCCCTCGCTGACCTGGAACTTGCTATGTTCCAGGCTGTTCTTGAACTCACAGAAATCACAAAGATCCACCTAACCGTTTCCTCCTAGTTGCTAAGATTAAAGGAGTGTGCCACCACACCTGGCCTGATTGTCTTAAAGGCCATTTTCTAGTCACATCAGAAAGTTGAGAGCTGGTCTGGTTATGTCAGTTAATGGCATGCAGTTCTGCTCTGAGCTGCTAATCACTGGCCAATGAGCCATCTACAATTCCATAACTGGAGTTAACAAACCTTCCCTGTTACAAACCTTCCCTTCCTGCAGACATTAACATTATTTAACTTCACTTCAAAACAGCCTGGAGCCCTCACATGTCTTTCTTCATACACATGCATAGTCACCATGAAACAATGTCCTACGAGGAAAGGTTAAAGGAAACAGAGCTTTGGACCAGAAGAAAGGCTGATACTGGAGCACTGTGAGGGAGCAGACATGAGACAGCCCCCCACCCCACCCCAGGATATCACTCTGTAGTCTAGACTTCCTGGAACTCACTATGTAGCTCAGCCTGGACTTGACTTCATGGCAATGCCTGAACCTTTGAGTGCTGGGATTACAGGAATGAGCTGCTTTCCCTGGGAAAGGTAGCTTTTACCGTTTACATTCTTGGAAACCACAGGGATGTAAGGTTCAAAATCAGGGCACATGGGGACTGTCCAGATGGTCTGTTCTCTCTTGTAGACACCTGTATGTCTCTGGGTCCCAGATCCTCACAGTCCCACCCACCCTGCTATAGAGATGTGCTCTGTAAAAGGGGTCAGACAGGGGCTTGATGGTAGGGACCAAGTGGCTTGTTATAGCACTGCAGTCTCCTTAGCTATGAATGGGGAATTATGACCCTGCTCCTGTTGGCATGGACTAAATGGTGTGGTCATTGGGATATTAACTGTCTGAGGCTGCAGTGATCATTAGTTTGGTCATATTGAGACTGAGGTAGCCTCAGCTAAGAGAGCTATAAGGGTGGCTTCTCCTCCAGGGCTCTCTCTATATGTTTAGACTGGAGCTGAGTGTGGTGGCCCAGACCTGTAATCCCAGTACTCAGGAGGCTGAGGCAGGAGTCTCAGAAGTTCATCCTCGGTTACATAGTAAGTTTGAGACTAGCAATATCAAAACACTAAAATATTTACCTACCTGTGTGACTATATATGTCCTGTACATATGTGCCCATGTTTGCTAGTGTACCACCAAAAATGAAGTATCCAGAAACCATATTGTGCAATGAGACTGACCAACGTGAAGAAACTTGGCTTAGAAGCAGACTGGGAGGTGGATGGTAAACAGTACAGCACACAACAACTGTGATAAAGGCCTGTGAGCTGGTACAGAAGGCCTAACTGGGTTCCAGGAAAATTACAAAAAGGCAGATTTTAGACCAATATGAGTAATCGTATGTGCTGGAATTATATCTTTTACTTCCCAACATGAGACCCTGTTTAGTGGGGAATCACAGGCTTTACCCCTAGTTATTATGAAGATTAAATAGACTTCTATGTAAAGAGCATTAGACCCAGAAGTTTCCAGGAAAAAAAATTGTTTTCGAGATAGGGTCTCATTATATAGCCCAGGCTGGCCTGGAAGTCGCTATGTAGACCAGGCTGGCCTCAAGTTCTCAGAGTTAATGCTGCTTAAATAATTAAAGTGGGCTATACAGACCTCAGGGCTAGTGTGATAGGGCTGAGGGAAGATGGGATCTCTATCCTAGGGCCTTTTCCCGACAGGCAAGATGCTGCTCTGGAGGTTGCTCTTGTGTCAGGCCTTGGAGTGGGTATGCCTGACCTCCCCAATAGCCTGCCCCTCTGGAGCTAACAGCAGGGTCAGAGGGCTAGGGCCTGGCTGGGTCCCGAGTCTTCCCTCAGTCCCTAGGGCCCAGAGGTGGCTGGCTGCCAGTTCCATTGCTCGACTTTGTGAAACTGGCTTTTTGACCCAAGGCCTGTGAGGAAGGCCCAGCGTCTGTCTCCTGCCCATGGTGCCTCAGACAGTGAGCAAGGCTGAAACTGAGCCTGACAGGAGACTGGGAACTGGGACCCCAAACAAGCATCTCAAATTGAGAGAGGAAGGGGGACCCACACAGAGCAGGCCAAGGGGAACTTCTGCCCCTTTTCAGAGCCAGGTCCATACTCTGAGCCTCAGAGGCCTGTCCTTTCTCCCTCTGTCCACCCTGAGCCAGCAGCTGGGCCCGGTGACCCTCATTCCATCTCCCTTGGCTAAAGTTACCAAGGCTGACATGCCCCCACATATGGAAGTGAGCACACTCCAGAGCCACCAGGCAGGGTCATATGAGCTGCTTCTCCAGCTAGGTCCAAGCACCATTCTGACTTCAGCTGTTCATTCATCACTTTCCAGAGTTGTAGATCCCTGAACTGTTATCCACTTAATATTTTTGTTTACAGCCATTCCTTTGAAAATGGTTTAAGTAGGACATGGCACATGGCTGTAATCCCTATAATTCTAGCACACAGGGGGCTAAGGCAGGAAGGTTGTAGAGAGCTCAAAGTCAGCCTATGCTACATAATGAAACCCTGTCTCGCAAAAAAAAAAAAAAAAGGCCATGCATGGTGACATGAAAGAGACAGGAAAACCAGGAGTTCAAGGCCAGTCTTAGCTACACAATGAGTTTGAGGCTAGCTTGGGCTATATGAAACCCTGTAATTAAAAAAAAAAAAAAATCTGGGTGGTCAGATGGTTCAGTGGGTAAGGACCCTTGACACCAGGCCCAAGTTTGATTCTTGGGACCCACATGGTAAAAAGAGAGGACCCACTCTGGGCATTGAAATCATGTTATCAGGCTTGGTGGCCAGTGCCTTTACTCACTGACTCATCTCACTGGCCCTGGACCATTCGCCTGTGGTCCTTGTTTTGGGAGTCAAAATAAAGGTTTTAGGGTCAGGCCACATAGGTTCCTGTGCTTTCTAGTTGTGTGACTTGGGAATGTCATTTAACCTTGCTGGACTTTACTTTCCTTGTCTACACAGTGGGATCCTCTCACCCCAGCTATGGCAGGAATGCAGTGATTCTGAGCACACACCTTGGCCATGGGGACTTTCCTCCTGCCCCAGGCTCCCACCACTATCACTTCAGTAATAGGGGCTGGCAGCCAGTCTTAGCCCTCTTCCTAACCATAGGGAGCCACTGCATTCCTCTGAGGGGTCCTGGTCTACAGGTATGCCCTGCAGGAGGTGAGCACTCCTTTTCTCTGTGCCTAGGTTTACCAATTCCAAAGGGGAGTGCTTCCTGGTATCCACCTTAAGTCCCCTCACTGCAGTGTCAGCTCCTGTCCAGTGTTCTGTACTCAGTGGATCTGGGATTGGATAAAGGCCCTTTTCTCAAAAGGGCAGGCTAGATACAGTTCCAGCACTGGTATAGTCTCTCTGGGTGCCCTTGAACAAGTCACTGCCCCTTCCTGGGCATAGATTTTCTCACATGTAAAATGAAGGGACCAGACATAGTGGTACACACCTTTAATTCCAGCACTTGGGAGACAGAGGCAGGCAGATCTCTGTGGGTTCCAGGCCAGCCAAGGCTAGGAGTAAGATTCTATCTCTAAATAAATAAATAAATAATAAATAAATAAATAAATAAATAATGTAAAACAAGGGAGGGGGCTGCCAGGCTTGGTGACTTACACCTTTAATCACAGCACTCAGGAGGTAGAGGCAGGCAGGTCTCTATGAGTTCTGGCCAGCCGGGGCTAAGTAGTGAGTCCCTGTCTTAAAAAACAAAACAAACAAAAAACAAAGGGTGGGGGGCTAGAGAGATGATTCAGCTGTTAAGAGTGTGTACTGCTCTTCCAGAGGACCCAAGTTCAGTTTCCAGCACCCACTCAGGCAACTTAAAACCACCTGTAACTCCAGATGGCACACATATGCATACATACACACACACACACACACACACACACACACACACTTCTCAATAGATGCAGAAAACACCATTGACAAAACGCTAAAAATCTTTAAAAAAAAATGAAGGGGCCAGCTTTATAAACAGTCCTCTCTGACTTCCTCTCTCCCACTAGCAGTGGGGGAGGGGAAGAACCCTACCCTTGCCCTTTTGAGCCACTAGTTTCTGTTTCTCTTCTGGTTGAGGATGGGGTTGAGGATAGGAACTGAGAGAGAGAGATGGGGTGAAGAGGAAGCTGCTGATGAGGGTGGGGAGACTGGCTGCCAGGGAGCCCTTTCCCCATTGGAAACTCCTCTCTCCTCCTCAAATAGCCAGACAGCAGGATCAAGGTGTTTCCAAGGATGATTGGGGAGGGTGATATGCCTGGAGTTTCCATCCAGGGTTGACCCTCTAGATTCAAATCTAGGTCTAAGGAGGGAGAAGTAAAGTCTGTTTAGATTGACAGTGACATGGTAGCAATGGGGAGCAAGAACTTAGAGTTCTGACTCTGCTTGTTGTTGTTCACAGGAAACATCCTCCCTGCCCTGCTTTCCCCTTACCCACCCAATGGCAGAGGGAGATCTAGACTGCTATGAAAAATGCTCTAAATGATTCTTAACAGGAAGTGTGGGCTCCTTTGCCCTGAGTTGACAACTACATCAGCAGCAGCAGCAGCAACACACACACACACACACACACACACACACACACACACACACACACATCACTTGAGCACAGCTATGTGCACAGACACAGCCACCTGCTTATTTTCCTTGGTTAGCAAGCACACCATGAATGGGGACACATCTGTAACTCCCCCTGGTGCCAGATGCCCAGGTGAGGTGCCCTCTGACCTGTCTCATGAAGTCATGAGAATGGACTCCTGTGGAAGAAGTGGGACCAGGACACTAAACAGACCTCTCCTGGTGGTTATAGCTCAGCAAAGGTCTCCCACACCCCAGGCCAGGCTCCATGACTGATGCCTATCAGTCTTGGAACTTAGAGGAGCTGTTCACAGCAGGGCAGACTGACAAGAAAATATTCACCAAGAGTCATTCAGGGTGGGTGCACATGTGACCACTCAGTGCCAGAGACTGTTCTGGATTCCTTCAAATAGGAACCTCATTTGATCTACCTGGCAAAGGAGGCAGAACAAATTGAGGGTTTGCCCACAGTGGCTCAGCACATAATTAATGCCAAAGTCTGGATTAGAACCCAGGGACCAGGTCCCTCTTGCTCACCTTTCTTTATGCTAAAGCCAGTGGAATATGAAATATTCATACATATAATTGAGGAAGCTGAAATTACAAAGTCCATATGGCTGTTCTACATTTAATCATTGTATTTAATGTTTTTGTATTCATAATTTGGTCTGGTTCATTTCTTTGGGAATATATTTTAAAAATACATTAAAAAAATTTTAATGCCTGCTAATACATTTTGATTTCAAGTAAACGATTAAAGAAAAAAAAAAGAATGAATGAAGCCAAGAGTGATGATACACTCCTTTAGTCCCCGCACTCAGGGGGCAAAGGCAGGTGGATCTGTGTGAGATTAAGGCCAGCGTGGTCTATACAGCGACTTTGAGACCAGCCAGTACTACATAGTGAGACTGTCTTTATTTTTAATTTTTATTTTATGTGTATGAGTATATTGCCTGCATGTGTGTAAGTGCACCTGTGTCGTGCAATGCCCTCAGAGGTCAGTCAGAAGAAGGTGTTGGATCCCCTGGAACTAGAATTACGGACAGTTGTTAATCATTGTGTGGTGCTGGGAATCGAACCCAGGTCCTCTGCAAGAGCAGTCAGTGCTTTTAACCACTAAGCCATCTCTCTAGCCCAGTTAGACTGTCTTTATCTATTTATTTATTTTTTATTTATTTTTATTTTTTAAACAATTTTTTTTATTATTTTTATTTTAGGTATATGTGTGCATTGCCTGCATGTAGGTCAGTGCACCCGTGTTGTGCGCAGAGGTCAGAAGAGGCTGTTGGATCCCCTGGGACTGGAGTTACGGACAGTCATTAGCTGCCATGTGGGTGCTGGGATTCAAACCCGGGTCTTCTGCAAGAACAACCAGTGTTCGTAACTGCTGAGCCATCTCTCCAGCCCCTATTTATTTTTTAAAATAATTTATTGGGAATTTCATACAGGCATATAAGCATATAAGGTGTTTTGATCAAATCCACGCCCACTTCCTCCCCTCCAACTCCTCCCATATCTCCCCATCGCTTTTTTCTGATAACTTTGTGTGCCCTCTCTTTTTTCTTTTTTTTTTTTTTTTTAAATGGGCCTTTTTGCTACTCTAACATTCCACCCTCTGAAGAGGTGGGGGGAATCTTTTAAGGATTAGATAAGACCCCTCATACTTTGGACATTTTTTACCTTCGCAATGGAGTGTATTGCTAAGAGGCCCAAGGACATTTTGACTTTTAGTCAAGAAACTGGCTACTTTTCTTTGGGGTCTTTTACACTAACTGCCAAGCCAATTCCTACCTCCTATTCTTATCACATCAACCTCTGAAGAGGTTACCTAACTTGTGGATAGGGAATCAGGACACAGACTGCTCTAGCTTCTTCCATGCTAAACCGGGACACAGGATGAGGCAATTGGGGTACCCCTTCAGTGGGTCTATCTAAAAGACTCCCAAACTGCATAACTCTTATCTGTAGGGGGAAAAGAAAGTACTTGACTGGTTAATAGGAGATGTGAAGGAGAAGTAAAGGCAAGAGTAATTAGCATTACAAGTTCTAGACAGGGAACTAGAAAAAAGAACAGGGCAATATTCAAATGTTCATATGAGAGTCCTTTGGAATTTCTTGACAAGGGCTTCTAAAAGCATCCCTCTATTGGGTTCCTCCTTAGTTTTCTTTTGTTTTCCAAGGCTGATGATGGAGTCAGTATTTGCTTTCAGGCATTTTGATAGCTGTTAGAGTGGTAAGAATCAGTGTCAGTTCCCTCTCAAAGGCTTCTAGATAAAGAGAGAAAACAAATTTAGCCATCATTTTAGAACAATAGTGGCTTGTCTCCATTAGCTACAGGTTGGCACTACAGTATTGCAGACCAAGATTTGAAGTCTTACATCTGAGCAGCACTTTCTGATTCAGAACAAAATCATCAATGAGAAATAATTGTCTAATTGTCTAAATAACTTTTTATATGGACTTAAGCCTAATGTCTAAGAAGTGTAATCCCTTGAACTCTTTTTTTTTTGGTCTTTTTGAAACAGGATCTCCTTGTAGCCCCAGCTGTCCTGGAACTCACTATGTAGACCAGGCTGGTCTTGAACTCACAGAGATCTGCTTGCCTCTGCCTCCCAAGTGCTGGGACTACAGGCGTGCATCACCACACCCAGCATCCCTTGAACTCTTAAAGAAATATACTGATGACTTTACTCTTTGGTTATACTTTCCTTTTGGGTGTTTAAGTCCATACAGTTGGCCCAAATAAATCAATTTATATTTACACTTCAGGTTGTTTAAGGATCTGTTCCTCAGGGGTCACATGGGCTTGGGAGGAGCCCCTGGCTCTTTTCTTTTACCAGGTCCATCTATGTGAAGATAAGTCAAAGGTCCTACTCAACCATGTCTGGCTTCACTTGGAAGCATGGAGGAAATGTTTCTCTGAGTTGACCCTCCTCTTTGTAGACTGGACACTAGTTCAAGTCCATCTGGCGGGGTCTCCGTGGCCTCCCTGAACAAGAGGACAGGTGACTCATCACAGTTACAGGACATTTTGAGCGATTCGAATCCAGGTCTTCTGCAAGAACAGTCAGTGTTTTTAACCACTGAGCCATCTCTCCAGCCCCCTCAGTCTGGTACTTTTAATTATCATGTGCTATGTAGATAAGGTTTGGGTAAAAAACCAAATGTTCTCAGATAAACCTTGACTAGATATATATATTTTGTTCCTTAAACTAGTTGGCTAAACTATGACCTTAGAAAATTTAACATTATGTGTATATTATTTTTGTCTCATCCTTTATATATCATAACAAGCCTACACAGACCTTCATCACTTGCTTAGGTTTTCTCGTATTTTCTGTCTATTTTGGAAAATATCTCCATTCCCATATCCTTTTAACATCTTTTACATTCTCATTTTCTTTTTTAATAATTATGAGATATAACAAATAAATTTTCCATCTGTTGTGGGAATTCTTTTCCTGGGGATAGTAAGCAATGCTTATTCCTTTTTAAGGTTCTGGTGTCAAGCCAATGTTTGATTAAAGATTTATTGGGGAACCAATGAATTTACTGAGCTTACTTACTGAGATAACTGAGGGGCTGCTGAGGTGTATGAATGACCTGAGGGTATGCACACTGGAAAGCCTTTACCCAGCATGAGTCAAGCCTTCTCTTTCTAGTCTTCCCCAGATTGTATACTTTAGCCCTCCCCAAATCCAGGAGACCAAACTACATACAGTTGGCTGGGAAGAGTGGCTGGGTACTCTGGTGAGGGTCCAATGTCCCTGCTTGCCCCTCCTTTAACGAAGGAGCACAACCAACAACAAGCCCAATTGTTATGATGTTTAACAATCAGGCACTGATGAAGTCGTGAGGATGGTAGTTATTTCATGCAGAAGAGACTACTGTATAGCATCATTTTATTAAAAGGACATGGAATTTAAAAAGGATTTGGTGCCAGGATCCACAAATGAGGGAGAACTAGAGTTATGGACAGTTTTTAAACACTATGTGGGTGTTGGGAATCCCCAGGTCCTCTGCAAGAACAGTCAGTACTATTATTAAGCACTAAGCCATCTCTCCAGCCCAGTTAGACTGTCTTTAAAAAGAAAAAGGGAGGGGGGCAGGCGTGGTAGCTCACACCTGTAGTCCCAGCACTTGGGAGGCAGAGGCAGGCGGATCTCTGTGAGTTCAGGCCAGCCAGGTCTATATAGTAAGTTTCAGGCCAGCTGGGGCTACAGGGAGACTCTGTTTCAAAAAGACCAAAAAAAAAATTTTTTTTAAATTTAAAAGGTGGGGGCAGGTGTTAGGGAAAGAGGAATTTACTGCTTGGTTGAATTTACTGCTTGTAACCAATTAACTGGAGACACAGGCATCCGGAGATAGGGGCAAGTGCTGCAGCCCCCGGAGCCTGACCTGTCTGATCTGTGTCGTGTCACGTAGGCATGTCTGCTTAGATAAGATAACAGGGAAGGGTCGCGCCAGGCACATGCCACCCATCCCTCCCCGATTGAGACACCTGAAGGGAGTTGTAACATTTTTCTTGTTTTGAAGTTATTGGTTTGTGAAATGCTTGCTTTGAAACTATTGGTTGTATAAGCGTGGGCTTTTGTGTAACGGTTGTGGGAGCCTATATAATCTTTACCTGAAATTGCCTCGGGGTTGATCGTTCCATCCAGACCTGCATGTCTTGGAAGAATGGTCGGCTCCGGCTAGCTGGCCTAATAAAACTCTGCTTGATTTTTGCATCTCCATACTCATGCATTTGTTCTCCTGAAGAGACCCACTGAGTCACGGACCCTAACACAGGCTGGAGAGATGACTCAGAGGTTAAGAGCACTGACTACTCTTACAGAGGACCCAGGTTTGATTCCCAGCACCCACATGGCGGCTACAAACTGTCCTTAACTCCAGTTCCAGGGGAATCCGAAGTCCCCTTCCGATCTCAGCGGCATTGCATAGCAGGGGTGCACTCACATACATGCAGTCAATACACTCATACACATAGAATAAAAATTAAAAAAAAAAATCCGGGTTTGGTGGTGCACGCCTTTAATCCCAGCACTGGGGAGGCAGAAGCAGACGAAGGTGGAGCTCTGTGAGATGGAGGCCAGCCTGGTCTACATAGTGAGTTCCAGGCCAGCCAGAGCTACAGGGAGACTCTGTCTCAAAAAGAATAGGAATGTGGCTCAGTTCGCATAGTGCTCACCTAGCATGCATGAAGCCCTGGATTCAATTCCTAGCACTGCACAAACTGTGAAAATAAGGTTGCATATCTCTAAATCCCAACACTCAGATGGGGGAAGCAGGAGGTCATCCTTGGCCACATAATTTAATGCCAGTCTGGGCTACATGAGCACTCTGGGTGTTAGGGTATCCTGGAAGGTCCTGAAGGAGGGCGGGTGTGTGGTTCCTTCAGCTCCATGTTCCAGAGACCACTGAAAGAGGAGCTGTTACAGGTATGTAGGCCAAGGTCATGTGGCTAGAAGCAGGTCTTTAATCAGTGAAAAGGAGAGGAGGGATAGCAAAGGGAGAAAACTGTGTGTAGAGAGGCTCTGGGGGTGGACACTGGCTCCTGGCAGGAGTTATGTAGCTACCAGGTGAGCATCTGTGACCACCACTGTCCACCTCCATCCCAGCCCTAGGCTCAGGCTGCAGGCTGCAGAGAAAGTTTCACCCAGAACCCCTGTCATTTCCAGGTTCTGCCCACCCTAGCCACCACTCCTCCTGCAGGCAGGATCGGGCTTTGTCCTTCCTTGCTTGTTAGGGTGTAGTACTAGACATCTCTCTCTCAGCAGAGCCGAAGGCACAAGACTGGCTGAGCCAGCAGTGAATGAGAAAGCCACAGGCACTGTGTCCTTACTGCCTCTCCACCACCCTAAGGGATCTGGGCAGTATCGGATCCAGCATGGGACCTTGGGGCCTGGGGAGGAGGGTTGGAGTCATTGGTCACATGCCCAGCCTTAGCTGCAAGGGAGGCTGGGAGGAGGTGTGTCTGGTGTGTTTTATCTCAGTGGTGGAAACAGGATTCTTCCTTGAATGGAGAATTCCCCACACCTAGGAAGGGGTTTCAAATTCCACTATGCTACCTCCTGGGGGAAGTTGTGAGAATTAAACTGTATAATCCATGTAAATGTACTTTGCAAAGTATCCAGAATAAAGAAAATGTTCAAGATGATGGCGTTGGTAAAGTGCTTGCTGTGCAAGCATGAGGACCTAAGTTCGTATCCCACAGATCCCATGTAAAAAGCCAGGAGTAGTCACATGCTTCTGTAACCCCAGTGCTGGTGGCAGGCAGCCAGTCTAACTCAGTTCGTGAGCTCTGGGTTCAGTGACAGACCCTGTCTTATGAAGATATATGATCTACACACACACACACAAGCACCCACACATGCATATAAGCATGTACACACATGAACTACACATACATGAGTGAGAAAAAATGCTCAATAAATGCTAGCCATCACTCTAGAAAATTCTATACTTGCCAGTAATCTTGGCATTTTGGAGGTGGAAGTAGGAGGATGAAGTGTTTGAGAATGGCTTGGGGCGTTTCTAACCTCCACAAGGGCAGGAAGCAGACCTGGTTTTTGTTTTCTGCTGTATCCTAATGCCTACTATGGTACCTGGCACTCCATAGAAGCTCTGTGCAGACTTCCTGGGTTTTGTTCATTTGGTTTAGATAGGGTCTCACTGTGTGGCCCTGGCTGGCCTAGAATTCACTGTGTAGTCCAGGCTGGCCTGAAACTCATAGAGATCTGCCTACCTCTGCTTCCTGAGTATTGGGATTAAAGGCATGTACCTCTAAGCCTAGCCGTTTTGGGGTTTTTTTGGTTGTTTTTTTTTTGAGATGGAGTCTTACATAGCCCAGGCTGGCTCTGTTCACTTTCTTGGTGCCCTGACTGTAGCCTTAGTGGTTTCTGAAGAGGAGATAGATGCTGGTGCAGGAGTCAGAGGCCCACAGCTCAGCTGTACTGCCTTTTTACTGAGTGATCTCTGAGTCACCTCCCTCTCTTGGCCCAGATTTTTGCAAAGTGGGTACAGTAACCTCAGCTGCCTTGAAAATGTGTGAAACTGGTTGCAAGTTAGGAGAGAGCCTTTTGGCCTGAATCTGGGTAGGGAGCAGCTATGAAGCTGTTCTCGAGAGATCTGCTTTAGAAGAGGAGCTGAGGAGGAAGAAAGGGGCTAGCCTTCCCTTTCACTCCATAGGGAAGACGACCTTCATTTCATACATCTGTAAGCCAAAGCTATGATTCTTGTGTGTGTCTTGTGCAAATACGCACACACGTGAAGGTCAGAGGTCAAGTTGTTCTCTTTTTTTTTTAAATTAAAAAATGTGGGGCTGGAGAGATGACTCAGAGGTTAAGAACACTGGTTGTTCTTGCAGAAGACCCAGGTTCGAATCCCAGCACCCACATGGCAGCTAACAACTGTCCGTAACTCCAGTCCCAGGGGATCCAACAGCCTCTTCTGACCTCTGAGGGCATTGCACAACACGGGTGCACTTACCTACACACAGGCAATACACGCATACACATAAAAAAACAAACAAACTGCATTTATTTATTTTGTGAGTGGAGGCATACCATGGTTTGCATAGGGAACTCAGAGGACAGTTTTCAGGAGTCAGTTCCCCCTTTCCACCATATGGGTCCTAAGGCTCAAACTCAGGTTATCAGTGACACATGCCCTTATTCTCTGAGTCATCCAACTGGCCCTCTCTGATTTTTTCTTTTTTCTGGGGGGGGGGGTGCTTTTTGAGACAGTGTCTCCCTGTAGCCCCAGCTGGCCTGGAACTCGCTCTATAGGCCATATTTTATATCTATATATATATATGTATATGTATATGTATATGTATATGTATGTGTATGTGTATGTGTGTGTGTGTATCTGCTGGATAGCTTTAGTTGTCAACTTGACACACCTGGGTAGAGGGAGCCTCAAATGGGAAATTGCCTCCGTTGGACTGTGGCCATGTTTCTGGGGTATTTTCTTGATTGTTAAGTGATGTGGGTGGGCCCAGCCCACTGTGGGTAGTATCACCCCTGGACAGGTGATCCTGTATTGTATAAAAAAGCAGGCTGAGCATGGGCCAGGAGAGTAAGCCAGTAAGCAGTGTTCCTCTATGGCCTGTGCTCCAGCTCCTGCCTCCAGGTTCCTGCCCTGAGTTCCTACCTTGGGCTCCCTGATGAACTGTGACCTGGGAGATGTAAGCTGGAATTGGTTAGAGTGTTTTGTCACAGCAACTGACAGCCTGCACCATGCCCGGCTCTCTCTGCCTTTCTTAAAGGGCTTATTTTAATTACTTTATTATTTTTAATCTTTAAAAATTTTTTTGCAATTTTCATACAATATAGTTTGATGGTATTTAGATCCCCTCTGCTAGCTATCCACAATTCTCCCCACTGTCCCCCGTCCCCCACCCAATTTAATATATATATATATGAGAGAGGGATTGTTCTAGTTTGCTGTCAGTTGCTGTGACAAAACACTCTGACCAACACCAACTCAGGAAGGAAAGGGTTTATTCAGCTTACATCTCCTGGGTCACAGTTCATCAGGGAGCCCAAGGTAGGAACTCAGGGCAGGAACCTGGAGGCAGGAGCTGAAGCACAAGCCATAGAAGAACACTGCTTACTGGCTTACTCTCCTGGCCCATGCCAGGAAAGTGACAGAGCCTCTCCCTGAGGGAAGGCTGGGGAGCAGACTTGAGTCTCAACAATCAAGAAAATACCCCACAGACATGGCCACTGTCCAATGGAGGCAATTTCCCATTTGAGGCTCCCTCTACCCAGGTGTGTCAAGTTGACAACTAAAGCTGTCCAGCAGATACATACATATATACACACACATATATATGTTTATACATATATATTATATATAAAATATGGTCTATAGAGTCTGATTTGTGTCCCCAAATATCCTTCAGTATGGATCCATCTAGTGGGCCCAGCAAGAGTCCCATCTCTGTAACACATTGTCTCTTCCCTTCCCAGCAGCCATCAATTGCCAAAAATTCTGTAGATTGGGTTGGAATTATGTAGACCAAGCTGACCTCGAACTTGCAGAAATCTACTGACCTTTGCCCCTTGAGTGCTGGGATTAAAGGCATGCGCCATCATACTTGACCTATTTTTATTTTTTTATGTGTATGAGTGTTTTTACTGCATGTATGTTATGTGTACATGAGTACCTGGTGCCCTTGGAAGCCAGAACTCCCTTGGAACTGGAGTTTTGGGTGATTGTTAGCCAACCAAACCCAGATCCTCTGCAAAAGCAGTAAGTGCTCTCAACTGTTGAGCTACCTCTCCTTGAATGTACAGCTCACTGATTTGGCTAAAGTGACTGACCTACAAGTCCCAGGGATCTTCCTGTCCTCCCAAATGCTGGGATTACACAGTACCTAGCTTTTATGTGGGTGCTGGGGATTGAACTCAGGTTGTTTGAGCAACAAGCACTTTGCTGACTATGCTATCTCCTGGGATCCAGAAGCTGTGTTATGTAGAATGACTATGAAGGTGACAGAGCCTCTCCCTGAGGGAAGGCTGGGGAGCAGACTTGAGTCATCACCAGCAAACTGCTAGGTTCACAGGCCATATGAAGAAATCATGCCTATACCTAGAGATGACACTGCCTTCTTCCTTCCTCAGTGGTTCCCAGAGGGGAGAGGAGGGACACCTGCTCCATGAGGAACCTGTTCACTCTGGTTCATCCTCCAGTAGTTGGGGGGTCAGGGAGGGCTGGCCTTTGGGAAAGAGCTGGAGTATATTGGTGTGTTTGTTTGAGACAGGGTCTCACTATGTAGCCCTAACTGGCTTGGAACTTGCTATGTAGACCAGGTTGGCCTTGAACTCACAGAGCTCCTCCTGTCTTTGCTTCCTGAGTGCTGGAATTAAAGGTGTATGCCACCATATCTGGATGAAGAGCTGGAACTGGAGTGTGCTGCCTCTGCTCTCTGCTGTACAGACTCAGCCAGCTAGAATTGCTGGCCTACTCCATGTTCAGATGGCTTGCCTGACCACTTTGACCCATCCCAAATGTGGAAATGGTTTCTCCCTGCTCTAGACAAGGCTTTGGGGCCTGAGGGATGTTACAGACTCTAGTACCACAGTGTGCCTTATGCTGTGAGACTCAGGCTTAAGTACCAACAGGAAGAGAGGTTCTTGACTCACTGGTGGGGTGGATGGGTGGGAGGAGGCTTCCCAGAGAAGGTGACATCTGAGCTGTGCCTGAAACAATGTACAGGATTTAGCGCTTTTGAAGTGGGTTGGGGAGGGCAGGTGACCCAGAGGGACTGGCACAGGTAAAAGTGGGGAGGTATGGCAGTGTGTGTCAGGTTCAGGGTGTCAGGTAACTCTAGGTGACTAGGAGGAACAAGGGCTGAGGCTGAGGCTTGAAGGTTTTGCCTACTGGACAAAGCTTGGGCCCAATTCTGTGGCATCTAAATGACCCTGGGTCACAAAAATTCATGTTCTTCCATATATTCTGTACATGATTGGGGTCATGTGACTCTGGGTGCACAGATGCCAGCGACCCAGCTGTGCCCAGGCCTGAGCATCCTCTTGGACAGGCCTTTTATCTGGGAGCCTGAGCCTTGCCTGGCAGCTGTGCACCACAGGCTGCAGGGCCATTTCCTGCTAAGTCCCATGGGGTTCCCCTTCACGCTTCTCCAATGACTTTCTCTACCAGCCCTTTGCATATACAGTGCTTGTTCCCTGAATCTTCACAGCTGCTGCAAGGTATTCTTAATTCCATTTCATGGGGAAGGAAACTGAGGTTCAGAGAGGCTAAGGGACCTGCCTCAGGTTACATAGGCCCTCTTAGACTACCTTGTGGGGTCCACAACTGTTGGGGACTCCTGCTGTTTTGGGTTGTAGTCTTTCCATGTCCGGATAGCCGCATGCCAGCTCGGCGCGAATGGAAGGACTCCTTTTCTCAGCAGGGTGCCCCCCTACTCTCTTCCTGACTCATCTTTGAAGTAGCTGTCACAGATACATGGCCTCTGGCATAGGAACTGCCAGGTTTTCCTGTGTGATAATCAGGCAGTGTCTGGCAGCCTGGTGGAAGCCCACCACCACATGTAAATGGGACATCCTACAAAGCACCTATCAACTAAGGCTTTTGCTACTGCCCCCACGCTATAAATATCCTGGTTTCCCCTTAATTAATTGGAGCTGAATCACTAAGACCTGGAGCCGAGCTGAGTCACTGAATAAAGGAGCTGTACCACTGAGTCTGACTGAGCTGAGTTCTGTGTCTTACTGCCTACGATCCAGTCTCTCCAGAGGGGGCTGTCCCTTCGTAAACAACAACTCGCGGAGACCCTGCTTTCGCTGTTCCCGCACCTCCCCACGTGATCCGGCGGCCGGCAGATTGCATACCTCGAGGGAGTGCCCGGTAGCTTGGAGCGGAACCCGCCTGGAAACGCAGTGACCAGTAGAGTCACCAGCATCCAGTAGTCATGGAGAGCCTCAGCAACGCGGGAGAGACAGGCACCAGCCAGCAGCTGGCGCTCTGCGAAACCCACGCGCCCATATCTGGCGCCCAACGTGGGGCCTCTGAACTCCACACCAGCCAGCTGCTGGCGCCCCCTGAAACGCAGAATTCGTGAGTATCTCTCCCACCAGGAGAGCAACACAAATCTCTTTTTTCCTTCATCTCCCATCAGGAGACTAAAAAAGGCAGCTGTGCCCCCAAGCCTCCCCACTCGTGGGGCTTGACTTTCTCTTTTCTCTTTTCTCCTTCTAAAGTAAACTTCTCTGGTCAGTTTTGTCATCCTGCCCCCAGACATTCAAGCCGCAGCTAAAACCAGTTAAGTGAGAATTTAAATTAACTAGCCGAGTCTTCGTGTGAGAACATTAAAGACAGAGAGGCAACTGAAGCTTTCTGGTCAGGGCTACTCTCTGACGTCAGCTGAAGGCCTCTCTGCCCCCTAACGAACTCTGACTGCCTGCACAGGTGTAGACAAAAGACCTTCTATCTAAACATCTTTCTAATATAAAAACCTGGTGACGCAGCGGCCACTTAAGAGTCCTTAGGACGGCCGCCAGTTTCTTAAATCTGCGGGAAGGCTGGTGCTAGGAGCCAAGCAAAATCACCTGAGATTTTGATCTGAGGCACGTTTCCTTAGAAACCATCACTTCACTACTTTCCTATCCTAACACTGCTAGAAAAGTCCCAAAAAGTTCTAAGGAATCTTCACGTAAGCCTTGGAGTCAGCTTCTAAGGCAAACTTCCCTAATCGGTTTTGTTATCCTGCCCCCCAGGGCACTCAGACCACAGCTAAAACCAGTTAGGTGAGAATTTAAATTAACTAGCCCCTGCAGAGCACCTGAAAGTTCAAGGTGGCTCGTGCCAAACAAAAGATTTAAAAAGGCCATTTTTTCTTCTGTAGTCTGCAAGCCAGGCTTGTGTCTGTCAGCTAGATGCTATTTTTCTTTTTATAATGGGTAATTCAGCATTACACCAGAAAAAACTCCAAATTCGTTCCCTTAAAGCCTTACTTAAATCAAGAGGACTTAAGATCTCCCAAAAAGAAAGCTTAAAATTTTGAAATGAAGTATATCAATTTGCGCCCTGGTCCTTATCAGCAGCCCTCACAGAGCCAGACGTCTGGACTAACATTACATATCTGGCTTTTAAAAAAAAAATCCAGGAAAGGCATAATTTTCCCCTTTCCTTTTTCCCCATAATAGCAGCCATCCAGCAATGCTTAGGAAACCCACCTAAGATTAAAAAAAGCTTACAAACACCAGAAAATAATAAAGGAGAGGGTTCAAATGATAAAAAAGGTCTGTCCTAGTTACTTTTCTGATGCTGTGATAAAATATCCTTTAAAAAAAAACTAGAACCGGGTATGGTAGCGCACACCTTTAATCCCAGCACTTGGGAGGCAGAGGCAGGTGGATCTCTGTGAGTTCAAGGCCAGCCTGGTCTACATAGTAAGTTCCAGGACAGCTGGGGCTACAGGGAGACCCTGTCTCAAAAAGACCAAAAAAAAAACAACCTAGAAAGGATTTATTTAGCTTGCAGTTCCAAGTTACAATCCATCACAGTATGGAAAGGCACAGTGGCAGGAGCCCAAAGCAACCAGTCATATCTATAGTGAGAAGCAGAAAGAAATGAATACTTATATGCTTGCTCAGCTAGTTTTCCCCCTCTGTCATACTGTTCAGGGCCCCCTGCCTAGGGAATAGCACTGCCCACAAAGGGCTCTGACTTTCCATATCAATTAACAATCAAGACAATCCCCCACAGACATACCCACAGCCCAATCTGATCTAGATAATTCCTCATTAAGACTGTTTTCCCTAGGGCTGGAGAGATGGCTCAGTGTTTAAGAACACTGGTTGTTCTTGCAGAAGACTTGGGTTTGAATGCCAGTACCCACAATGGCAGCTAGCAACTGTCTATAACTCCAGTTCCTGGGGATCGGACAACAGCCTCTTCTGTCCTCCATGGGTATTACACTACATGGGTGCACTTACATACATGCAGGCAATACATGCATACATATAAAAAAATTTTTAAAAAAGGCTGTCTTCCCAGCTGGGCGTAATGGCACATGAGTTTAATACTGGCACTCAGGAGGTAGAGGCAGGAAGATCTCTGTGAGTTTGAGGCCAGACTACCTGATCTGTATATAAGGAATCTGAGACCAGCCAGGGTGACATAGTGAGACCTTCCAATTTGAGTGACTCAAATTGACAAAACTAACCAGCACAGGGTCACAGGGTCCCAAAAAGGGGCATTAGAGGTTATTAGCCAGCTTCTCCTGAGCCACAGGTGCTCCATGGCAGCTCTTACCTTGTGAGTTAGAGCACAAGGACTGGAGGGTGAGATGGCTTATAGGACAGGGACTGGATTGGGACTTGCAGAAGATCCGAACTGAAGGTGGTCAAACCTTTCATCCCATGGGAACACTTCATTCTATTCAGATGTTCCTACTCAGGACATTCTATACCATCTGTCTGAAAAGAATGTTAACCCTGCAAATTTTGATGCTATCAAGGAGACTGGTGGTTCCTAGGGTTGTGCAGTACACCATGTGTCCAACTGTGAATGACCATCAGGTCTGAAATAGTGAGGGTTTTGATAACTCTTCTCTAACCTCTTCTTTCTTCCCCTCCATCCCTCCTTCCCAGGTCCAGAGATGGGGGTAGAGGGCATGGTGAGCTGGAGTGGTGGTCTCTGTTTTTCCCTGAGTAGGAGGGGCAAGGAAAGGAGGAGGTAGAGAAGGAGGAAGGTATGCTTGGAGGGCAGGGGCAGGAAAGAGCAGAATTTATTTCTAAGAAGCAGAAACCAAAAGTCACACCAGGGTCCATGTGAAAGGCAGGTCTGTAGCAAGACATGAGGGCTCCAGGCCTCTGCATCTGAGGACAGCTGCCAACCAAAGATGCCTGGGCTGCAGCCTTTGTGTCACCAAGCCCAGGCTTTGTTCCTCATCTGATGAGAGGTATTGAAGACTAGAGACTGCTTTTTCAGACAAGTCTCAAGTTGTCTTCAGTCCTTGGTGGGTGGGATCCCTGCTGGAAATGGAGGGAGCCTCCCTCAAGCTTCTTAGCTAGTAGTGACCTCTGCCTTGGTAGCCTGAGGGCGTGTGGATGTGCACACACCTGTGAGCCTCCGGGCAGTCACCTCGATGCCCAGAATCACAAGGGCCCTATTTCCCACGTCACACTCAGCACACATGGAAAAACATGAATTTTTATGACAAAAGGTCACCTGATGCTCTTTTCACCTAGGGGACAGAGTGCTTGAAACTGGACTGCCCAGCACAGAGGAGATGGGGCAGATGAATCTTAAGTTCAAGGCCAGACTAGACTATATAAGGAGACACTGTCCATCCCAAAAAATTCAGATTGGGGATTGGAGAGATGGCTCAGAAGTTAAGAGCACTTCTTGCTCTTGCAGGGGAGCAGGGTTCAGTTCCTAGCACCCACATGGAGGCTAGACTAGTGGCCAGTGAGCCCTAGTGATCCTTCTGTCTTTTCCCTTCCCCTCCACTCCCAGTGCCAGAATTACAGGCACATAGTCACACCTAGCTTTTTATTTATTTATTTATTTTTAATTTTAGTTATTTTTTAAAATTTTATGTGTATTTGTGTATTGCCTGCATGTAGGTAAGTGCACCCGTGTCATGCAATGTCCTCGGAGGTCAGAAGAGGCTGTCAGATCCCCTGGGACTGGAGTTATGGACAGTTGTTAGCTGCCATGTGGGTGCTGGGATTTGAACCTGGGTCTTCTGCAAGAACAACCAGTGTTCTTAACTGCTGAGCCATCTCTCCAGCCCTTATTTATTTTAAAAATATTTTATTGCCTGGTGTGGTGGCACACACCTTTAGTTCCAGCACTCAGGAGGCTACAGGGAGACCCTGTCTCAAAAAGACCAAAACTAATAATTTTTATTTATTATTTTTACTTCATGTGTATTGCCTGCGTATATGTAAGCACACTCTTGTCATGCGATGTCCGTGGAGGTCAGAGGAAGGCATCAGAGTTATAGACAGTTGTTAGAGGCCATGTGGGTGCTGGCAATCAAATCCAGGTCTTCTGCAACAGCAGCCAGTGCTCTTAACCACTGAGCCATCTCTCCAGCCCTCCTCACCAAGCTCCTTTTTTTTTAAAGACAGGGTCTTCCTTGTAGCCCCAGCTGGCCTGGAACTTGCTATGTAGACCAGGCTGGCCTTGAACTCACAAAGATCCTCCTGCCTCTGCCTCCTGAGTGCTGGGACTAAAGGCATGAACCACCACCTTTGGCTTCACACCTAGTTTTTAAGTGGGTACTTAGGATCTGAATTCAGAACCTCCTGCTTGTGCCACAAGTCTTTCCAGTCACTTGTACAAACTGATTTTATTTAAAATTGGATTTATACAAAAAATGCACATATACATCAAATGATTGGAAAATAGTTACATAGGTAATTTGAATACTTGAATGGACGTTTTTTATCCCCCACAAATGATTGACATATCCTCACTTTACTGTTTGCAATTCAGCACCCTCATTTTCAAGAAAATAGCAGACACCATCAATCTAATCAATGATGGGATTCCCTGAGGTGGGTTTTAAATGTTGAGTGTTTTTTAAATTAAACATTTTTTATTTATTTGTATTTTGTGTGTATGAGTGTTTTGCCTACACATATGTGAGTGCACCACATGGGTGCAGCGCCTGTAGAAGCCAGAAGAGGGTGTCAGAGTCCCCAAAACTAGAGTTATTGACTGTAGTTAGCTGTCATGTGGTTGCTGGGAACAGAGTCTGGGTCCTTTGTTGTTGTGGTTTTGTTTTGTGTTTTTGGAGTCTACTTGAGACAAGGCCTCCTTGTAGCCACAGTTGGCCTGGAACTTGCCATGTAAATCAGGCTGGCCTTGATTTCACAGAGATCTGCTGCCTCTGCCTTCTGAGTGCTGGAATTAAAGGCATATTTCACCATGCCTGGCTTTAGTTTAGTTTTAAAAAATATTTTGTGGAGCAAGCCAGTAAGCAGCATTCCTCCACGGACTGTGCTCTAGCTCCTGCCTCCAGGTTCCTGCCCTGAGTTCCTACCTTGGGCTCCCAGATGAACTGTGACCTGAGAGATGTAAGACAAACCCTTTCCTCCCCAAATTGGTATTTGTCAGTGTGTTTTGTCACAGCAATGGAGAAACAAACCAGAACATGTACCAGAGAGTAGGGTATTGCTGTGACAGACCTGACCTTGGTGTTTTCAGGAGGATTGTGGAAGCATTTGGAACTTTGGGCTGAAAAAGCCATTGAGTGCTTAGAGTTTGTTGCTGTGGAGCTTGGAACAGTTATGCTGAAAGAGTTGTGAACAATGGAGGCCTGGCTTTGAAGCTTCATATGGAAGCAGAGACCATCAGGGCTGTTTGTGTGATATTTTGAATTGAGAATCTGGTGGGTTCTCGTTGGCTGGGGCTAAAGAATCAGCTGTGATTAAGAAGAGACCAGAACCTGAAATAAAACCTTTGCTTTACTGGGACAATTGATGCTGGTTAGCTAGGGCTGAAAAATCAGGGTCTCTTGGCTAAATAACAAGAGACAAGCATCACCGTGGTAAAATCTCGTGGGAAGTATTTCCTCAGGGTCTACACACAGAAGCTGTGGTCGAGAGAGGACCTGAGCCTCCATCTGTAGCTAAAAGCAGGATTTGGTAATAGGTAAGAGTCTCCTGCATGGCTCTGGTGTTGAAAGCATGATGCGGTCACAGAGAGCAACTGAAGCTTGTCGCTCTGAGAGGTCAGGAAAGGCCATAGGTGAAAGTGCAGCCTCAGTTGCAGTGAAGACACCAGGATTGAAGGGGTCATGGAGAGAATCTGAGGCTTTGCACCCCAAGAGGCAAGAAGAGGCCATTGGTGAAGGTGTAGCCTCAGTTTCAGTGGAGACCCCAGATTTTTGGAGATGCCAGGACCATGGGACGACCACCAAAGGCAGCAGCAGGTGTGGAATGGAGCCAGCCTGGGTCTGCAAGATAAGCTATGTGTGCTGTGGACTGCAGAGTCAGAGAGGTGGAGCTCCCAGAACCCTTTGGAACCCAGTAGCTCATGAGTGACTCCCAAATGTCCAGCCTTGAGCTACTTTGCTGGACTTTGGTTTTGCTTAGGTGTGCCCAATTCTTCCCTTTGAAATAAGACAGTACTTGTTTTGGATTTTACAGGAGCCCCCAGTTAAGAGACTTTTAAAGGAGACTGGACTTTTAAGTGTTTGGATTTTTCTAAGGATTGTGGGGCTTTTAAGGTTTTACTGTCTTATGTTGTGATATTAACGTCATATCTTGGGAATAAGAATTAGAAAGGTTATGGTTTAATAGTGATGTATTTGTGTGTCAAGTTGACAAGGGGTCAGTTGTGCTGGATAGCTTTAGTGTCAACTTGACACACCTGGGTTGAGGGAGCCTCAATTGGGGAATTGCCTCCATAGGACTGGCCTGTGGCCATGTCTGTGGGGCATCTTCTTGATTGTTGAGTGGTGTGGGAGGGCCCAGCCCACTGTGGGTGGTACCACCCCTGGGCAGGTGGGCTTGTGTTGCATAAGAAAGCAGGCTGAGCAGGGACCAGGGGAACAAGCCAGTAAGCAGTGTTCCTCCATGGCCTGTGCTCCAGCTCCTGCCTCCAGGTTCCTGCCCTGAGTTCCTACCTTGGGCTCCCTGATGAACTGTGACCCGGGAGATGTAAGACAAATAAACCCTTTCCTCCCCAAAAGAAAAAAAAAATTATGGATTATTTTTAGTTTATGTGTGTGAATGTATTGCTTGCATGTATGTAAGTGAACCTGTGTTGTGTAATTTCTGAAGAGGTCAGAAGAGGGTATCGGATCCCCTGGAACTGGAGTTAGGACAGTTGTTAGCCAACTATGAGTGCTGGGAGCTAAACCTGGGTCCTCTGCAAGAGCAGCCAGTGCTCTTAACTAGTGAGCCACCTCTCTAGCCCCCAGTTTTGTTTTCTGAGAAAGGGTCTCACTATGTAGTCTTGGCAGGCCTGGAATTCATTATACAGACCAGGATGGCCTTGAATTTACAGAAACATTTAAATTGGTTCCATAACTTAACTATTGTCCAAACTCCTTTTTATTTTTTTTTAGCATCGTTCCTTTTATTTAGAAATTTTTTTATTTTTACAAAAACTTTGAGATTTTCATATATACATATAAGGTGTTTTGATCAAATCCATGCCCACTCCCTTCCCTCCAACATTCCCTCCTCTGAAGAGGTAACCCTAAAATCTTTTAAGGATTAGCCTCAATCTCTCAAATACTTTTGACATTTTTGGCCTTTGGAACAGAGTATGTTGCTAACAGGCCCAAGGACATTTTGACTTTTAGCCAAGAAACTGGCTACTTTTCTTTGGGGTCTTTTTACTCTAACGGCCTAGCCAATTCTTACCTCCTATTCTTATCACACCATCCTCTGAAGAGATTACCTAAATTGCCAATAGGGAATCAGGACACAGACTATTCTGGCTTCTTCCATGCTGAACAGGGACGCAGGGGGAGGCAATTGGGGTGCCCCTTCTGTGGGTCTATCTAAAAGACTCCCAAATTGCAGGTTTCAATAAGAGATATTCAATCTCCTTCTAAGTAAATACATGTGAAGGAGAAGTAAAGGCAAGAGTAATTAGCATTACAAGTTCTAGACAGGGAACTAGAAAAAAGTCAAAACAGGGCAATTTTCAAATGTTCATATGAAAAGTCCATTGGAGTTTCTTGACAAGGGCTTCCAAAAGCCAAACTCCTTTTTTAAAATTACATTTGGGGGCTGGAGAGATGGTTCAGTGGTTAAGAGCACTGGCTGCTCTTGCAGAGGATCCCAGTTCAATTCCCAGCACCCATGTAGTGGCTAACAACCGTCTATAACTCCAGTTTCAGGGGATTTGATGCCCTTTTCTGACATCTGAGAGTATTGCACAACATGGGCGCCCTTACATACATGTAGGCAATACACTCATACACATAAAATGAAAATAATAAATAAAAACTAAAGTTTTTTAAAATAATAAAATAAAAAATTACATTTGCCTGGTGTGGTGGCACCATACACACACCTGTGGTCAGAGGACAACTTTTGGGAGTTGGTTTTCTCCTTCTGTCATCTGGTTTCCAGGATGAAACTCAGGTTGTCAGTCTTGGCAGCAAGCACCTTTACCTGTTGAGCCATCTTGCCAACCCTCAATTTTTATATTTATTTATTTATTTGTTGTTATTATTTTATTGAGATAGGGTTTCCCTGTTGCCTCATCTGTCTTGGAACTTACTATGTAGACCAGTCTGGCCTCAGTTTCACAGAGATCCCCCTGCCATCTTGCCAACCCTCAATTTTTATTTTTATTTATTATTGTTTTTGTTATTATTTTATTGAGATAGGGTCTTCCTTTTGCCTCATCTGACCTGGAACTTACTATGTAGACCAGTCTGGCCTCAGTTTCACAGAGATCCCCCTGCCTCTGCTTTCTAAGTGCTGTGCTGGAATTAAAGGTGTATATGCCACCATACCCTGCTAAATTTTTATTTTTTTATGCAAGATGTGGCTATATGCTTAAGACAAGATCTCACCAGCTTGTAGGTTATCCTCAAACTTGATATGTAGATGAGGATGACCTTGGACTTTTCATCCTCCTTTTACTTCCCGAGTGGTGGGGTTACAGGTGTGCACTATGATGTCCTGTTTACCTGGTGCTGGGAACGGAACTCAGGGCTTAATGCGTGCTAGACAAGCACTCTACCAACTGAGCCACATCCCCAGCCCATTGCCCTTTCCCATGGCACTGCATCCTAACCTATTTGCATATGTCTTAGGGTCATTTTGACAGTTTTTCTCTATAAGCTCTAGAAGCTAAGGCAATTAGATGTCTTGAATTCTCTGCTATATCACTAGTACTTTGAAGAATGGTAGGACCAAGTGGGCACAGGATGGACACTTTTGGGGTCAGTGAACATCCACTCAATCTCCCTGGGTGCCTCAGAAAGCCTATGGGGCCATACTTAGCCCCTGCCTGGGGCAGAAGGGCTTCCAGCTGCAGTCTGTGGCTCTGCAGGCTGTCCTCCTGATGGGCAGGAGGACAACTTGTAAGTCTGTGACCCCTTTGCTTCCTGTGCCTGCCGCTCTGGCAACAGGTGGTTGTTTCTCCCTAAGACAGACTTTAAGACCATAAACTCTTCCTTGGCAAAGTCGTCACTATGCTTGGTCTCTTGAACAAGTTTCAGCTCTGTGAAATCTCCCAACTCATGAGAGACAGGGTCTCCCTATAGCCCAGCTGGCCTGAAACTTACTATGTAGACCAGGCTGGCCTTGAGCTCACAGAGATCCACCTGCCTCTGTCTCCCCAGTGCTGGGTCTAAAGGCTTGTGCCACCATGCCCGCTTTTACAGCTTTTGAGATTCCCAATAGCAAAAGGCTAGCCCTATTCTCCAGTGTAAGTCTAGGCATTTCCTCTAGGGTATCTATCAGAAGGGGAGTCATGTGGCCTAGTTTACAGATACCTGGGGTTTGGGGCTGCTTTTAGTTTTTTCAGGCAGGGTCTTGACTAGGCTGGCCTTGATCTTGAGGAGACTCTCCTGATTGTGTCTCCTGTGTGCTGAGAGCACAGGCATATGGTACAATCAAGGTTCTTGTTATTTGCTTGGCTTTGGCTGTTTGTTCAATTTGTTTTATGTTACACAGATTCTGGGGGATGGAACTCAGACCCTCATACTTACAGGCAAGCGCTTTACTGCCTGGGCTATCATCCCAGCTGGGGATTGAACCCAAACCTTCCTGTATACTACTAGGCAAGGACTCCACCAACTGGGTACATACCTAGCCCACTTGTTTGGCTCTTGGAGACATGCTTTTTCTATGCAGACCACACTGGCCTTGAACTAGAGTTGATGCTCTTGCCTCTGCCTCTTGAGTGCTAGAATTACAGGTGTGGATCGCCATACCCCACACCTGTTTGGTTTTTTTTTTCTTTTTAGAAATTATTTTTCATTTTATGTGTATGAGTGTATTGCCTCCATATATGTGTATCCATGTCATGCAGTACCCACAGAGGTCAGAAGAGGAAGTCGAATTCCCCTGAAACTGGAGTTACAGAAGATTGTTAACCTCCATGGGGGTACTGAGAATCAAACCCAGATCCTCTGCAAGAGCAGCCAGTGCTTCTAACCTCTGAGTCATCTCTCCAGCCCCTGTGGCTTGTTTTATTGAGATAGGGTCTCATAATATAGCCCAGGCTGACTTAGAATTCCTGATCTTCCTGCTCTACCTCCCCAGTGCTGAGACTACAGATTTTTTTTTGTGTGTGTGTCTTTTTGAAGTAGGGTCTCCCTGTAGCCCCAGCTGTCCTGGAACTTACTATGTACACCAGGCTGGCCTTGAACTCACAGAGATCCACCTGCCTTTGCCTCCTTGAGTGCTGGGACTACAGGCGTGTGCCACCATGACCAGCTGAGACTACAGATTTAAAAAAATATATTTTATTTGGGAACTGGAGAGATGACTCAGCAGTTAAGAGCACTGATTGCTCTTGCAGAGGACCTGGATTCAAGTCCTGGCACCTACATGGTGGCTAACAACCATCCCTAACTTCAGTTCTAAGGGATCCGATGCCTCCTTCTGACCTCCACAAGCATTGCACAACACAGGTACACTTACGTACTTGCAGGCAATACAGTCATTACACATGAAATAAAAATAATAAATAAAAGTGTATTTTAAAACTTTTAGCTGGGCGTGGTGTTGCATACCTGTAGTCCCAGCACTCAGGGAGGCAGAGGCAAGCGTATCTCTGTGAGTTCCAGGCCAGCTTGCGGTTTAGGGAAACCCTAACTCCAGAAAGATCAAAAAATTTTTTTGTCTTTTTTGAGACAGGATCTCCCTGTAGCCCCAGCTGACCTAGAACTCACTATGTAGACCAGGCTGGCCTTGAACTCACAGAGATCCGCCTGCCTCTGCCTCCCGAGTGCTGGGATTAAAAGTATGTACCACCTTGCCTGGCTATAAGAAAAGAGGCTTTCCTGACTGGGAATACAGATGATTTTAAAGAATAGGAGAGGCCAGACACGGTGGCACAGGCCTTTATTAATCCCAGCACTCAGGAGGCAGAGGCAGGCAGAGCTCTGTGAATTTGAGGCTAGCCTGGTCTATATAGCAAGTTCCAGGCCAGCTGGGGCTACAGGGAGGCCCTGTCTCAAAAAAAAAAAGGGGGGTTTTAAAAAATATTTTTATTTGCCAAGTGTCATGGTACACACCTTTAATCCCAGAGGCAGGCAGAATGGTTTAGTGGGTAAAGATACTTGCTGCCAAGTCAAGTCTGATGATCTGAGTTCAATCCCTGGAACCCACTAGTGGAAGGAGAGAACAGACTCTCTCAAGTAGCCTGCTGACCTCTCCACATGCATGCCCCCAAATAAATATATAAATACATGTAATTTTTTTTTTTTTGTCTTTTTGAGACAGGGTTTCCCTGTAGTCCCAGGTGACCTGAATTCACTATGTATTCACTATGCTGGCCTTGAACTCACAGAGATCCACCTGCCTCTGCCTCCCTAGTGCTGGGACTAAAGGTGTGCTGTGCCTTCCCTACTCCAAAATAAGTATGTCTCACTAATATTTTTTGAGACAGAGTCTCACTGTGTAGCCCTAGGTGGCCTGGAGCTTGCTAAGAAGACCAGGCAGGCTGAAACTCACAGAGATCCACCTGCCTCTGCCTCCCAAGTGCTGAGATTAGAGATGTGCATCAGCAGGCCTGACCAATAAATGTAATTTTCTTTTGGTCTTTTTTTGAGACAGGATCTCCCTGTAGCTACAGCTAGCCTGGAACTCACTTTGTAGATCAGGCTGGCCTTGAACTCACAGAGATACCAGTGCCTCTGCCTCCCAAGTCATAGGACTAAAGGCATATACCATCATGCCCAGAAAATGTAATATTTTTTAATTATTAAAAAAAAGAGTGGGGCTAGAGAGATGGCTCAGCAGTTAAGAGCACTGGCTGGTCTTACAGAGGACCTGGGTTCGAATCCTAGCACCTACATGGCAGCTAACAACTGTAACTCTCTTCTTTCCTACACAGGTGCTTCATGACATGAGTGCACTTACAGACATGCAGGCATAACACATACACATGAAAAAAAAGTAAATAAAAAATTTTTAAAAAAGAAAAGACAAAGAGGAGAGATTGAGAAAGAAATTGACTCATAAGAGGAAGACTGCCTCAAGGTCAAGGCCAGACTTTTCTACAAATCAAGCCTGCCAGTGCTATGTAGGAAGACCCTTTCAAAAAAGAAACAGAAACTAAGAGAAAGCCTGTCTCCGACAGCGATTCCATTCTGACTTCCGAGTCTCCATATTGCTTAGATAGATGTTCTTTTTACCTCAGCACACACAGATCCACTCGTGTCTTTCTCTCTCTCGCTCGCTTGCTCGCTCCCCCCGCCCCCTCCGCCCCGCCCCGCTCTTTCTTTCTTTTTTGAGACAGGGTCTCCCTGCTGCAGCCCCAGTTGGCCTGAAACTCGCTATGTAGACCCGGTTTGGCTCGATCTCACAGTGATCCTCTTGCCTCTGCTGGGGCTAAAGGCATGCGTCACCACACCGGCATCACTCTTTTCTTTTTAATAACCGCTCAGCACTGCATTGCATGGCTGTACCTCATTTTATTTCGCTATGTTCTATTGATGGACTCTTGGGTTGATTCCAGTTCTTTGATACAGTTAAACAAAACAAAACAAAACAAAACAAACCTAGCTGGGTGTGGTGGTGCAGGCCTTCAGTCCTATTAGGCAGAGGCAGGCATAGTTCTGTGAGTCAAGATCAGCCTGTTCTACAGAGTGAGTGCCAGGCCAGTTGGGGCTACAGGGAGACCCTGTCTCAAAAAGAACAAGACAAACAACAGCAAAAATAAATAAAACAAGCCTGTAGCAGACACACTTGTACACACAATTTAAAAAAATATTTATTATTTTTATTTTATGTGTATGAGTGTATTGCCTGCATGTATGCGAGTGCACCCGTGTCATGCAATGCCACGGAGGTCAGAAGAGGGCTTCGGATTCCCCTAGAACTGGAGTTAAGGAGGGTCAGTAGTCACCATGTGGTTGGTGGGAATTGAACCTGGGTCCTCTGCAAGAGCAGTCAGTGCTCTTTACCACTGAGCCATCTCTCCAGCCCCCTGTACACACAATTTTTTAGTGGGAGTGGTTGTTATAAAGGGTATGTGATTTATTATTTTTTTTCCAGGACTAGGGATTGAACAAAGGGCCTTAAGCTAAGTCCCTAACAGTGGTAGTTTTGTTTGTACATTAAGAAAGTATTCTGGATCTGAAGAGAGGGCTCAGCATTTAAGAGAACTAACTAGTCTTGCAGAGAACTGGGGTTTGGTTCCCAGCACGGGCATGGTAACTAACTGTCCATAACTCCAGTTCCAGGGGATCCTACACCCTTTTCTGGCCTCCATGGGCACTGCATGACATGGGTGCACTTACATATATACATACAAACAAAACACTCATACATACAAAATAAATATAAATAAATTTTTAAAAAATATGAGGCAAAGGCTGTGTGTGGTGGCACACCCCTTTAATCCCAGCACTCGGGAGGCAAAGTCAGGCGGATCTCTGTGAGTTCAAGGCCAGCCTGGTCTATATAATGAGTTCTAGGACACCTGGGGCTTCAGGGAGACCCTGTCTCAAAAACACCAAAAAAAAAAAAAAAAAATTCTGAGGCTGGAGAGATGGCTCAGCAGTTAAGAACACTGGCTGTTCTTGCTGAGGACCTGGATTCAGTTCCCAGCCCCCGTATGGCAGCTAGCAACCATCAGAAACTCCACTTCCAGGAGATCAGACTCCCTCTTGTGGCCTCCCTGGGCATTACATGCATGAGTGCACTTACAATACATACATACACATAAAGTAAAACATAGGGCAAAACATACATACACATAAAGTAAAAATAACTGAATCCGCCAGGCACTTGGGAGGCAAAGGCAGGAGGATCTCTGTGAGTTTGAGGCCAGCCTAGTCTACATAGTGAGTTCCAGGCCAGTTGGGGCCACAGGGGGAGACCCTGTCCAAAAAGCCCCCACCCCACAATTTTTTTTTGGAAGAAAAATAAATTCTGATAGTGACTGTTCAATTGTTTCATATCTTGTCCCATCTCTTCTCCACTGCTAACTATTTTCATAACTTTCCTATCTGTTTTACAAGCTTATTTTTTCTTCAATGACCTTTAGTATAATTAGTACAAATCTTATCAGGCTATAGTTTTGAAAGAACACAAGGATGAATAAGCCACAGTCTGTGCCTTCACATTCTGGCAGGGAGTTGGGTGGGGATCCTGCTGCTGGAATGGGAGGGCAGGAGTGAGGGCTGTATAACAGTCATGTCCAGCTGGCACCACAGTGTTGATGTCCCCACAGAAGAGCCGTGTCTTTGGGTTTGGAGCAATCAGGGAGGCCTCCTCAGAGGAAGACTCCTGCCTAGGCTTTGCACTGGTTACAGAACATTTTCTAGAACACTGACTCAATAAATCCTCACATCTTTAGATATTATTATCTTGTTTTTTGAGATAGGGTCTCCCTGTAGCCCCAGCTGGCCTGGAACTTGCTATGTAGACCAGGCTGGCCTTGAACTCACAAAGATTGGCCTGCCTCTGCTTCCCAAGTGCTGGAATTAAAGGTGTGTACCATCATGCCCGGCTATTTTAAGAATTTAAAAAATTTTAAATTTGTGTGTGTTGGGTATGTGCATATGGGTCAGAAGAGGGCATCAGATTCTCTGGAGCTGGAGTTACAGGCAGTCATGAGCCACCAAATGTGGGTGCTAGAAATCTAACGGGTCCTTTGAAAGAATGGTACCCACTTATTTTTTTGTCAATATTTTTTTGAGTTTTTTATTTTTTAATTTTATGTGTCAGAAGAGGGTGCTGGATCTCCTGGAACTGGAGTCATGGACAGTTGTTAGCCTCAGCTACAACCTCTGCAGGAGCAGGAGCAGCCAGTGCTCTTAACCTCTGAGTCATCTCTCCAGCCCCCTTGTGTTTTTCATTTGTTTTGCTTCTTTTGAGACAGGGTCTCCCAGTAGCTCCAGCTGGCCTGGAACTTTCTATGTAAACCAGGCTGGCCTTAAACTCACAGAGATCCTCTTCCTCTGTATCCCAAGTGCTAGGATTAAAGTCATGTGCCACAATACCGGAGATAATTTATGAAACTAGCATTCAAATTTGGGTATCCAATTGTGCTGATTTCATCTCTTTAACTTATTTTTTTTAAAGAATTTTTAATTTTTATTTTGTATGTATGCATGTTTTGCCTGCATGTATGTTAAGTGCACCACATGTATGTAGTACCCACTGAGGTCAGAAGAGGGCATCAAACCCCTGGAACTAGAGTTATAGAACATTGTTAGCTGCCATGTGGGTGCTGGCAACCAAACCCAGGCCCTCTGGAAGAGCAGCCAATGCTTTTAACTGCTGAGGCATCTCTCTGGCTCCCTTAGGTAATATTATCTCTACCTTCTAGACAAGGAAACAGGCCTGTAGAATGACGATCTCACCTAACTCTAGTCTCCTAGCTTTCTTTCTTTTTTTTTTTTTTTGAGACAGGGTCTCCCTGTAGCCCCATCTGGCCTGGAACTTGCTATGTAGACCAGGCTCGCGTTGAACTCACTGAGATCTGCCTGCCTCTGCCTCCCGAATACTGGGATTAAAAGTGTGTGCCACCACACCTGGCTAAATAATTTTTTCTTTTTTTAAAGAGAATCATGGGCTTATGGCTAGCTTTAGTAATTTAGTAAGAAATACATTTTTAAAAATAAAGGGCAGGTTGAGCCAGGCACAGTGTAATCCTAGCACTGAAGGAGGTAGAGGCAGGAGTATCACATGTTCAAGGTAACCCTCATTTGACTAGAGGCTAGCCTGGTACATGTGAAACCCTATCTCAACAACAACAAATCAGGTCTGGTGATGAAGTTCAGTTGTTAGATGAAATGCTGGGTTCAGTCCCTAGCACTGCATAAAACCCACGCCAGTAATCTCAGCACTCATTAACTCAGAGGTGGAGGCAGGAGAACCAGAAGTTCAAGGTCATCCTTGGCTACATAGTGAATTAGAAGTTAGCCAAGGACTATATGAGGCCCTATTAAAAACAAAATGGCCAGCAAGATGGTTCAGCTGAACCTCATGACCTGAGTTTGATCTCCAGATCCACATGGTAGAAAAAGAGAACCAACTCCTGCAAGTTGTCCTCTGACCTCCAGATTGGTGCCATGACACACATGTGTCCACAGACATAAAATTAAAAAAATGTAAAAAACCAAAACAAAAACCCACTTCATCAAACAGGCAAAAATAAATGAAAAGGCTAGATGACATACTTCATAGGTAGAGCACGTCCCTGCACAAGGCCTTGGGTTTGAAGACAGCAACACACACAAACAGAGTTCATTTGGGGTTTCAGCACTTCCCCTTTCTTTTCCTGTACACTTCTCTGACAGGAACCCGTAGTACTTCTGAGACTTTCTGTGTGAAATATGTTATTCTATCTTTTTCCTCATTAGAAATACCTGGGGCTCCGTGGGAAGGCAGAGACCAGGACACTGGGAATTAAACCCGCCACTAACCCTAAATTTACTTAATCCTCACGGCTACACTCCTTCCTCCCTCCAAGTCCAAGTTCTTGGCTTGGCATTCAGGTAGCTCCAGGGTAATTTTGAAGAAAGACTCAGAATGCAGCCCAGCACGAAGCTGGGCGGGGAAAGACTCAGATCCAGCCCACGTGGCTCAGGTTAGACTGCAGCCTGGATCCCCAGGCTTCTCCCTCTTCATGGCCCCCTGGTTTGAGTCACTTTCCTATTGCAGCGAGGCACATCTAGTGCGCACGCTTATAGGTATTACGGTATCGAAGGGCAGCAGCTCTTCGTGACTCTGGCTCCCCCGTGTGTCAAGGATAGGAACTGCAGCGAGCCCAGCGTGGTCCTCCCGTTCTGAGGAATTCATGCAAAACCTGGAACCCAAAAGTTCCAGCGGCGCTTGTCGGGGTCCTGCACCCGATTCATGCTTGAACTGTTTTCTGGGACTTTTCTTCAAATCTCTCCTTTCTGATGATGATTCCTCCTAGAGTCGGTATGTCTCAGCGGGTTGGTGGTCCAAGGGACATCCTTGGATCTGGCCTGTGGTAGTGGCCTGGCCCTGGACCCAGCACTATGGGGGCCGCTGAATTCACTTCAACTCTTCACTGCTTCCTGTGTCCCTGAGCCTCAACTGACCCCTGTAGAATGAAGCTTTGATATACTTTATTTGCCCCACAGGGTTGTCAAGATGATGAAACGGGATAGTGTAGGTGGCAAGTGGATAGCAAGAAAACAAACCCAGCTTACAGGGATATCTCGGCCAAGGACTTGCAGAACAGCCCCATTAAAAAGCAATAGGAGCCGGGAGTGGTGGCACATGCCTTTAGTCTCAGCACTTGGGAGCCGGAGGCAGGCGGATCTCTGTGAGTTCAAGGCCAGCCTGGTCTACATAGTGAGTTCAGGTCAGCTGGGACTACAGGGAGACCCTGTCTCAAAAAGACAAAAAGAAAAAAAAAAAAGCAATAGGGGGAAAAAGCAACAGATGCTGGAGTGATGGCTCCATGTTTAAGAGGACTTGTTACTCTGGCAGGGGACCCAGGTTCTGTTTCCAGCACCCAAATGGCAGCTAATCATCTTCTGTAACTCCAGTTCTAGGGGGTCCAAGGCCGCCTTCTGGCCTCTGAGGTTACTGTATACATGTGGTACACTTATATACATGCAGGCAAAACAATCACACACATAAAATCTCATTTAAATATTTAAAATTGTGTGCATGTGCACACACCCAAGGACCCCAAATATATAGGATCTAGGATCCCCTGGAGCTGGAGGTACAGATCATTGTGAACCCCCTGATGTGGGTGCTGAGAACCAAAATCAGGTCCTTTGCAGTACAAACTCTTAACCACTGAACCATCTTTCCAGCCCCAAATAAATAATCTTTTATTTTTTGATACAAGGTCTCCCTGTAGCCCTAGTTGATCTGGAAATCAGTATGTAGACCAGGCTGGCCTCAAACTCACAGAGATCCATCTGCCTCTGCCTCCGGAGTGCTGGGATTAAAGGCCTGTGTCACACAGCGCAGCTGCCTTTTTTTTTTTTTTTTTTTTTTGTCTTTTTGAGACAGGGTCTTCCTGTAGCCCCAGCTGGCCTGGAATTCACTATGTAGACCAGGCTGGCTTTGAACTTAAAAATCCATCTGCTTCTGCCTCCTGAATGCTGGGATTAAAGGCATGTATCACCATACCCAGCCTTCTTTTTTTTAAAAGCAACAACCAGGCCTGTGCATCTCATAGAAGGCTCAGTGAGGAAAGTTACTTGCTGCCAAGCCTGACAACCTGAGTTTTCTCCCTGTGACCCACATGTTAGAAGGCAAGGACCAACTCCCACAAGTTGTCCTCTGACCTGTGAGACACACACAATAGATGTATTAAAAAGCAACATCTTGGGGCTGGAAAGATGGCTCAGCAGTTAAGAGCACTGGCTGCTCTTGCAGAGGACCCAAGTTCAGTTCCCAGCACCCACATGGCAGCTAACAACTGTCCTTAACCCTAGTTCCAGGGGATTCGATATCCTGCCCTCTGCAGACATTGCATGACACAGGTGCACTTATATACATGCAAGTAAACACTCATACACATAAAATAAATAATTTAAAAAGCAGCAGCTGCCAGGTGTGGTGGCACACGCCTTTAATCCCAGCACTTGGGAGGCAGAGGCAGGTGGATCCCTCTGAGTTCAAGGCCAGCCTGGTCTACATAGTGAGTTCCAGGACAGCTGGGGCTACAAGGAGACCCTGCTTCAAAAAGCCAAAAAAAAAAAATCTACAAATGAAGAAATTGATGGAGGGAGAGTGATGTGGGGGAGATATTAGCACAGGGCCCCATAGCGGGAGTGGTAGAGCTAGGACCAAACAGAGGAAGACATGGATGCACAAGTGCTGTGAACTGTAGGTGTGTCTGAGGTCTTTGAGTTTTGTTCTAGCTGGGTGTGAACACCTGTAATCCCAGCATTTGGGAGGTGGAGGCAGGAGATCAAGAGTCCAAGGCCAGCTTTGGCTACATAGTAAGCTCAAGATTTGCCTGAGCCACATGAGGTATTGTCCCAATCGCCTCACTCAATCTGGTCCTGCTTCCCTTTGGATCTTTGATACTTTCTCCCTCTAATAGATCATTTATCAGCGCTTGATAAGTGTTTACATAGGCATGTGTCTCCAGGCCCATCCAGGCCTATTTCCTTATGGTGTGAGGGAGAGACTTGTTCAGATCTCGGGGGGGGGGGGCAGCAGTCAGCTGCATTGGAGCTCAGATCTCATAGCTCTGCATCCTTGATGCTCCTTCTTCCATTTTGGGGGAGCATTCCCCTCAGTGTATGCTCCATCTCAATCACTATCCAGCTGTGTGGGGTGCCACTCCAGGGACCACCTACTGATAATTCCAACTCCATAGGACTTCCTGCCATCTCCACCCTTCCCTCTCCAGGCACTCAGTCCCTACCTCTACCAGGGGTGACACTAAGCTGAGCCAAGTCCAGTCTGATCTCTGTCTTTCAAGTACAATCTCTGTTTCCAAGTCTCGGTACAAGACAAGCAAATATTTTACCACTGTGTGTATATTAGAAAACAACTGTCCTTTACCTCAGTTCCAGGGGATCTGATGCCCTGTCCTCTGCAGACATAGCAAAATATATCACGAGTGGTAGAGAAATTATGGGTATTTTATTCCTTGTCTATATTATAAATTTTATTTTTTTATTTTTTGGTCTTTTGAGACAGGGTCTCCCTGCAGCCCCAGCCAGACTGGAACTCACTATGTAGACCAGGCTGACCTTGAACTCACAGAGATCTGCCTGCCTCTGTTGAGATTAAAGGCGTGCATCACCATACCCGGCTTATTGTTTATTTCTTATTTATTTAGAGACTAGGGTTTTATGTTTATAAAACCAGGCTTGTCTGAAACTCAATATGTAACTGAATCTGATCGGATCTTCTGATCATCCTGCCTATACTCCTGAGTTTTGGGATTATAGGCCTGTGACACCATGAATGGTTTGTGTAGTGCTGGGGTTTATACAGTGATAAGGATTGGACCCAGAGCCTTGTGCATGATAGGCAAGCAATTGAGCTACACCTCTGTGGGAGACAGGCTTGAGCCTAGGGTGAAAGTCTTGTTGACAGCCATACAGCAGGCCTGAGGCAACAGCCTGACTGCTAGAGCCACAAGGAATGCCTTGTGACATTTTGCTTCCATTGGCAGATCATGAGACTGATGCTAGAGCTCGCCACTCCCTAATCACCACCCTTGGAATCAAGGTATCCTACTTGCTGTACTGTGATAGGATGCTAAACCTGTTATGCTAATAAGGTATCCTACTTGCTGTCCTGTGATTGGACCACTATCCCTATATAAGCTTGTGCCTTCCTGTTGGGGACCTCTTTTATGCAAAGTAGAAGCCCCTTCACGTCTGGACAGCTCATGCAGCTCAGGGTTATGTGCTGGGGCTCCTTTCATAGCAGGGTGCCTTCCTGGCATCTTTTCTGACTCTCCTTTT
>NW_008341028.1:5188605-5190476 GCF_000622305.1 Nannospalax galili
AAAGCTTTTACCACTACCCCCATGGTATAAATATGTCAGTCTTTCTCTCAATATCAGAGAGCTGGGTCGCAGAGAGCTGGATCACTTGAAGCTACACTTAATAAAAGCTGTAACACGGGCTAAGCCAAGTCTTGAGTCTTGTGTCTTACTACCAGTGACCCAGCCTCTCCGGGGGGCTCATTCCTCCTTCACCAACTTGCGGACACCCTAACTTTTGCCGTCCTTGTACTCTTCCCGCATGGTTCAGTGGCCAGTGGACCTCGCATCCTGAGGAAAGTACACGGGTGGAATAGGGACGGGATTCAGCTGGACAACGCTCCAGCAGCAGAGGAACTTTCAGCACCAGAGCGGCGGACAGAGACACAGGACCCGAAGCGGCTGAAAAGCCTGCGGGACACCTGCCGCCGCTCCCAGAGACGCGCGGCCAGAGCCAGACCCGTGCCGCGACTCGCCAGTTGTGGTGGGGACCCCGAGATACATGCGCACCCCACGCCTGGGGCCCAGAGCGACCCCTATATCTAGCGCCACAACGTGGGAGCCTCTGAACCTCGTGCCACAACGTGGGAGCCTCTGAACCTCGTGCCACAACGTGAGAGCCTCTGAACCTCGTGCCAGCTAGGAGCTGGTGCCCACAGAAACGCTAGATCCGTAAGTATCCCTCCCACTCAGGAGGGTAATCTAATCTCTTCCTCTCTTCTAAATTTCCTCCTTTTCTTTTCTGGTCTAGAAGTCCTCGCAAGGGACCGCTAGGGCCAGAGAGACAACTGAGGTTCCCTGGCCAGGGCTACCCCCTGGTGTTAACTGAAGGTCTCTCTGAACCCCTAGGGGACCCCGACTGCCTGTACAGGTGTGGACAAAGACCTCTATCTAGACATCTTTTTAATATCAAACCTGGTGATGCATCGGCCAATTAAAAACCATTAGGGTGGCTGCCAGCCTCTCAAATTTGCGGGCAGGTCTTATGACTGGGAACCACTGTGATCCCCTGAAATTTTAATTTCAGGCACGTCCCTTTGGGAACCATCACTTCATCCCACTTTTCTATCTGAACACTGCTAGAAAAAATCTCTAAAGTTCTACACTTTAGAGTCAGGCAGATTCCTCTACCCTGCCCCTAAGTGTTCAAGCAGCAGCTGAAACCGGTTAGGTGAGAATTTAAATTAACTAGTCCCTGCCAGGCACCTGGAAGCTCAAAAGGGCTGCCAGAACAAAAGATTTAAACTGCCTCTTTCTGCCACTTTTTTTCTGCAGTCTCAGCCAAGGCGCTCCAAGCCCTCTAATGTCCGGCTGCTGTAAAAACATCTTCCCTTTACAATGGGAAATTTTGCATCACGCCAAAGAAAGCGCCAAATTCGTTCTCTTAAAACCCTGCTCAAATCTAGAGGACTTAAAATTTCAAAAGAAGAAAGCTTAAAATTTTGGAATGAGCTGTATCGGTTTGCACCCTGGATCTTATCAGCAGACATATCCGATCCAGAGGTGTGGAACTTTCTTGCACATCTGGCTTACAAGAGAGAAACCCAAGAAAAGCATGATTTTCCTCTCTCATTTTTTCCAATAATGGCAGCCATCCAAAAATGCTTAAAAACCCACCTAAAATTGAAGAAAGCTTACAGGCACCAGGGAATAATAAAAGAGAGGTTTTAAATGATAAAAAAGACCCTAAAAATTGCTTAGTAAAAAATTCAACAGCTCCAAAAATAAAATCTGACCAAGCAAGACAAAATCCACCCATCAGCAAAATTAATCCTCACCCCTCTCTTGCTGATTCAACAAGCCCAGATACTAAAGCCCAAATTTCAAAAGCTGCCAAAGATTCTCAGGTAAAATGCCCTCCACCGCCTCCACCTCGACTGCCTCCTGTGGAGACA
>NW_008341028.1:5192808-5194064 GCF_000622305.1 Nannospalax galili
ATCCAGACACAAAAAGGCTCTCCAAGTAATTAATAGCCACTTCCAAAAGGCATCACTAGCCAGATATGACCCCAAGCTACCTGTCTAACTCTTAATATTTAATTCCTCCCCGACCATGATAGGAGCAATTCATCAGCCACACGGAGTACTAGAATGGCTTCATACGCCAGTAGGTGGTGCTCCTCGCTTTCTTACAGAAGTGGACACTCTTGCCTCCATGGTCCGACAAGGGAGAGATTGAATCATACAAATCATAGGAAAGGAAAAGGATACTCTCATTATCCCCTTCTCATTATCAGATGTACAATGGCTCCTAAAGCATCACTCCTCTTTTGCCATTAGCTTAATAGGCTTCCCAGGACAAATTGATAATCACTATCCCAAAAGTAAATGGATGTCAATTATTCCAACATTTCGCTGGCTACCACCTAGACTTTTTTGCCATAAACCAATTAAAGAGACTATTACAGCCTTTACAGATGGAGGGAAAAAAGGAGCTGCATTAGTCATATATGACTCTCCTGATGATCCACCTATAATATATTTCCAACCCCTATCTGATAAATCCCCACAGTTTAAAGAGCTCTTTGCTATCTATATGGCTCTTGATAAAATCAATAAACCCTTTAACCTTTATTCTGATAGCATCTATGCTGTTAATTTACTCCCATGGCTATGTCGTTCCTTTATTAAAATAGATGGCAACCCCATCTCACCTCTGCTAATTAAAATTTCCACACTGTTACAAAAGAGAGTGGCTCCATTATTTGTCCAGCATATCAGGTCCCACTCCTCTCTCCCAGGACCTCTTACTGAAGGAAATGCCATAGCAGATAAAGTAGCCACCGCTGGAACTTTCCCTGCCAGCATAACAGATGCCCAAAACCTCCACCATGCTACTCATATTAATTTACAAGGGCTCCATCTCAGGTCTCCCCACATTCCCCTCAAGCAGCTTAAGCGTATTGTTAGAACCTGCTCTTCTTGTGCATCAATTATACATACTCCGGCTCTACAATAAATGGGTGTTAACCCTAGAGGATTAAAATCTAATGCCCTCTGGCAAATTGATGTAACTCATGTCCCCCAATTCGGCAGACAGAAATATGTATTTGTGACTATAGACACTTACTCTCACTTTGTCTGGGCTACTGCTCAAACTGGTGAAAGTTCAAAAAAGCTAATAAATCATAAGCTTTCATCCTTTGCCATCATGGGCCTCCCTGCACAACTAAAGACAGACAATGGCCCAGCAT
>NW_008341028.1:5194622-5197406 GCF_000622305.1 Nannospalax galili
ACTCAGGTGTATTTTCTAGGTACCCTACAGCTAACTTTCATGTCTCTCAACAGCTTACATCTGCAGCCAAGTCTGTGCTAATTTACAATGTCATTTTACAGGAAAGACATAGGACCAAATAAGATCGACTATGTCCTGAAACAAGTCTGACTTTCTTCCCTTTCACCACCTACCCCAATGCCTAACTGTTTCTTTTGTGCATCCAGCAATAGATATTTGCTGACAACAGTACCAGCTACCACTCTTCTCTACCAAGGAACAGTAAAAGTCTTCACTGACTTTCATCTAAGTGGATTCAAACACCTGGCTAACTATTACATTTCAGGTGTGAGAAGCTTTTTCTCCTACACAGCTGCTAGCAGAGAGAAAATCTTCTTCCCCCTGCTGGCAGAGACTGAACTTACACTGGATGCTGGAGACGTTCCTATGACAACAAGCTGTACCTGATTCTGTTTTGGCTGAAGACAAGGTGCGACAAGCTGTGGCATCAGTGACTGACGGCCTGGAGTTTCTCCAACAGCAAATGAACTTTCTCACCAGAAGTTATGCTTCACAACAAGAGAACATTGGACTTAATAACTGTTGAACATGGGGACTTTATGATATTGGGAAAGATAGTGTTTCTTTGTAAATGAATCAGATGTTGTTGAAACCAATGTTAACACTCTCAAAACTTTGTAATCTATTTAGCTTAGCAATCCCTTGTTTTGCATGGCTTCTATTCCTTATTGTCCTCTGATGATAATGTGTATTATGCTTGCTCACTGTTTTTTTTAAAGATTTCTCTGCTGACAGTTACTGCCATTTGCTAAAAATCACTACAGGAAACAGGTCATGGTCAGTTATCAAACTTTGGATTCTCCCGAGATGAAATGAGTTGACCCTTAGGGCTGGCATGGCACTTCTTCATATTTAAATGAAAAGAGGGGGAGATGTTGGGGACCTCTGTTATGCAAAGTAGAAGCCCCTTCACGTCCGGACAGCTCATGCAGCTCGGGGTTATGTGCGGGGGCTCCTTTCATAGCAGGGTGCCTTCCTGGCATCTTTCCTGACTCTCCTTTTGAAGTGCCCGCCACAAATGCTCACATAAACATGGCCTCTGGCTCTGAAAGATACCATGCTTTTCCTGTGTAATTTTCAGGCAGTCAGCAGTCTGGCAGAAACCCACTTCCATATGTAAATAGAATGTCTCACAAAGTATCTAACAGCCAAAGCTTTTACCACTACCCCCATGGTATAAATATCCTAGTCTTCTCTCAATATTGGGAGCTAGAAGCGGAGCTGGAACTAGAGCAGGAACTGGGTCACTGAGACTTGGAATAAAGAGCTGTAGACTGAGTCTGTGTCTCCTGCCTGCAATCTAGTCTCCCCGGGGGGCAGCATTCCTCTGCTACCGACTTGCGGACATTCCTAGCTTTCGCCGTCCTCGTACTCTTCTCGTGTGGTTCAGTGGCCAGTGGACCTCGCATCCTGAGGAAAGTACACGGGTGGAATAGGGACGGGATTCGGCTGGACAACGCTCCAGCAGCAGAGGAACTTTCAGCACCGGAGCAGCGGACAGAGACGCGGGACCCGAAGCAGCCGAAAAGCCCGCGGGACACCCGCCGCCACTCCCAGAGATGCGCGGCCAGAGCCAGACCCGCACCGCGACTTGCCAGGTGTGGTGGGGACCCTGAGATACCCGCACACCCCACACCTGGGGCCCAGAGCGACCCCTATACCTTCCTGCACTAAAGCAGACCTGTGTCACAGAACCTGGTCTCCTGTGTCTGAATGCAGCTCCGCTGACACAGTCTCTTCACCAGCCCTGGGGTCCGGACCGGACAACTGATCAGAGGAACTAAGAGAGCAGGAGAGCAGCCATAGCCGGAGGAGAGCAGCCACAGCTGGTGACCACACACCTCAAACCCCTTAAAATATCTTTGATAATAAACATTAGTTTACTATTAAGAGGACATAAAAAGTTGTTTTACAATTCTCTAAGTAAAAAGCCCAGCTAGCCAAGATGACTCGTGAGTAAAAGTGCTTTCTATGACCTGACTTTGATCCCCAGAACCCATGGTTGAAAGAGAACCAACTGGCAAAAGATGTCCTCTGACCTCTATATGTACACCATGGCATGTATGGGCCTGTATTTATACACAGGTCACACATAGACACTAAGGATATATAAAATAGGGGCTGGCACAGTTAGAAAAATTATGTATGCATTTGCCCTTTGAACCAACAATCTCCCTTCTAAGAATAGAAACCCAGAGATGGCCTGGGAAATGCACCACATGCTCCATGCATGAGCTGATCCTAGTGACTCTACTGCAATAGCAAAAGTCTGGTCATAGGACAAATGTCCCTGATGAGGGACAACTTGAATAGGCCTGATACTCTTAAAAAGCATGGGAAGATCCTGACAGAAGATGGCAGAGAGGTTCTAGGGTAGATGTTAGGTGAATAAAGCAAGACGAAAGTTCAGAACAGGCAAATCTGCACTTCGAGAAAGTGGCATGTGCCCTGGATGGAGCCCAGGGCAGGGCTTAAACTTGCAACCTTCCTGCCTCAGTCTCTTGGGGGCTTGGTTTGCAAGTATGTGCTACTACCATGTAGCTGCAAGGGAGAAGGGAGATCAGTGGTTGCCTAAGGCTAGGAGGTGGAGGTGAGAGACCTAGGTGGGAAGAGATAGTGAAAGGGTACAGGTTTCTTTTTGTGGATAATGAAGATATTTTAAAATGTAGTCATGATGGTTAGAGTCTCTACAACACTAACAACGACTGAGTTATATATATATAT
>NW_008341028.1:5197446-5241492 GCF_000622305.1 Nannospalax galili
TATATTTATTTATTTATTGTTATTAGCATGTGTGTGCATATGCCATGGTATGCCTGTGGAAGTCAGAGGACAGCTTGGTGGAGTAGGTACTCTCCTTCTACTTTACATGGATTCTGGGGATCAAATTCAAGTGACCAAGCTGCATGGAAAGTGCTTATACTTACTGAGCCTTGTCTGCCTGGAACTTGCTCAAATTCACAGAGATCTGCCTGCGTCTGCCTCTGGGGTTAAAGGGGTACAACCACTATGCCTGGCTCTGAGTTGTATATTTAATAGGTGACCAAAACAGGATGTGGTGGTATGTACCTTAATCCCAGCACTTGGGAGGTACAGGCAGGAGAACCAGGAGTTCAGGGTCATTCTCAGCTACATAATAAGTTTTAGGTCAACTTGGGACACATGAGACCCTGTAGCAAAAATTAAAAAGCTGAGTATAGTGGTACACGCCTTTAATCCCAGCACTCATGAGGCAGAGGCAGGTAGATCTCCGTAAGATCCAGGTCAGTCTGCTCTATATAGTGAGTTCCAGACCAGATGGGGCTACAGGGAGACCTGTCTCAAAACAAACAAATAAATGGGTGAATTATCATCATGTGAATTATACATCAATAAAGCTGCCATCAAAAGAAAATATAAAGGCAGACTGAGCAAACTGTGTATGGAATGTTGTAGTCTGGGTTTTTGTTTTTGTTTTTCCTGTTTTTAGTTTTATTTAATTTTTTTTTTTTTTGGTCTTTTTGAGACAGGGTCTCCCTGTATCCTGTAGCCCCAGCTGGCTTGGAACTTACTATGTAGACCAGGCTGGCCTTGAACTTCTGCCTCCCAAGTGCTGGGACTAAAGGCATGCACACCATGCCTGGCTCATTTACTTATTTTTAAAATTTATTTTTATGTGTATGAGTGTTTTGTCTACATGTACATAAGTGCACCCATGCATGTAATGTCCATGGAGGACAGAAGAGGGTATTGGATCCCCTGGAACTGGAGTTAGCCAACACCTGGGTTCTGGTAACCAAACCTGAGTCCTCTGCAAGAGTAGCCAGTGCTCTTAATTGCTGAACCATCTCTCCAGCATGTTCTGCTTTTAGATGTTTTAATATTTATTTATTCATTTATTTATAGACAGGGTCTCAGGATAGCCCAGGCTGGCTTCAAAGTCTCTGTAGTCAAGGATGACCTTGAACTTCAGATTCTCGTGCCTCTACCTCCTTGTTCCTGGGAATGCAGGAATTTGCCATCATGCCTGAGTTTTTATGTAGTGCTGGGAATGGAAGCGAAGGTGTTGTTAATGCTACACAGGTATTCTACCAACTGAGCTACATCTCTAGCTGCTTTTATATTTTACAAAAGGTAGAATACAGAATTTAACAGGAAAGCCACAAAACAGTTATTGTGTCAGTAGTGGGGAACAGAATCATGAGGTTATGGGACTGGGGACTCATTATTGTAAATGGTTTCACACAGTTGTAGATGGAGCTGAGAGAGTGTGACTAAACGGGACTCTGGTGTCGAGATGGAATCAGTCTCTGGCCACTGCATGTGAGAAGCATGTGCTTCTGCTGAAAGGGGCCCACAGTGGATTAACAGTGTCCTCAGCAGGGAAGAAAAACTAGATGTAGAGCAAAAGAGGGTGAGAACAAGCCAGCAGCCACCCACCCATCCTCTTCACCACAGCTGAGGGTAACACCTTTCAGAACCTTGAAGCATGTAGATAGTCTATATCATGAAAATTAGAATGAACATTCCAAAGTATATAGAACTGGGCATGGTGGTACACAATTTAATCCCAGCCCCTGGGAGGCTGAGACTGGAGGATCCTGTATTTGAGTCAGCTTGGGTTTCATAGAGAGATCTTGTCTCAAAAATAAAGGGCTAGGAATGTAGCTCAATTGGTAGAGTGCTTGCCTGGCATGTATGAAGCTGAGTTTTATCCTCAGCATTGAATAAACTGGGCACTGTGTTATATGCCTGTAATCTCAGCACTTAGGAGGTGGAGGCAGGAGGATTAGGAATCCAAAAAAAAATATATATATATTTTTTCAATTGGTCTTTTTGAGACAGGTTCTCCCTGTAGCCCCAGCTGGCCTGGAATTCACTATGTAGACCAGGCTGGCCTCGAACTCCCTCCGCCTCTTTTTTAAAAAAAATTTTTTTATTTATTTTTATTTTTTATGTGTATGAATGTATTGCCTACGTGTATGTGAGTGCACCCAGGTTTTACAACTCCTTGGAGGTCAGACAAGGCTCCAGATTTACCTGGAACTGGAGTTAAGGATGGTTTTTCACCATGTGGGTGCTGGGACTCAAACCTGGGTCCTCTGCAAGAGCAGCCAGTGCTCTTAACCTCTAAGCCATCTCTCCAGCCCCAATCTGCCTCTCTTTTTTTAAAAAAAAATTTACTTTAAAAAAATTATTTATTAGTTTTATTTTATGTGTATGAGTGTGTTGCCTGCATGTATGTGAGTGCACTCATGTAATGCAATGCTGCAGAGGTCAGAAGAGGGCTTCGGATTCCCCTGGAACTAGAGTTAAGGATGATTCGTAGCCGCTATGTAGATGCTGGGAATCAAAACTGGATCCTCTGCAAGAACAGTCAGTCCTCTTAACTGCTGATCCATCTCTCCAGACCCTTATTTATTATTTTTATTTTTGTGTGTATGAATGTATTACCTGCATGTATGTAAATATATCTGTGTCATACAATGCCCTTGGAGGTCAGAAGAGAGCACTGGAGTCCCCTTACGACAGTTGTTAGCCACTATGTGGGTGCTGAGAATTGAACCCAGTCTTCTGCAAAAGCAGACAGTCCCCCCTTTTTTTTTTTTTTTCGGTCTTTTTTTGAGACAGGGTCTCCTTGTAGCCCCAGCTGGCCTGGAACTCACTACATAGACCAGGCTGGCCTCGAACTTACAGAGATCTGCCTGTCTCTGCTTCCCAAGTGCTGGGGATTAAAGGCATGCTTGTTTTGGAGACTCCGTCTTTAAAAAAACAAAAAAGGAGCACACAGAGAAAATCATTAATGCCTATTAGACATCACACAAGTGGGTTTAGACACTGTGTGCCTTCTGATGGAAATACCACTTCTATGAAAGTTTTCCAGACTCCCACCAAGCCTTTTGATCAGGCTCCCAAGTTATAGAACATACAGGAGACAGAAGAACACAGCAGTGACAGCATAGAGAGGGCCTGACAGAACCTAGATTGTAGGAAGCTCCACAGGACGAATGCATCTAAAACATATTGTGTATGGTGAGAAGGGCTGGGACTAAAGCTCAGTGGTAGAGCATTTGCTTACAGTATGTGAGGCCTTGGGTTCCATCTCCAGCACTGGGAGTTGGGAGGGAACCAAGTTAGAGGACATTAAGTGAGATAAACCAGAGAAAGGAAGACAAATACTACATGTTAGTTGTATGTAGAGGACGCAAAGTTGATCTTTTGTTGTTGTCCCCAGATTTAGTGAAAATATTAAAGAATAGAAGAAAAGATTCCAACAGCTCCACGTGGTGTTTTGAAATTCATCCCAACTGTAGGCTGAGTGACCTGCAGGTTGGAGAGACTGCTAAAGTCCAGAAGCTTCAGAATTTCCTTAGTGTCAGGATCCACTTCAATGACCTCCTGATCCAGGGCTCAGACCTCAGGAACATAATTATCTCTCTTCTCTCTCTCCTCCTCCTGCAACTTGATGGAGGTCCCTCTCACGGGACCTCTCTGAATGCGCTTCATCAGATGTGTGCCGTAGCCTGCTATCTTGTGGGGCTTCTTGCTGGGGATAATGCGATCTCCTCACACACACGCTTGTTGGTGTGGAAGTCGTTCCCCAGGCACAGGTAGTATTTTTCAATGATGACCCAAGCTGCCTTCTTCACGGTTTTGGTGTGAACGCAGCCCATGTTGGTGGGTCCTGGTAAAAGAGGAGGCAAAGTTGATCTTGTAGGTGAGGGAAGTGTGGTTCCTACAGGCTGGAAAGTGGGAGGAGTGGGAGCAATGAAAGGAAGACGATAGATACAGGGGTGCTGGATGGAGCCATGAGTTCTTTTTTCTCCCTCCTTCCCTCCTTCCCTCCCTCCCTCCCTTCCTTCTGTATAGCTCTGACTTTGTGGACTAGGCTAACCTCAAACTCAAACTCACAGACACCTATCTGCCTCTGCCTCCCAAGTGCTGGGATTAAAGGTGTGTGTCACCACCCTTGGTGTTCTTTTGGGGGAGTGGGGGCAGCATTTTGCTGTATTGCCTGGCCTGGAACTTGCTATATACCTCAGGTTGGCCTCTGCCTCCTAAGTGTTGGGATTACAGGTGTTCACCACCACACCCAGCTGGGAAGAATAATTTCTAAAGTTCTACAGCACAATGGGATAACTGTGGTTGACAACAATAAATTAAATAAGTCAAAATAGCTAATAGGATTTGAACATTCCTAACACAAAAAAATGACTAATGTTTGAATGAGGGATTTGCCAGTGACCCTGATTTGATCATAACACACTATATCAATCTAACTAAAGGTTACACTGTGCCTTGTAAATATGGAAAACTACAATGTGAGGTGTCAATTAAAATAATTTTTTTTTTGAGACAGGGTCTCCCTGTAGCCCTAGCTGACCTGGATTCGCTATAGAGACCAGGCTGGCCTGGAACTCACAGAGATCCACCTGCTTCTGCCTCTCGAGTGCTGGAATTAAAGGCGTGCACCACCTCGCTCAGGAAAATAAAATGTATTTTAAGTCAGTGTGGTGGCTCACACATTTAACCCCAGCATTCAGGAGGCAGAGGAAGAGGCAGGTGGATCCTTGTGAGGTCAAGGCCAACCTTGTTTACATAGTGAGTTTCAATCAATAGGCTACATAGTGAGACCGTGTGTGTGTGTGTGTGTGTGTGTGTGTGTGTGTGTGTGCTCGTAAAGGTGCTTGTTACATAGGCCTGGCTACCCCTTATTCTCTTTTTCTTTTTCCCTCTGTTCTTTTAATGGTGAACAAAATGGGAAGCAGGGGAGATGGGGGACAAGTCAGGAGCTAAATAAATACAGTTTATGCCATGTTCTAAAGTGTTGACTTATGTGGATCTTTGAGCCTCTAGAGAAGGTGACAGGCAGCTCCAGGATATCCAGGGATCTAGCAGGGCAGCTGCAGAGACTCAACACATACCCTACCCTGGAGGGAAGCTGAGGTGGGAGAATGACTTGAGCTCAGACCTTGGAGACCAGCTTGGGGCAAAAGAGCTAGACTTTGTCTCAAAACAAAACAAAAACCAAACAACCAAACCCCCAAACCAAACACACACAAAAAGAGAAAACTGTAAATAGATTTTGTTTCTTTTGAGTATGAAATGGGGTCAAAGTGGGAAGAGGTGGGCCAAGTATGAGTCATGTCACAGAATTACAAAACTGTGACCTTGCTCTAGCAAAAAGGGCTACAGGGAGAGAGCTGGATAGGGTAGGGAGGCACAATTAAAACTGGGAAGTTTAAAACTAGGTTACAACAACTATAAAGTCAAGGAAAGTAGCCAGCCAGGGGAGAAGAGTGGGAAGAGCTAATAGAAAGGAATGACCAGTTCATAGACCCTGAGGCAGGGTAGAGTTTGGTTCATTCAGCTGGAGGAATTTTTACAAGGTTAATTTTATTGGTTTTGTTTTGCTTTGATTTATTTTTCTCCCTGGGGGTTACAAAGCAGTTTCCTCCTTACTGCCAGACTGATTTCCAGAATGCCAGCCTCAGGTTGCTCCCACCAGTCAAGTGCACTGGCTGGGACAGCTCCACCTTCTGCCCTGACATCTGTCATCATCGGCCTTTCTCAGGTTTTGCCAAGTCTGAGTGGTGTAATTGATACCACATTGTCCTTTTAATCTGATTTTTTTCTGATTGTGAATACATCTGACCACCCTTTCCTATGTTTGCAGGTTTGCTGGGGTGGTTGCTCCTTAAAAGCCTGTTCAAGTCCTTAGAGGTCTGAAGGTGGCCAGATCAAGGTCTCCGCTGTGCCCAGGGTGGGACCTGATTGGAAGAGTCCCAGGGGAGAAGCACACAGGAGACCTGGGGCAGGTTGAAGGCGCAATGCCAGAGTACAATCTGGAATCCGTGGAGGGGCCCTGGGCTCTGGGTCGCCGCAGCTGTGCTAACAGCAGGTACCGACCTGGGAGGAATGGGGAGGATCTGCGCGCTCTGGCCTGGGCACTCCTTGTTCCGGCAGCCACGCGCGCGCGTGCGCGCGCGCGCAACACGAACGCAGAGCTGCGGGATGGAGGAGCTGGCCTGGGAGACCCACGGCCGTGAGTCCCCGTGCCGTGGGCGGAGGGAAGCGGGGGTGGGGTGGGGGGAACCTAGGTGAAGAGGACCCGGTGTTCGCTTAGGGAGGCCTAGAGAGAGTTTGGCGGGTCCTTGTGGCCACCTCGTCTGTGGCTCCCAGAGGAACGCGTCATTGACCGCACATCTGCTGCTCAGCATCCCCGGCCCAGCGAGCTCCAGCTAGAAAGGACAAGAGTATCAGCGATCCTCGTTGAGGACTTCCTCAGTATGCCAGGCCTTGAGGCAGCACAGGCCCATCATCTAGCAGAGATGGTGTGGATAGGGCCCACTGTCATCAAAAATTTTCAGATGGGAAAGCTGAGGCACGGGGGTGGGGGCGTGTCATAGGGCCATGTAGTGGTAGAAATGCTGACCCGGGCTGGGGATGTAGTTCAGCTGGGAGAGTACTTGTCTGGTAGGCACGAGGCCCTGGGTTCGATCTCCAGCACCACATAAACTGGGCATGGTGGCACACACCTGTAACTGTAGTCTATAATCCTAGCATTAGAGAGGTGGAGACAGAAGGATCACTTCAAGGCCCTCTTCCATTCTCAGGTAGAGAGGGAGTTCAAGGCCAGCTTTGGGCTACATGAGAACCTGTCTAAAACAACAACAACCCTGAAATGGGGAATTTGGGACCCAGAGAAGAGTTACTATTCACCAAATGAGATGGGGGCACCTCAGAGTATTTTGCACAGTACTCAGAGCCAGGACTCTTAGATGGGCAGAAGCATACATACATTGGCCATCAGCAGCAGTCCTGAGAGGTCTTTGGTGCCCTGCCTGGGAAAGGGAAGAGGATTGTACCCTTGTCTCCACTGAGAGTCTTCATTCCTGAAATCCAGGCTGAGCCCTGCCCATGGAATGTGTAAACTGTTGAAGAAAACTATTATCTTCTTAGATGAGTGAGGTGCTGGGGTTAGCAGGTTCCATTAAGTGTTGGTTTAAAATTTGATTATTTATTTACTTTTCTTTTTTTTTTTTTTTTGGTGTTTTTGAGACAGGGTCTCTCTATAGTCCCAGCTGGCCTGGAACTCACTATGTAGACCAGGCTGGCCTGGAACTCACAGAGATCTGGGATCTGCCTGCCTCTGCCTCCTGAGTGCTGGGACTAAAGGTGTGTACCACCATGCCCAGTTTATATATTTATTTTTAAGATTTATGTGTATGTGTGCACCTGCTGGTCTGTATGTGTGCCATGTGTATGTAATGCCCACAGAAGCCAAAAGAGGGCATTGGATCCCCTGGAACTGGAGTTACAGGTGGTTATAAACTGCCATATGGGTGCTGGGAACTGAAATTTGTTCTCTGCAAGAGTAGCAAGTGCTCTTAACTTCTGAGCCATCCCTTCACCCATCCCACCCCCCTTTTTGAGACAGGGTCTCATATAACCCAGATGACTTCAACGTGCTATGTAGCTGATGTTGGCTTTGAACTCCTGACCTTCCTTCAACTCCTAAGTGCTGAAATTACAGTCTGGGATTACAGGTTTGTACCACCACACTCTGATTATTTTGGAGTTCTGCTAGGGGAAGAGGATCACTAAACCATTCTTAACAGACAAAGACTGTAGCAACAATTGAGCTATGGGGGATGGGAGGTAAGGAGGGGTGAGAGGGATTCTGGACAGAAGACCCAGAATCTGACCCATAAAGGCCCTGAGGCTGGAAGTTCATGGGAAGATGGAGATGGATGGAAGAGATAAGACTCGAACTCAGAGCTCCACCTGCCTCTGCCTCCCTAATACTGGGACTAAAGGCATCCACCATCACACCTGGCTTTTTTTTTTTCTTTTTAAAAATGTTTTTATTTTTGATGTGTATGAGTGCTTTGCCTGTATGTATGTAAGTGTACCACATGCATACATTTGCCTTTGGAGGTCAGAAGATGGTGTAGGATCCTCTGGAACTGGATTTAGATGGTTGTTAGATGCCATGTAGGTGCTGGGAACCAAACCCAGGTCATCTGCAAGAACAGCCAGTGCTCTTAACCACTGAGCCATCTTTCCAACATCTAAAGATGCTTTGAGGAGAGAGAGAACACAGAGAAAGGAGTCCATAGAGCAGGCAAAGCAGATGTGGAGGTGAAAGTGTTAGAAATTGGGGGCGAGGAGAGACAAGGTAGAAGGATGAGGCATTGGAAGGCATGGGAAGGGGAGAACAGAGCTCAGGCTTCACCCAGGGCTGGCATGACATGCATTTTGCATTCTGCACTGGATACAGCCTAGCAAAAGCCCTTACTTACCCCAGTGGGACTGAGTTCCATTCACCCACAAGTGCAGTTATAAGAGTCGGGGGGTTCTGCCTCTCACCCCACATCTTCCTTTCTCCCCAGTGCTTCCCCTGGAGAGACAGCTCCATGAGGCAGCTCGTTGGAACCAGGTGGGGAGGATAAAGGAGCTGATTGGAAGGAGGGTTAACATCAGGGCCAGAAACCATGTGAGTATAAATCCTGTGTGGCACCACAGCCCTTTGGGACAGGTCACTACCCTGGCTCTTCATGTTTGTGTGGGTTAACTTGGAGGGAAGCCTGCCCTCTGACCCCATTGCCTGCACTGGCCCAAGGTCAGGGTCAGGATTCCAGGCTAGACTTGGGTAATTCCAGAGCTCAGACTCTGATCCCCTGTGGCCCATCTGAAAGGCATTATCAATAGCACAAAGGCTAGAGGCTCCTGTGGGGAGGGGGGTGCAGGAGGTCAGAAATCAGCAGGCTGAGGCTGGCAGATGAATGGAGGAGGGTAGGCAGTCCCTGGACAGACAAAAATGGAGAGGTGCAGGTGGGCAGGAGCCCAGAATTCTGGACTGAGGGGCCAAACTCTGGAAACTGAGCATGTATGAAACAGTTTAGTTCAGCTGTCTTAGTACCTGCTGCTCCCCGCCCCCGCATCAAAAGCTGTAAGGAGCCCAGGCCCATTCTGAGGGTCTAATAGACAGGCAGGACAGCAGCCTCAGCCTGCCAGTAAGGCTCAAAGAAGGCCACAGGTGTATGTGTGTGGTCTACATCCCTGCTGTGGAAGAGGACAGAAGGAGAAGCCATGCCTTCTCAGGGGACATGGAGACAGGTCTGGGTACCATGCAGGGTGATCCTTCTGTGACATGGACCTTCTGGTGTGAGGAGCTTCTTGTATGAGATAGCACAGCCTGGCTGGCAGGGTTCCTGACTACAGTAGTGTATGGAAGCCTGCGGTGAAGACTACTGACCAAGACAACTCCATGGGGGACAGCAGTTTATTTGAGAGCAAACAGACCACTGGACTGCCTCTCAGGGAGCAGAGAAACAGCAGTCAGCCAGGGAAGTTAGCTGTCTTTTATAGGCAGTTAGGTGCGTGGGTAACTTTCCATGACATAGGCTAGGCAGTTTAGCTCAGGATTGGTTGATTTCCCAATAAGCAGAGGAACTTGCCTGGGGTTAAGCCCAGACCCACCATTTTGGAATATTGGGATCTGTGCTGCCATTTTAGGAGTCTACCAGGAACCTAAGAAGTAGGGCCTGCACTATCTGGAGTGACATGACAGGGGTGTGACCTCTGCCTTCAGAGTCTGCTTGGGGGTGTAGGAATAGTAATGAGGTTTCTGGGTATCTACTGTATTCTAGTTTTTTGGTTTTTCTTTTTTTTTTTTTGGTCTTTTTGAGATAGCTGGCCTGGAACTTGCTATGTAGACTAGGCTGGCCTTGGACTCACAGAGATGAAAGGTGTGTGTCACCACACCTGGCAATTCTAGGTTTTGTTTTTTTTAAAATATTTTATTTATTATTTTTATTTTATGTGTATGAGTGTATTGCCTGCATGTATGTGAGTGTACCCATGTCATGCAGTGCTACAGAGGTCAGAAGAAGGCTTCAGATTCCCCTGGAACTGGAGTTAGGGACGGTTCATAGCCACCATGTGGGTGCTGGGAATCAAACCTGAGTCCTCTGCAAGAGCGGTCAGTGCTCTTAACCGCTGAGCCATCTCTCCGGCCCCGTTTTTGGTTTTTTTTTTTAATGCCAAGTTTATGTGGGTGCCCACAGAAGCCAGAGGAGGGGAGTGGATCCCCTGGAGCTGGTGTTACAGGCAGTTGTGAGCTACCTGATGTGGGTGCTGGAAACTGAACTTGGGTCCTCTGGAAGAATAGCAAATGCTCTTAACCACAGAGCCATCTCTCTAGCCCCTCTGTTCTGTCTTTCAGAATGCTTGTCCAGCAGCTTCTTGGTGGGCCTTACCCCTGGAGAGATGAGGAGGGCAGGAAGTATAGGTCAAGGCAGGTCTGGGGTGTGGGGAGGTGCAGGTCACTTTACATCATGCAACATGTGGTTGGTTGTTGGTGACTGAGGCCTTGGTCTTAACTCCTGTACAAGTACCTGCAAGTGGGACTGGAGAGATGGCTCAGCACTTAAGAGCACTGGCTGCTCTTGCAAAGGACCCAGGTTTGATTCCCAGCACTCACATGGAGACTAACAACTGTCCTAACTCCAGGTCCAGGGGAATCCAACACCCTCTTCTGACCTCCATGAGCATTGCATGACACGGGTGCACTTACATACATGCAGGCAATACACTCATACACATAAAAATAAAATATTAAAAAAGAATAAGTACCTTCAAGGAAGCATGGCTTTGTAGGAAGGCAGGATGCCAGTGCCCATTCATCTATCCATCCATCCATCCATCCATCCATCCATCTCTCCATCCATTCATCTACTATTCACTATTATTCACTCATACACTCATTGAATCCTTCATTCACTAAGTATATTCATTCATGCACAATCTATTAATTACTTTCCTTGATGCTGGACAAAATACCTGATGAAAGCAACTTAAGGAAGGGTTTATTGTGGCTCACAGGTAAAGGGCTCAGTCCTTAATGGTGGGGAATGCATGGCAGCAGGAGCAGGAGGCTGCTGGTCACATTAAGTCTGCATTTGGGAAGCAGAAAGAGGCAAATGCTCAGCTCCCTCTCTCCTTTTTATTCAGTTTAGAGCCCAGCCTATGGAATGGTGCCACCTAATTAGCATGAATCTTTTTACTTCAATTAACCTAATGTAGAAAATCCCTTACAGACATGCCTGGAGATTTGTTTCTATGGTGATTCTGAATTCCAGCAAGTTGACAATCAAGATTAACAAGCACACATACTCCTTGGCTCATTCATTCAGTCATTAAGTATATTCATTCACACACTCCTTGGCTCATTCATTCATTCACTAAGTATATTCATTCATATACTCATTGGCTCATTCATTCATTCATTCATTCACTAAGTATTTATTAAGTGGGGGCAGAGCAGAACCCATGACAGTCATGGTCCCTGCTTTTGTGGGGCTGATAGTCTCGTGGGGGTGAAAAGACAACAAGCCAAGTATCTCATCCCTACTATGATAAACTATCTTATAAGTATGTGGAGAAGGGTTGGAGGGGCTTTGTCGTAACTGGAGATACCGAGGAAAGCTTCCATGGAGTGAGATGAAGGGCAGTGTTTCAGGCAGAGGGAACTGAGCCCTGAGGGAGGGAGGGAGGGAGAGAAGGGAAGGGAAGAAGGAAAGGAGGGAGGGAGGGAAAGAAGGAAGGAAGGAAGGAAGGAAGGAAGGAAGGAAGGAAGCAAGCAAGCAAGCAAGCTGGTCTCCAGAGAGACCATACAAAAAAGTAGTGTTTCCTTTCATTGGAGACTGTAGAGGGAAAAGTTGATTATAAAGAGGAGGCTAGTGGCTCTCTCTTACAATCCACTGGGACTGAGGGACAGAGACCAGGATGAACTGCCAGGGTGGTAGAGATGAGCCGAGCAGTTAGACCCTTTCATCTCATTCTGAGGGAAGAACCAGGCACTCTGGTCTCCCCTGAGGCCTTAGGGAACAATCCTAGATCACATGTGGCTTCCCAGTAGGAAGAAAGGCTTGGAGCTGGAAACCATCTGTCCTTTCTGAGCAGCAGTGGGTGGTAGTGCCAGTCCATGGAGGACCTTATAGACTCTGGGCTCAGGCATTTGTCCCAAGAGCAGTGGGAAGCTGTAAAGAGTTTCAGGCAGGGACAGATGGGCCCGGTTAATGTGTTTTACAATATTTGTTTTGGCTGTGCCATGTCAAGACAAAGGGACCCAGAGTAGGGACTAGGTCCCCAACCAGCTGGTCATCAGAGCTATCAACAGCTCTTCTAGCCTGCAGGCCAGCTGTCTTGGTAGGGAGGGTGTTGGGGGCAGGCCAGGCAGCCAGGCATAATGACAAGTTTCCTCTCTTCCTGGCAGGTGGGCAGAGTGGCCCTACACTGGGCTGCAGGTGCTGGGCATGAGCAGGCTGTGCGGCTGCTCCTGGAGCAGGGGGCTGCTGTGGACGATGTAGACTCGGTAGGACCTTAGGGAGAGGGTGTGTGGGTGTGCGTGTGTGTATGTGTGTGTGTGAATCTGTCTTTCCATATATGTATGGAGATGTGTATGTGTATGCATCTGTCAGCCTATCTGCCTGCCTATTTCAGGGGAGGTGAGGGTATCAAACCTGCAAAGAGAGTGTCTCACTGAACAAACAGATTGGTAGGCGGCACACTGCTAAGAACAGAGCACTGAAGACTAGCAGGGTCTGCAACACTGGCTCTGCAAGATTTAGGAAAAGAACTGAATCTGATAGTTTGATACAGATATATTTAAGAATCTAAATTTAGGGCTAGAAATGTGGCTTAGCTGTAGACTGCTTGCCCAGCATGCATGGGGTTCTGGGTTCCATCCTCAGCACTGGGTGGGGGTGGAGGAGGTAAAGACTAATTTTTTTTTTTTTTTTTTTTTGAGACAGGTTCTCACTATGTAGCCCTGGCTGACCTGGAACGCAATATGTAAAACAGACTGGCCTTGAGCTCACAGAGATCCATCTGCCTCTGCTGCCTGAGTTCTGGGACTAAGAGGGTACAACACCATACCTGCTCCACTTACCCTCTTTTTTTGAGACAGGGTCTCATGTAACCTAGGCTGGCATTAAAATTGATATATAGCTGGGGATGATCTTGGACTTCTGTTCCTCCTCTCTCCACTTCCTAAATGCTCCAGAGTGCTGGGATTAGAGGCATGTACCACCATGCATGGTTTATGAGGTGCTAGAAATTGAATCCAGGACTTCATACACTCTACCATCTGAGTTACATCCCTAGACCTAAAATGAATTTTTTTTTCCTGTTTTTTTGAGACAGGGTCTCCCTGAAGCCCCAGCTGGCCTGGAAGTCACTATGTAGACCAGGCTAGCATCAATCTCACAGAGATCTACCTGCCTCTGCCTCTGGAGTGCTGCGGTTAAAGACATGTGCCACCACGTCTGGCCCAAAACTAAATCTTAAAAAAGAAAAAAAAAAAAAGACTGTGGGGCTGGAGAGATGGCTCAGCAGTTAAGAACACTGGTCGTTCTCACAGAAGACCCAGGTTTGAATCCCAGCACCCACATGGCAGCTAACAACTGTCAGTAACTCCAGTTCCAGGGGATCTGACAGCCTTTTCTGTCCTCTGCTGGCATTGCACGACACGGTGCACTTCCTACATGCAGGCAATACACGAATATACACACAATAAAAATAATAAAATATTTTAAAAAATAAAAAGACTGTGTTGTGGTGGTGAACACATTTAATACTGACTCTCAGGAGGCAAAGATAGGCAAATCTCTGCAAGTTTGAGGCCAGCCTGGTCTATATAATGAGTTCCAGGCCAGCTAGGGCTACATAGTGAGACCCTGTCTTAAAAAACTGGGGTGGTGGGGTAGGTGCTAAACATGTTTGCTGTGCAAGTGTAGTGACCTGAGTTTAATTCCTGGAACCCATGTAAAGGTGTGTCCTATTTAGCTTTCTATTGCTGTGATAAAACATTCTGACCAAAAACAACTTGGGAAAGAAAGGGTTTATTTTGGCTTACAGTACTGTCTATTAAGGGAAGTCAGGGCAGGAGCTCAATCAGGAACCTGGAGGCAGGAGCTGAAACACAGTCCATGAAGGAATGCTGCTTACTGGTTTGCTCCTCTGGCCTGTATTTAGCCTGCTTTCTTTTTTTGGTCTTTTTGAGACAGGGTCTCCCTGTAGCCCCAGCTGTCCTGGAACTTACTATGCAGACCAGGCTGGCCTTGAACTCACAGAGATTCACCTGCCTCTACCTCCGAGTGCTGGGATTAAAGGCGTGCATTACCACGCCCGGCCCCAGCCGGCTTTCTTATACAACCCTGGATCACCTGCCCAGGGGTGGCACCACTCATAGTGGACCCTCCCACATCACTCAACAATCAAGACAATGCCTCACAGACATGCCCACAGGCCAATCTGATAGAGGAAATTTCCCAGCTGAGGTTCCTTCTTCCCAGGTGTGTCAGGTTGACAACTGAAGCTATTCAACACAAGGTGGAAGAACCAACTTCACAAAGTTGTTCTCTATCATCACAAGTGTGGCATGGTACATGTCCATGCGTGTGCACACATACATGTATACACACAGAAATAAGTAAGTAAATAAATATAAATTGGACATGGTGGTGAACACCTGTAATTCCAGCATTTGAGATATGGAGGCAGGATGATCAGAAGTTCATAGTCATCCTTAGCTACCTAGTTTGAAGCCAGCCTGGGCTACATGTAACCCCATCTTAAAAAAATAATAGATTCTGAGATTGGTTCCCAAACTTTTTATTTTAAAACTTTAAAAAAAATGTATTTTATTTATTTTTATTTTATGTATATGGGTGTATTGCCTGCATGTAGGTAAGTGCACCCATGTCATGCAGTGCCCGCGGAGGTCAGAAGAAAGCATTAGATTCCCCTGGAACTTCAATTACAGATGGTTGTTACCCATCATGTGGGTGCTGGGAATTGAACCCAGGTCCTCTGCAAGAGCAGCCAGTGCTCTTAACTGCTGAGCCATCATTCCAGCCTCAATAAATCTCTGTCAGATGGAGACCAGCCTGGTCTACACAGCGAGTTTCAGGCTATTCAAAGCTACAAAGTGACCCTGTCTCAAAAAAAAACAAGCAACAACACCGAATAGTCATTCTATTGAGGTGACAATGGGAGTAGATGGCAGCTGCTTTATTTTTAGGTTTCACCTGGAAAAAAAGTTTACAATAGTATATCAGCCTCTATTTTAAACAACAGCTGAACTTTCTGGTCTTTAAGCACCTGAAGCTTAGGGGTCCCTGGACTGAGTGGCACCTGCAGGCCCTAAGCTGGATGGTTTGGCCATGTTGACACAGTCACGTCTCTTCTGTTTCTCCTCACCTCCCCACATCCTCTCCCCCAGTTTGGTATGAACGGGCTTCTCCTGTCTGCCTGGTTTGGCCACTTGCGGATTGTCCAAATTCTGGTCAACGCCGGGGCCAAGGTCCACTGTGAGAGCAAGGTAAGGTAAGCAAGGTAAGCAGCCCTGCCCCTGTTCCCACTGCCCACCTCAGTTTCCCATCTGCCTCTGTCTGGGGCAGCTTGCCTCTTGGGCCTTGGAAGCGCCTGTTCAACTGAGCTGGGTGAAATTCCACTCTTGCTGCCTCTCCTGGGGCTGGAGAAAGGGCAGCAGTGTTTTCATCAGGTAACAGTCTCTCTCCTCTGCAACAAATCACTCTAAAGTTTAGTGGCTTAAAGTAATGATGACTTACTTTTTCTTTTTTTATCTTTTTGAGACAGGGTCTCCCTGTAGCCCCAGCTGTCCTGGAACTCACTATGTAGACCAGGCTGGCCTTAAACTCACAGAGATCTGCCTGCCTCTGCTTCCCAAGTGCAGGATTAAAGGTGTGGGCTACCATGCCCGGCTACTTTTTCTTTTTATCCTCTTCTTTTTTCTTTTTGGTTGTTTAGAAAGGGTCTTACTATGTAGTCCAGGCTCATCTGGAAGTAACCATGTAGCCCAGTGTGGCTTCAAACTCGAGGAAGTCCTGCCTTAGCTTCTCAAGTGAGAGCTACTATACCTGATCTCTCTGTCTCTCTCTGTCTCTGTCTGTCTCTGTCTCTCTCTCTGTCTCTCTCTCTGTCTCTCTGTCTCTCTGTCTCTCTCTCTCTCTCTCTCTCTTTCTCTCTCTCTCTCGTCTATACAGCCCTGAGTGTTCTTGAGCTTATTATCCTTTTGCCCAAGTCTCCTCAGTGCCTGGCTGATATGATTGTTCATTCCTTGGTCAGCTGGGCCATCCCTCTGGTTTTGCTCAGGCTGAGGTTGCAGGCAGCAGGCGGGCTGGGGGGCTGTAGAGTGTCTAGGACTTCTGTAGGGAAGTTCAGGACGTCTGAGATAATACCCCAGTTTCTCCAGGTGGCTGTTGATACATATAGAAGCCAGCCTGGACTTTCTATGTGACTGCCTTGGGGTAGTAAAATAAGGGTAGTGTTGGAGATATGTAGTCAGTTGGTAGAGTGTTTGCCTAGTATGCATGAAACCCTGAGTTTGATCCCCAGCACTACATAGACTGAGTATGAGGGTGTACTCCTGTAATCCCAGCACTGGGGAGACTAAGGGTATCAGGTTCAAGAAAATTCAGGGCTACAAAGCAAGTTGGAGGCCAGCCTAGGCTATTTACTGAGATGGGGGTCTCACCATATTGCCAAGACTGGCCTTTAACTCCTGGGCTCAAGTGATCCTCCCCTCAGCATCTTGGGTAGTTAGGACTATAGGTCTGTACTGTATCTGGCTTTCTTTTAAATTATTTTGAAAATTGGATTAATTCTTCATCAGTGAGTGTTTTTAGTGCTTTATATATTTTGGACACATTTCAAAGTAAATTTCAGACATCTGTGTATTTCCCTCTAAATACTTCAGCATGCATATTATTAACTAGTGTTTATAGACAACCAGATCCAGAAATCTAAAATTTAGACCCATTCAGGTTTGACTACTATCAAGATGTAGACCACCATTCTCCTGATTTTTAGGACCCATTGATGGCTTGACTGCAGTTTGCTGTTGGAAAAACAGTGGTCCAGGTGCTGGAGAGATGGCTCAGCGTTAAGAGCATGGCCTGCTTTTTCAGAGGACCTGAGTTGGATTCTTAGCACCCACGTCAGGTGGCTCCTGTAATTCCAGCTCCAGGAGATCTGAGGCCCTTTTCTGGCCCCTGGGGGCAGCTGCACACCTGTGTGCATACACGCACACACACACACACAAATATTTTTTAAAATCTTAAAAAGGCAAAGAAAAACAGAACTGCAGAGAATCTGTCCTTAATGCCCTTTAATGCAAGGCTGGGTGGAAGCTCTGGATCATAATTTTATTATTTGCAAGTCTCCCTCATTTAAATATTGCTCACAAGACCTTCTTTCTGCCTCCCCTCTCCATAACTAGGCCTCTTGCCTCCAGATCTTGGTACTATCTGGTCTCCCTTCTCCCTGGGAGGTTAGAAGGTCAGTGCTAGAGATAGCACACTGAGCACTTACTTACCTGCTCCTTCATTTGTAGCTATATGAAGGAAGCCAGTGCCTAGAATCTTTACAGCTGCTCTATGTGGATGTTTTTGGAACTCCAGACCTGTATGAACTCATCTTACATTTTGGAATCACTTTTTAGTTTGTAAAATAAGACAGTCAGTGCATAACCACAGGCTCAGAGAGGTAGAGGTAACCTGGCCCAAGACCACAGGGCTGAGTGCAGAGCTGGGCTTTTGCCCCTAACATCCTGATTTCCTGACTGCCTCACTTGGTCATCCTTGGGCTCCGTTCATCATTGACAGCCTTGTTGCCATGGGGAGTTGAGTGCTGGAAAACGGGGTATATGAGAAGGGTCTTCCTTCACAGACTCCAGGGACCACCCTGGGCTTGTTTCCAGGATGGCCTGACCTTACTGCACTGTGCAGCTCAGAAAGGCCACGTGTCTGTGCTGGCCTTTGTCATGGAGGATCTGGAGGATGTGGCCCTGGACCATGCAGACAAGGTGAGAGGGGGGCAAAACTGTTTGACTTTCCTACTGGCTCGGACTCCAGCTGGGACTGGCTGGGTGTACCTTATTGGCTGGGGGTCTGCTAGGTGTACCTTACTGACAGGGGCTGCACTAGGTATACTACATTCCTGGAGTGCAGTCTTGGATCTGTGGGAAGCTGGAATGTTTCTGGAGGGGATATAAGGGTACAGATAGGCAGGATGAAAGCAGAGCATAGTTACCTCAGAGAAGCTCCAGTCAAGGACTAGACAGACCAAGAATGGAGCCTGCTCTCTGCCTCCTGGGGAAGGTGACATTTAGTGAAGGACTAGATTTGGAAAGAGTAAAAGCACCCTGGGAACTTTAGGGATAGGAAAGAGCCTTGAGTGTGTGAGTTCTGGTGAACTGGAATCATTGGTGGGAAGGTCAGAGGGGCTGGGGATCCCCTGTGGAGATCTTAGTCTCAGTCGGAGGAGTCTGTCCTGCAGCACACGGCAGGGAGCCACTGAAGGGCTGCAATGGGAGGGGTCCCCTAACAAAGAGGCTGTTGTTGGGAAGCTGGGGCTGGCTTTTCCAGACAGTGTGTGGGGTGAGTGGTGGCAGGGGGAGAATGTCTGGGGTGGGAGAGGCCACTGCAAGCCCAGAGAGGTCAGGGGAGGCAAGGTCAGAAGGGCAGGGCGGGCATGCCCACTGACAGGGTCAGCGAGTTCACTGTCACTCTCCTTCCTGCCAGCTGGGTAGGACAGCGTTTCACAGAGCTGCTGAGCATGGACAGCTGGATGCTCTGGATTTCCTGGTGGGCTCTGGCTGTGACCACAGTGTCAAAGATAAGGTATAGTAACTGAGAGGCACTCTTAACTCCCGACCAGGATGCAAAACTCCCTGTACCTTCCTGGTGCTGGCACCTCTCAGAGCCGTAGTCTGACTCCAGCAGTACTAGAGAGAAGAGACCCTAAAGATCAGAGTATATCTGATGTTCTTCTAATAGGCGCTGTAGTGACGTACTGTGGACCAACTGGTGGGGGTGCAAAGATGCCCAAGACAAAGCTTCTTTAGTATTTTTCTTTGAAAATAAAAAAGAAATATTGTTGTTTTTAAAATATTTTATTTATTATTTTATGCATATGAATGTATTGCTTGCATATATGTAAGTGCACCTGTGTTGTGCAATGCCCATGGAAGTCAAAAGACGGCATCAGATCCCTTGGAACTGGAGTTACCACTGGAGATGGTTATTAACCACCGTATGAGTGCTAGGAGCCAAACTCCAGTCCTCTGTAAGAGCAGCCAGTGCTCCCAGCCACTGAGTCATCTCTCCAGCTCCTGTTGTTTTTGAGACAGGGTCTCTCTGTAGCTCCAGCTGGCCTGGAACTCATTATATAGACCAGGCTGGCCTTAATCTCAGAGACCCACCTGCTTCTGCCTCTGGAGTGCTGGGATTAAAAGTGTGTACTACCATGCCTGGCTCTTTTCTATTTTTTGAGACAGTTTCATGTAGCCCAGGCTGGCCTCAAGGGCTAGGATTATAGGCAGTACCACCATGTTGGGTTTATACAGTACAGGTGATTGAACCCTTGTGTCTTGAGCATGCCCCTGGTTGTGGTTTTTGGTAGTGTACAGGCATGAAGCTTGTCACAGATCTGCTTTGTAACCCTGGGCATGCCACTTGCATGCTGGGCCTTGGCTTCTGTGTCTATAAATAAGGAATAGCTCCAATGACTGAAATTTTGGGGCTCTATGTCTGCCTATCCCTCAGACACTTTTCTCCCCACAGGAAGGGAACACAGCCCTGCACCTGGCTGCCAGCCGGGGCCACATGGCTGTGCTACAGAGACTTGTGGACATTGGGTTAGACCTGGAGGAGCAGAATATGGTAAGTCACTAGCTGGGAACACAGAGAAGTGAGACAGTCACTGACTCCCTGATGTTGAGCCCCCAGCCTATGGTGGCAGTATGACTTTGCCTTGGGAGAGGCCTGGAGCAGAAACCTAAGGACATGTTCTCATGCTGATACCTACCAGGAAGGAAGAGGCCAGCAGCAGCCCAGGGCCTAGGCTGAGTAGGGCACCAGACAGGCTGGGTCATCAAGACTTGAGCAGTGGCCACACAGGTGGTCAGGGATGGCTTTCTGGTACAGGAGGGAATAGACTAGTAGAGCTGAGATGGCTTGAAGGACAAAGAGAATATGGACAGGGGTGTAGATCAGGGTCAGCATATGATATGCATTCCACACAGACCATCAGTGAAGGCCTGGGGACCATGGTAAGCAAGCCCCTTGTCCTACAGTAGGCAGTGGAGAACTCAAGGGCCCAGAGCACAGGGGTCTGTGCTCACTTTGGGGTCTGGGTTCACCTTCCCCACTGTCCTTATTCCTATCTCTGTGTGTTTCAGGAAGGTCTGACCGCCCTGCATGCAGCCACTGAAGGGTTCCACCCCGACTGCGTGAGGCTTCTTCTCAGGGCTGGGAGCAACGTGAATGCCCTCACCCAGGTAGCCAGCTCTCCTGAGACTGATGGCTTCCCTAGGCCTCTGAGCCATGACTGTGTTAAGAGACAGAGCTGTTGTGATTCCTGAACATTCTGTGGATAGAGGCTTTGAGGTAGCCACCCTTGATATTGGTCTTGGCTTATCCACTGCTGAGCTATGTGACCTGGGGCAAGTTATGGTACCTAAGGCCTTGTACCTTAGTGGGCTCCTTTTGCTGGTCTTTGGGCCAGGAAAAATCATTGATTCCTCCTAACCTAGGGCCATGAGACTTGAATATAAACTCCAGGGCTCCCTGTCACCCCTGCCACTACAGGTCCTTGAGATGTTGCAATGCCTTCTGTTTCCCTTCAGAAAAAGCTGAGCTGCCTCCATTACTCGGCCCTCAGTGGCTCTGAGGACATGTCCCGGGCGCTCATCCAGGCAGGAGGGCGCACCAATGTGGCTGACCAGGTAAGTGTGGGGTCTGAATCAAAGGGCTCCACATTGCAGTCTCCCATAACTATATTTATGAGGAATGGGAAGGAGAGCTAGGTACTTCTTAACCCTTGGGGTTATGGTGCAGAAGAGACTAGAGGAAATAGTGACATTTTGTGTTCCTGTTTTGTCTAGAACAGGGTTGACACCAAGCTTGCCCATCCTCCCAGCTTATGTCTTTAACTTTGCAGATCCAAACTCTATTTTTTTTTGGTCTTTTTGAGGCAAGGTCTCCCTGTATCCCCAGCTGTCCTGGAACTTACTATGTAGACCAAGCTGGCCTTGAACTCACAGAGATCTGCCTGCCTCTGCCTCCAAGTGCTGGGATTAAAGCCTTGTGCCACCATGCCTGGCCATCAAACTCTATTTTTAGTTGTTAACTCTGTGCGTGCGTGTGTGTGTGTGTGTGTGTGTGTGTGTGTGTGTGTGTCTGGCGTATGTGTGTGTTCATGTGTATGTCAAGGCTAGAGGTCAACATCAGGTATCTTTTCAATTGTTCTCTACCATTTTTTTTTTTTTTTTTTGAGACAGGGTCTCCCTATAGCCTCAGATGGCCTGGAACTCACTATGTAGACCAGACTGGCCTTGAACTCACAGAGATCTGCCTGCCTCTGCTTCCCAAGTGCTGGGATTAAAGGCATGTCCCACCACGCCTGGCCTCTACCTTATATTTTTTAAAGATTTATTTTTATGTGTATGTATGTGCTTATGTGAGTTTATGTGTACCACATGTACACAGGAACACACAGCAGCCAGAAGGAATCAGGTCCCTGGAACCAGATTTATAGATAGCTGTGAGCCGCCATGTGGGTGCTGGGAACCGAACCTGGGTCCTCTGCAAGAGCAGTAAGTGCTTTTAACTACTGAGTGAACTGGTCTCCAGCCCTCCACCTTATTTTTTGAGACTGAGGTTACAGGTATGCACTGCCACACCCTGTTTTTTAATGTGCTTACATGGTAAATACTTTTCTGGTTAAGCCATCTCCCTAGCCCAGTTGTTAACTTTTATTACATCAGAACACATGTAGCACACATGCAGGGACAATGTAATCCTGTGGCCCAGACAGGTATTCTTGTCAGAATACCTAGGCATTCCTCTATTGGACCTCCTCCCACTCATGGGAGTTCTTTTTCACTTTTATAAATCTACCTTTGCTCTGTTTTTAAAAAGAAAAGGAAAAAGGAAACCTGGTCTTGAACCTTGGCAATACCATTTGCAAAATACCCTTAGGCAAGCTGCTGTGACCTTACCAGGAGTCTGTTTCATATCTATAAGAATTATTATTTGGGCTGAGAGATGGTTCAGTGGTTAAAAGCCCTGATTGCTCTTGCAGAGGACCCAAGTTCAATTCCTAGCACTCACATGACAGCTAAGAACCATCCTTAACTCCAGTTCCAGAGGCTCCAAAGCTCTCTTCTGACCTCTGAGGCATTGTATGACATGGGTGCACTCACAGACATGCAGACAATACATGCATACACATAAAATAAAAATAATAAAATATTAAAGAATTATTATTCTTGGGACTGGAGAGATGGCACAGCAGTTAGGAGCACTGGATGTTCTTACAGAGGGCCAGGGTTCGGTTCCCAGCACCCACATGGTGGCTAGCAACTGTCCAAAACTTCAGTTCCAGGAGATCTGACTCCTTCTGGCCTTTATTGGCATTGCACATACATGGTACACTTACATACATGTAGACAAAATACTCATACATATAAAAATAAAAAAAGTAAAAGAGAATTATTATTCCCATTATATAAATAGGAGATACCTATTTTTTAATTTTAATTTTTAATATTTTTTGGTCTTTTTGAGACAGGTCTCCCTGTAGCACCAGCTGGCCTGCAACGTGCTATATAGACCAGGCTGGCCTTGAACTCACAGAGATCCGCCTGCCTCTGCCTCCTGAGTGCTGGGATTAAAGGTATGTGGCACCACCCCAGGCTTATTATTATTATTATTATTATTATTATTATTATTATTATTTGGTCTTTTTGAGACAGGGTCTCCCTGTAGCCCCAGCTGTCCTGGAACTCACTATGTAGACCAGGCTGGCCTTGAATTTACAGAGATCTGCCTGCCTCTGCCTCCCAAGTGCTGGGATTAAAGGTGCGCACCGCCACCATGCCTGGCTTATTTTTTAATTTAAAAAATTTATTTACCAGCTGGGAGTGGTGGCCAGTTTTAGGCCTCAGGTTCCAGGCTTTGGGGGCTGTGGCTGCCTCCAGCCTCCCATATTGTTTAAGATGTTATTGTGGCCAAATCCAGAAGCCCTACTGGCCTTCTAATCCCATCCCCATCCCTAGCCTGCAGTCCTGGGAGGGACCTATCCATTGACTTGTGTGTCTCCCCCTATAGCAGGGTACCTCTCCTATGCACCTTGCTGTGAGATACAACTTCCCTGCCCTGGTCCAGCTGCTCATTGATGCCCACAGTGACTTGGATGCCATAGATAATGTAAGTGACTTCAGAAGCCATTCAGCCCTAGAGGGCCTCTGGGCAACCTACAAGCTGGCAAGGACTGTGCTGCAGTCTCCCAGCATGGCCCAGAATTGAGGAATCAATTCTCTTTTTAACTCTCAAATAGTTGTTTGGTTTATTTTCATTTTTATTCTTTTTATTCATTCAGGTTTATCCATATTTATTTTTATTCATTATGTGTATCTGTGTGAATATATGCCACATGTGGGCAGGTGCCTAGAGAATGCAGATGAGAGTGTCATCTCCTGGAGCTTGAGTTACAGGCAGATGTGAGCTCCACCTCTCATGTGGGTGCTGGGAACTGTACTTGGGTCATCTGCAAGAGCAGTAAGCACTCTTAACCACTGAGCCATCTCTCTGTCCCCAACAAGGGTATTTTTATGTAACAAAGTATTGACTTCTAAAGTTATGATCACTAAGGAGCTGTATTTATTAATTTTAATTTTTGAGATAGTATTCATGCATCCCAGTTTAACCTCAAACTTGCTGTGTAGTTGAGGATGATCTTGAACTCCTGAACCTCCTGCCTCTACTTCCTGAGTGCTGGAATTACACAAGTGGGCCCAGCTTCTGTGGTGCTAGGGACCAAACACTGGGCTTCATGCATGCTAGGCAAGCACTCTACCATCTAAGCTACATCCCCAGATGCTACTCTGGCTTTGAGCAACAGACTGTCATCCCATGTGCTTTTCTGCTTACCTGTCCCCTTATCTTCTCTCCAGAGGCAGCAGACACCCCTCCACCTTGCTGCTGAGCACGCCTGTCAGGACGTGGCAGAGATGCTCCTTGTTGCAGGCGTTGACCTAAGCCTGAGAGATAAGGTATCTCTGTTCACAGTGGCCTCTCTTTCAAGGTTTCATGGCTCCTTCCCCACCAGAGATGCTGCCACAAATGCCTCTTCCCTGTTCTCAGAGTGTTCAGGACCTTCCAAGTGACTCAGAAGCTATCTGCTCCAGCACAGCCTTCTGTCCTCTGAGGTCCCTCAGCTTTGGCCCTGCTTTTTTGGTTTAGATTTATGCTGTGGTTGCTTTCTGTTTCACAGGTCCCCACCAGACTGGTAGTTCTGTGAGTCATGTGGTGGTGGCAGGGAATGGCAGGACTGACTAGTGTCCAGCTAACATATTCCTGCACAAGCAACAGAATTTGGGGCAACTCCCCTGTTCGTGCCTCTGGATCACTGCTTCCTCAGGTGGCTGGAGACCTTGGGAGAGCTGAAGAGATGAGGCAGGATGTCACAGGCTTGGAGGACAGGCACTTGCACGTCACTCTGCAAGGCCAAGAGGGATGGATGGTGGAGGCCAGAGTTGGGGGCCGCAATCAGGCTGGACCTGGGAGGGAACTCCCTGCTTTGCGCTGAGCCTAGGCTGCTGGCGTCCTGTAAAGAATAGCTTCCAGTGTCACTGCAGACCCCTGAAATGACCCTGTGGGAGGCCTGGAGCAAAGGGCCTGGTGCCTGTGAGCAGGCAGACAGATGTGGCAGGATGGCCTATGCCCCCATCTCAGGGCTCTGATTTTTCCTCTGAGACATGAGATTAAGGTGTCATCTGAGGTGGGGGTGAAGAGTGAATGAGGGCTGGCTGATAAACTCTGGGTTTCTTTCTTTTAAAGATTTTTAAAAAATGTATATGTATATGTGTTTGTGTGAGTGCCTGTGGGGGCCAGAAAAGTGTGTGCATGGGTGCCCATGGAGACCAGAATAGGGTGTCACATTCCTTGGAGCTGTAGTTAGAGGCATTTGTGAACAACTTGATGAGGATGCTGGAATCTGAACTCTGGTCTTCATGATAGAACAGCACCTGTTCTTAACCTCTGAGCAATCTTTCCAGCTCAGCTCTGGGATTTCTAAGTCCTGAAGAAACCATCAGTGGTCGCTGGAGTTATTATTACTCCACATCTCTACCACGCAACCCAGAAACCTTTCTTCTCTACAATGCGGACTACAGGAAACCACTTCCCTTGGGCAGGAGGGTTTGTAGAGAGCAGAGACAGCTCTCTACCCTCCTATAGAAACTGTTTTCCCTTCTGTCTCTTCTTTGTAGCAAGGAAAAACTGCCCTGGCCGTGGCTGCCCGCAGTAACCATGTCAGCCTGGTGGATATGATCATCAAAGCTGATCGTTTCTACAGATGGGAGAAGGTAAGGAAGCCCCAATAGGTTTCTCCTATTGGAAAGAGAAACAACCTTGGCTGTGGGTGGAACTGGTTTTTAATCCTAGCCACAACCAATTCTGGGGCCCCTGTCTCTAAGTGGGTGGTCCTCACTGCCTTGGGTACCACCAAGATGTGAGGATCTGGAGATGGGCAAGTATCCAGATACACAGTAACAAGGTATCAGCCTGGTGTGGATCTTGCTGTAGCTCCTGGCTCAGGAACAAATTGCATGGATGATAAAGAAATGGTGAGCCATCCCACCTTCCTGCCATCTCCAGGTGATGAAGCTGCTGCTTGGATGTTTCTTCAGGCAACTTTCTGTGCCCCCAAAGCAAAGTGTCCTGGGATTGATTGGTACACATGAGTGCAGGTGCCTGAGGAGGCTAGTGGCATCAGAATCTCTGGAGCTAGAATTACAGGAGGTTGTGAGCCACTCAGTGTGGGTGCTGGGGATTGAGTTCAGATCCTCTGCAAGAGGAGGACGTGCTCTTCACTTCTGAGCCATCTCTCCAGCCCCTCAGAGAAATGTTTTGATTAATGTTTGGTTTCATGTTTAAATTTAGCTAATTAAACTATTCAAAACATTTAAAAATGAATAACTTAGTACAATAGATTATTATTATTTGAATGTTTCCTAAACTCTGAAATTATTCTGATAAATCCACTAACTTTATACATAATCTCAAGTAGTTTTCTTCTTGGCTTTTTTGTTTGTTTGTTTGTTTGTTAGTTATTGAGGTTTGAACCTATGCCCTCATGTATGCTAGGCCAACTCTCTACTAATAAGCTATATATATCCTCTGTCCAGTTAATTAAAATTAACATTTAATTAATGTGTGTGAAGTATGTTTAGCCACTAAAACATCCTGCTGGCCTCCTGTTTGCTTTTTAAAATCTTTTATTATTGAGGGGCGCATGCCGTGGTGCACAGAGGTCCAAGAACAAGTCTGTGCAGTCAGTTCTTTCCTTCCAACTTTATGTTGTGTTTTGGGGATCAAACTCAGGTTTCTAGGCTTTCATGGAGAGTGCTTTTACCTGTTGAGCCATTTTGTTTTGTTTTTTTGAGATATAGTCTCACTCTGTAGTCTAGGTTTATCTGGAACTCACTATACAACCCTGGCCAGCCTTGAACTCCAGGCACTCCTGAGGCAGGAGGCCTAGTGTTGAGATTACAAATCTGAGTCCCTGAACCTGGCTCCTTTTACATTTTTATATTTTGACATGGGATCTCAGTAAGTTGCCCAGCTTGGCCACTCTGTAGTCCAGGTAGGCCTTGAACTTGTGATCCTCCTGCCTTAGCCTCCCCAGTAGCTGGGATTAAAGGCCTGTGCCATCATACTCAGCTCTCAAATATCTTAAACACCTATATGGTTTACAAACATGGTGAACTTCTCTAACACTCCTACTGAAAAATCAATTGATGGGGCTGGAGAGATGGCTCATTGGTTTAAGGCACTAACTGGTATTTCAGAAGACCTGGGTTCAATTCCCAGGACCTACATGGTGGCTAACAACGGTCCATAACTCCAGTTCAGGGGATTTGACACCCTCTTCTGACCTACACAGGCATTGCTGGACATGGATGCACTTATATACATGCAGGCAATCCACTCATACACATAAAAATAATAAATTATACATACATATATATATACACATATATATGTATGTATTTTTGAGACAGGGTCTTCCTGTAGACCCAGCTGGCCTGGAACTCACTATGTAGACCAGGCTACCCTTGAACTCACAGAGATTCTCCTGCCTCTGCCTCCTGAGTGCTGGGATTAAAGGCATGTGCCACCATGGCTGGCAATAAAATATTTTTTAAAAAATAAGAAAAATCAGTTGATGTATAAATTTCAGTAGGCATCATAGATACTCTTTTTCACTGATACAATAGATTATCCTAAATTTTATAATCCCTTTATATATGACAGCCACCTCAAAACATAATCCCAAGATATTAATAGTTGGAGTAATGGACTCATGTCTGCTCAGTTCTAAACCACTTCAGGCTTTATAGGCTTTTAGTAGGAAACAGTGGCTTCACATGGGATCATAGATAACCATCTCTCTACCTGCAGACCAGTTCCAGCAGTATCTCTGGGTTGCAGACAAGCATCAGTAGTAGAGTCTAAAGCTCCCATGTGGTCTCATTGTTTCAAGAGAACAGTTGTTTAACACTTAAAGTGAGACTTGAATTCCAAGTTCTTAATTAAATAAATAAAAAATAAAAAACTAGAGGCCATCAAGATAACCCAGTGGGTAAAAGCACTTGCCATGAAGCCTGAAGATCTGAGTTTGAGCTCATCTCCCACAATGCTGGCCAGAGACCAGAATATTGGACTTGGAGCTACAGATGTCTAGGTGATTTTTTTCACCTCAGGATTTATTTGTTTATTTTAAAAATGATTTGTTGAGGCTGGAGTGATGGGTCAGCAGTTAAGAGCACTGGCTGCTCTTGTAGAAGACCCAGGTTCAAATCCCAACACCCATATGGCAGCTAACAATCATCCATAACTCCAGTTCCAAGGGATCTGACACCCCCTTCTGTCCTCTGTGAGTACTGAATGACATGGGTGTACTTACATACATGCAGGCAATACACTCATAAAATAAAAATGCATAAATCAAAAATATTTTTTAAAATTATTTTATTTGGGCTAGAGAGATGGCTCAGTGGTTAAGAACGCTGGTTGTTCTTGCAGAAGACCCGGGTTCAAATCCCAGCACCCACATGGCAGCTAAAAACTGTCTGTAACTCCAGTCCCAGGGGAGCTGACAGCCTTTTCTGACCTCTGTGGGCATTGCACCACACGGGTGCACTCACCCACATGCAGGCATAACACTCATACACATAAAATAAAAATAATAAATTTTTAAAAATTATTTGTCCAAGTGTTTTGATGGTATGTATACTGGTTTGCATGTAGTGCCCACAAAGGCCAGAAGAGGGCGACAGTGGGTGCTGGGAGTCAAACCCAGGTCCTTTAGAAGAACAGCAAATCTCATCTCACTCAGACTTAAAAAAAAAAATTGTTTGTATGTGTTTGGGTAGATATGCCATGGTGCTCCTCTGGAGGTCAGAGGACAAACTAGCAGGTGTGTTTCTCTTTGCATCATGTGGGTTCTGAGGATCAAATTCAAGTCATCAGGCTTAGCAGCAAGCACCCTTACCTGTTAAGCCATCTCATCACACACACCCTTTATTTTATTATATATTTTTTGGAGATAGGATCTCATGCAGTTCAGTCTGCTGTTAAGCCAGCTTGTTACATAGCTGAAGATGACCTTGAATTTTGTTTGTTTTTGAGACAGGGTCTCACTATGTAGCCCTGACTGGCCTGAAACTATGTAGACCAGGCTGGCCTCAAACTCACAGAGATCTGCCTCCTGAGTCCTGGGATTAAAGGCTTGGGCCACCATACCCAGCGAACTTGAATTTCATATTCTACTACTTCCTGAGTGGGAGATTACAGGTGTATGCCACCATACCTGGTTTTTTGTGGTTCAGGGGAAGAAATCCAGGGTTTTATCCATGCAGGGAAAGCACTCTTCCGACTGTACCACATCCCCAGCCCCTCACTTTGAACTTTTTAAAAAATGGATATAGCTCAATATTCATTCTTTACACAGGCTGCAATGGTGTGGGCTTAATTTATGCTGTTATGTAATTCTCCTGTAACCCTAATGTTGTTACCTGCTTTTCCTAAAAAGAACTCCCTAATCCCCCCTTCATTGCCTGTTAGGATTCAGCAAGCCTGAGTCTGGTTTTGCCATAGCTTCTGAATTATTCTGCTAACAGCTACTATACAAGAGGGAAAGTGGGAAACACTTGCCTTGCATGCATGAGACCCTGGATTCAGTCCCAAGCATCACACACACCACCACCACCACCACCACCACCACCATCAACAACAACAACAGCAGCAGCAGCAACAACCACCTCACCTCCAGAACGGCCTCTGACCAGAGAAGTTTGGGAAGGCTTCCTGGAGTAGGTGGCACAGTAGCGCTTTTTTAGCTATGGCGATGGGATTGAGAGGCAGGGAGGTAAGTTCTAGATGGAGGAACTCTAGTGTGATTAAATTGGGTACCAAAGGTCAAGGCAAGATACAGCGAGACAATGTGGTGGACACGAAGCCACAGACCCAGGCTGATTCAGGTTCCTAGGCTATAGCCCTACATCACTGTGTCCAATATCATGAGGCAGCACCTTCAAGGAGGCCCCAGACAGATCCTGAAACTTTCAGCATCTGCCCCACAGGACAACCTTTCATGCGGGGACCCCAGTGACTCCTTTGGGAAGGGCTTGACCTTTAAGCAGGATCATCGGCAGGAAACACAGCAGCTCCGATCCGTGCTTTGGCAACTGGCCTCCCGGTATCTGAGACCTGCGGAGTGGAAGAAGCTGGCATACTCCTGGGAGTTCACCGAGGCCCATGTCAGTGCCATTGAGCAACAGTGGACAGGTACCATCTTGCCCTGTCGGGGGCATCCAGTGGGTGGGGCATGTGAGGTGAGTTCTGTGTTCTGTGTCCTGGGTAAAGGGCCTATGCAACCCCAGCCCCATACCACTTCCAAATCACAGCTCCAGGCTTCTGCATACATTGTGCACCCCTCCTTTACCTCCCTCATGACCTTGAACTTCAACCTGAAGAATCACCTGAAACCCATAACCACTGTTTACACACTCAACTAAAGCCATTCTCCATGAAGATAAGAGGACCTACTGTGGTCACTATTGTTTAATATCAGTTTAGACATTTTGACTTTGGCATTAAGGCATGAAAAGTAAATAGAGATGAAGAATGTCATGCTGGACCAATGGCTCAGAAAGAGCACTTGTTGTGCAAGCATGAGGACCTGAGTTTGAATCACCAGAACCCAGATAAAAGATGGGTGTGGCCATGTGTGCCTGTAACCCCAGTGCTGGAGGGGTGGGCAGTTAGGTGGAGACATAAGGATCACTGGGGCTAGAGCCAGCCTACCTGAAGAAAATGGTGAGCTCCAGGTTCAGCAAGAGACTCTGTCTCAAGGGACTAAGGCAGGAGGTGTGATAGAGCAGGAGACCCAGTGCCCCTTTTGGCCTCCACACAAAAGTGCACCCAGAATACACACACATGTGCATATGCTAGTATACACCACACACTCATATACCACAAATACACACACGAGAAACAAGGAACATAGATATTGGAAAGGAATTTTTCATCACAAATGCTATAATTCCTATACACAGGAAGTCTAGAAGATGCAAGTCAAAAAGTTAGAACAGAGATAACTCAATGAAATGATTAAATACAGAATAAAATATACAAACATAATATTCCTATGTATCATCAGTAGATGGACCAAAAGTAGTTAGAATTTTAAGAGATTCCACATACACAGTATATTTTATCTGGAAAAAATTGTTTTGCTTTTTGAGTCAGGGCTCCCTGTAGCCCCAGTTGGCCTGGAACTTACGAGACAGACCAGGCTGACCTCAGTCTCCCAGAGATCCATCTGCCTCTGCCTTTGGAGTGCTGGAATTATAGGCATGTGCCACCACGCTGGGCTAAAAAAAAGTAATTTTTTGACACAGGGTCTCATGTTTCCCAGGCTGGCCTCCAATTCCATATACAGCCGAGGATAACTTTGAACTTTAAAAAAAAATTAAATCATATTCATTTATTTTATGTGTGTATGTGTTGTGGGGGTGTGTGGCATGATGCTCGTGTGAAAGTCAGAGACAATTTGCAGGAGTCGTTTGTCTCCTTCCACTGTATGGGAACTGAGAATCCAACTCAGCTTGTCAGGCTTGGCTGCAGGTGTCTTTACCTGCTGAACTATCTTGCCAGACCAAACTTTGAACTTCTGATCTTCCTGCCTCTGCTTCCCAAGTACTAGGATTGTAGGTGTCCACCACTACACCTGGCCGCCTTAGGCACCCCCCGACTTACAAGTGCATATACACTCAGACACATGACTGCACACACAAATAAAATATAGTAGGTAAATCTAATACATAAATAAGTGGTATTGAGACACTGGGCCAGATGAAATCGCTGCCCCAGCAAGAGCTGCCCATGAGGAAGTACTGCTAAGGGCCCAGACTATAACCCAGAAAGTCGCAGGAAGCAGAGCAGTGGAGTGGGCCAATCCACTGGGTCCATCCTATGGTTTGGCAGCGCATCTATTTGCACCCCAGGCAGGAAGGGCCAACCTAGTTGACAGGACTTAATTCTCAGGTCTAGGCACTGATAGTAGAGATTAGGAGATGTGCTGGACAGCTTTAGTTGTCAACTGGACACACCTGGTTAGAGGGAGCCTCAATTGGGGAACTTCCTCCATTGGACTGGCCTATGGCCATGTCTGTGAGGCATTTTCTTGATTGTTGAGGAATGTGGGTGGGCCCAGCCCACTGTGGGTGGTGCTACCCCTGGGCAGGCTGTTCTGTATTGGTATAAGAAAGCAGGCTGGGGGCTGAAGAGATGGCTCAATGGTTAAAAACACTGGCTGTCTTGCAGAAGACCTGGGTTTGAATCCCAGCACCCGCATGGCAGCTAACAACTGTCCATAACTCCAGTTCCAGGGCATCCAATGATCTCTTCTGTCCTTCACCGGCATTACACAACATGGGTGCACTTACCTACATGCAGGCAATACATGCATACACATAAAATAAAAATAATAAGAAAGCAGGCTGAGCACTGGCCAGGGGAGCAAGGCAGTAAGCAGTGTTCCTCCATGGCCTGTGCTTCAGCTCCTGCCTCCAGATTCCTGCCCTGAGTTCCTCCTACCTGGGGGTACCTCATGATGAACTGTGACACAGGAGATATAAACCAAACAAACCCTTTTCCTCCCCAAGTTGGTATTGGTCAGAGTGTTTTGTCACAGCAATCAAAGGCAAACTAGAATGGGGTGATTATTTCCCCAAACACGGTTGTTTATTGGAATCACCTGGGAAACTTTAAGGCTGTTTAACACCTGCTCAACCCTCAGACCCAAGTATGTTTGAGTCAGGGGTGGAATGGGTCCAGGTGCCAGTACTGCTTTGTGCTCCCCAGGTATTTTCCAATGAGTAGCTAAGGCTGAGAACCATCAGCCAGTGCTGGTGCAAAAACACAGCCAGCTGCCTCTCATTGTACTGTTTTTCCATCTGTAAAATAGATCCAACAAGCATGCAAGGCAGAGTGTGACCAGCTAACGAGGTGTACAGTACAATCTGGTACCTTGAACACAGAAGCTAATTCTTTCTGGACAGGGTGGATGGTGGATGTTCAAGACGAAACGAAGCTGGGGAGGTTCTGTGTCCTGAGACACCAGTCACAACCCCACCCCATCTGAGAGGCTGCACCCCAAGCCCAACCCTAGCCACCCATAAGCAGGGAGACAGGCCTCAGCTTCCTACTGCCTAGTCCTCTCTGCAGCTGGAGTCATTTAGGCTGCAGTAGAGGGCAGCACAGACAGGTGCTCTGGGGAGGAGCCGAGCTGATCTTGCCTTTTCTCCTCATCGTCTGTCCACAGGCTCCAGGAGCTACCGGGAGCATGGTCACCGCATGCTACTCATCTGGCTGCATGGTGTGGCCACAGCTGGCAAGAACCCCAGCAAAGCACTGTTTGAGGGCCTCATGGCCATTGGCAGGAGAGACCTGGCTGGTAAGTGTGTCCTTTGTTGGCCATCTGCTGAGGAGCTGCAGAGGCCTCACTGGAGTGCTAGCGATCTCCAAGGGCAGCTGAGACCAGAGCACTCTGGCTAGCTGTGGTCCTTCCTGATTACAGCTCTAGTACAGCTCTACATCTTCCACGGAGTCAGCCAGAGCCTTGGTGAACCAAGGCCTCTTTTTCCATCAGTGCCTGTGACTGACTGTGCCACTGAACCCTGGGGCCGTCACAGCCACCAAAGCCACCAATAACACTATAATCTCTACCTCCCCAACCTTTCTAACCTCGATGTATTTTTCCCCTCTAGTTTGGAATAAATTGAGAACCGCCCTCAGACTTTTTCGCACACATTAGGAAATGAGCCAGAAACTGGCTTAATAAGTTCAGCCAGTTACCTCTGGTAAATGAAATTTCTGAGGGCATCCTAAGGGTACGTTAGTGTGCCGATCCCAAAAGCCTCTGTTCAGATGGTGCCACGGGACCTTCAGATAAACAGGAGCAAAGGTTCTGGAACTAATCATTAAAGACAAAATCAGCTCTTGATGAAAAAGTCTTAAATACTAGAATATTTGGGGAGGGCAGGGACAGGAGAGGCAACATGAAGCAACAGGAATCCTGTGTTTTGCAGAGAGCATGAGGAAGAAGGCAAATGGTGAACCAAGGGCCCCCAGGAGGTGCACAGCCATGTGAGCGGGACAGACAAGGATGTCCGTAAGGGCTTTAACAACAGTCACTGCAAACAGACCTCCAGCAGGATCTACTGAATCACAGAGCCAGCAGGAAAGTAATCTTTTTCAGAGGCTCGTCAGGGGCTTGTCCCCGTTTTCTGGGTAATCCTGTCCCAGGGGTGTGAACCTTTGCAGCTCTAAGCTTACTTTTTTATGTGTGGTCAGAGGACCTCCTCAGGTGCTGTCCACATTGTTTCAAAATGGTCTCTCACTGGTCTGGGTCTCTCTGATTAGGCTGGACTGGCTGGCCAGCAAGCCCCAGGAATCCTCTTGCCTCTGCCTCTCCGTGCTGGGATTACAAACTTGTGCCACCATTGCCCTGCTTTCTATATGGATTCTGAGGATTTCTCATTAAAAACATTTTTATGTGTATCAGTGTTTTGCCTGCATGTATATAACTGCACCCCTGCGTGCACCATGGAGGCCAGAAGAGGGCGTTGGATCCCCTAGAACTGAAGTTACAGACTATAGTTAGCTATCATGTAGGTGCTGGGAACTGAACCTAAGTCCTCTGCAGGAGCAACCAGTGATCTTAACCACTGAGCCATCTTTCCAACCTTTTTACTCAGTTTTTAATAGCCCCGTGTAAAGGCTCTGTACTGTCCAATAGAACATTCTGCACTGACATGTTTTATACCTGTACATCCAAGATGGACCCACCATTATCTGATTTTTTTTTTGAGACAGGGTCTCTGTAGCCCAGTTGGCCTGGAATTCGCTATGTAGACCAGGCTAGCCTCGATCTAGCAATCCACCTGACTCTGCCTCCAGAGTAATGAGATTAAAGGCATGTGCCACTGCGCCCAGACCCAGTTATCTGAAATTTAAGTAAGCAAGTGACACCCCTTCTGGACAGCTGAGCACAGCTTCTGGGGGTGAGGTACCAGGTTCACACAGCTCTCTGCAGGATTCATGTGCCTAAAGGGGAATGTGGTTCCAGGGAACTATGACTCTTCAGAAGCTTGGTTGTTTCCTAGAATTTAGAGGCTGTGGGACAGCCTAGAGATGCTGCCAGAATGGGTGTTTCTCAGGTATAGGTGTTTCTGCCTGTGGCACTGCCATGGTCATTGTGAGGGTCCACATTTTTTTTTCTCATTTTATGTGTATGCATGTGTTGCCTGCATGTAGGTCAATGCACCTGTGTCATGTAATGCCTGCGGAGGTCAGAAGAGGCTGTCACATCCCCTGAGACTGGAGTTATGGACAGTTAACTGCCATGTGGGTGCTGGGATTCGAACCCAGATCTTCTGCAAGAACAGCCAGTGTTCTTAACCGCTGAGCCATCTCTCCAGCCCCTTTTTTTTTTTTTGGTGGTTTTTTTTTGAGACAGGGTCTCCCTGTAGCCCCAGCTGTCCTGGAACTCACTATGTAGACCAGGCTGGCCTTGAACTCACAGAGATCCGCCTGCCTCTACCTCCTGAGTGCTGGGTACACCACCACGCCCGGCTTTCTCCATCCCTTTTTATAAAATTTTATGTGTACGAGTGTATTGCCTACATGTATGTGCATGCACTCATGTCGTGCAATGCCACGGAGGTCAGAAGAGGGCTTCAGATTACCCTGGAACTGGGGTTGAGGACAGTTCGTAGCTGCCATGTGGGTGCTGGGGATTGAATCTGGGTCCTCTGCAACAGCAGTCAGTGCTCTTAACCACTAAGCCATCTCTCCAGCCCCGAGAATCCACCTCTTAAGAAAGCTCTACACCTTGACACTGGGCTGGAGACACAGCTGAAGCTGGTAGAGCTGAAAGGGGCTTTAGCTGACAGGTGTGGCTGGGTGCACAGTGGTATCAACTTCTGAGAGGCCACCTGTTTGACATCTGTTCAAACTATAAACATATTTCCCCTTTATTCTAACAATCCCTGCCCCCCCATCCTCCTTTCTTCTTCATTTTCTACTTCCCCTTTGGTCTAGCAATCTCCCTTCCCTTCCCCTCCTCTCTCTTCCCTTCCTCCCTCCCTCCACCTTGTCCTTCCCTCTGTCTGCCTGCCTTTTCTCCCTTCCTACTCCCCTTCCTTCCCTCTCTACCTCATAGTTTTTCTTGTGTCATATATATATATATATATATATATATACTTTTAAACGTAATTTTCTTTTATGTGTATTAGTGTTTTGCCTGCATGTACATATGTGTGTTATGTGCACACAGTGCCTGTAGAGGCTAGAAGAGGGCAACAAATTTCCTGGAACTGGAGTTACAGCCATTATGTGGGTGCTGGAAACCAACTCCCGGTCCTTTGCAAGATCAGCAAGTCCTCTTAGCCCTGAGCCATCTCTCCAGACCCTTTTTGAGACAGGGTCTCTCTGTAGCCCCAGCTGGCCTGGAACTCACTATGTAGACAAGGCTGGCCTTGAACTCACAGAAATCCACTTGCCTCTGCCTCCTGAGTGCTGGGATTAAAGGCATGCCACCACCATGCTCGGCCTATACTGGCTTTAAAAAAACTTACTGAAGGGGCTGGAGAGATGGCGCAGTGGTTAGAGCACTGACTGCTCTTGCAGAGGACCCAGGTTTGATTCCCAGCACACACATGGTGGCTATGAACCATCCTTAACTCCAGTTCCAGGGGAATCCAAAGTCCTCTTCTGACCTCCATGGCATTGCAGAACACGGGTGCACTCACATACATGTAGGCAATACACTCATACATAAAAAATTAATAAAGCCGGGCGTGGTGGCACACACCTTTAATCCCAGCACTCAGGAGGCAGATCTCTGCTAGCTCGAGTTCGGGGCCAGCCTGGTCTACATAGTGAGTTCCAGGACAGCTGGGGCTACAGGGAGACCCTGTCTCAAAAAGATCAAAAAATAAATAAGAATAAAATATTAACAAAACAAAACACTGTTCAGGCCAGCTGGTGTTACAAGGAGACTCTGCCTCAAAAAAAATTTTTGTTTGTGTGTATATAAGTGTGGGTGTGCATGTTGTGTGCTATGGTATGCATGCACAGGTTAGAGGACAACCTGTCGGAGTTGGGTCCCAGGAATCAAACTCAGGTTGTCAGGGCTTGGTAGCAAGTGCCTTAAATCACTGAGCCATCTTGCCAGCCCTGGATGATGTTCTTAGCAACTGGTTTTCTCTTAAAGATTATCTTGGAGTTTCAGTGTCACAGTATTGAGTTTATTTCCAGTTGGACACTCTAATCTTCCAGTAGCCTCATTGTCTATGATTAGTGAGTTTGGACACAGAGCATACTCTATCAATAAAGTTGGAAAGACAGCATGCAGTTCACACTAGAGTGAGTTCACTGTAGCAGCTGAGGCAGCTGTGGTATATATAACAAGTGTGTGGGGTGTACCCTGTGAGGTCCTCCTAAAAGGGAGTGGTGGGTCCTATTTGGTGACTGGTATTTTCTCTGGCACTGTTGGTATTGGCTCTGTTGAATATGTCTCTGTTAGAGCTCAAGAGATGGCTCAGCAGCTATGAGTCCTTGCTGCTCTTGTAGAGGACCTGAATTCCAGTCCCAGCACTCACACTGTAACTCCAGCTCCATGAGATCTGGCACCATCTTCTGGCCTTCTCAGGCACTGCACTCATATCCCACGCACACATGCACATACATACGACTAAAAGTAGAAAAATCTTTTAAAAGTCTCTGGTAGCCAGGTGTGGTGGCATATACCTTTAATCCCAGTGCTTGGGAGGCAGAGACAGATGGATCTCTGTGAGGTCAAGGTCAACCTGGTCTACATAGTTCCAGGCCAACTGAGCTATCTATGGGAAGACCCTGTCTTTTTAAAAAGACAGTAGTGGCTGCTCCAGCAACTTCAAAGAGCCTGAAGCACTTGTCCTCTGGATTAGACTTGGTATGGAACCAGACACTGCATGAGGAGAGGCAGGGGCAGGCATCATTTCCACCTCTGTGACATTCATGTCTTGTCAGCGTAGGTAATCTGCCAAGGGGTGGGACCTCGGATCCCCAAGCTATGCACACCTGGGGCAAGGTAATTGGAGATTTTTCTTCTTTCCCAATCCTTTCATTTGTAGTACCCACCAGGGATCAAGTTGAAGTGGGTCACAGCTGGAGCTGGGTAAAATTCCTCTCAGGTGAGGCGTATATGTACATAGAAGGGACAGGGGGGCACTAGAGAGATGGTTAAGCAGTTGGGAGCAATGGCTGCTCTTGCAGAAGACCTGGGTTCCCAGAACTCACATGGTAGCTAGCAAAGATCTGTGTCTCCAGTTTCAGGGAATCTAACACCCTCTTCTGGCCTCTGCAGGTATTGCATGACAGTGGGTACACTTATATGCAGGCAAAACACTCATAAAATAAAAATCTTAGAAGGGAAGAGGGGAGTATGACCATTGCTGGGGGGGGGTGCTTTCTAGACCTTGAGGCTGTGTGCTTTGGAGGTGGAGCTACAGCCAGGACTCCAGCAGCATTGCTCTAATCTGTCCCAGCACACCTCTGCAGGTGACAGAGTGATAGAAATTGAATTCCTTTCCTGCCCTGCTGGTAACAGGTGCACAATGCATTGGGAACGTGTTAGGCACTACCTGGGCAACAGCCCCTGGTTCTGGCATCCACACAAAACCATGAGATTGGCCCCAGCCTCAGGAGGCAGGCTTCCCATCCCCAGGTGCTTGTGGATAGTACTTTTTGCATCACACCACCTGGTCCCGGCTATGTTGCACTCTCAACAGGTGTGTCAGTCACTCCACTGAGCCAAATCTGGCTTATGAAGCAGTCACCTGATAAACCCATGCAGTGGTGTGTCTATGGGGTCCCACAGATAGGGGTTTCTGATCCCTGGTGCATTTCAAATTTAGACTCTAGGTTCCCTTTCAAGATGGCTCCTTGCACATTGGGGAGCTTGTGAGATGGACGTGAATTTTTTCCAATTCAGCCACTCTGTAGGTTTCATAGCTCATAACTTGCCAGGGCCAGGAAACCTTCCCATGTCGTTGTCACTTTTACCTGATATGGGGTGGAGGAGGTTCGGCCGGGTGGCAGATGGTATTTTCTTACTGTTGCTGTCCAATTCCCACTACTCCTGAATTCCAGTGGCACCTGTCACCCATCTCAATACACAGCTGTACACCCGCTGTTCTCAAGCAGCTGTCCTTGCCCTGGGCCTGGCTTTTTCTAAACTTTTATTTACTATTGTGTATGTGTGAGGGTGGAAGGCAGAGGACAGCTTGCAGGAGTCAATTCGCTCCTTCCACTGTGGGTTTCAGGGATTGGACTCAGGTTTTCAGTTTGGTGGCAAGCACTTTTACTTGCTGAGTCACTGTGCTGGTCAAAGAACCTTGTTTTTATGATTATAGTGTTTCTTCTAGCTTTAATTTTCCATAACTACATTCAAAATTGCCAAAATTTTGTTAATTATAGCAAATATGTGGATTGAATACACTTTTTTTTTTTTTTTTTTGAGACAGGGTCTCCCTGTAGCAACAGCTGGCCTGGAACTATGTAGCCTGCCTTTGCCTCCTAAGTGCTAGGATTAAAGGCATGTACCACCACATCTGGCTGAAAACACTTCTTACATATACAGAAATTTCAACTGGTGTTATCAAATAACCTAGTGTGTGGCGTACGTCTTTGCATATACAAGGGTTTGTATGCCCCTGTGTGCATGTGCAGAGGAGGATGCCCCGCACCTGTGCCTAGGTTATAGGCATGTGTAACCACATGTGTTTTTGATTTTTTGAGACAGTCTCTCCCTATACCTCCAGCTGGCCCAACACTTGCTATATAGACCAGGCTGGCCATGATCTCACAGGTATCCACCTGCTTCTGCCTCCCCAGTGCTAGGATTAAAGGGGTGCACCACCACACCTGGCCCACATCTGAATTTCTACATGGGCATTGGGTCGTCACACTTATACAGGACTCTTACCCACTGAGCCATCTTCCCCAGGTCCACAAATAACCTATTTTATCTCCTGAAAGTCCATGTAGAAAGTATATGGCTTCAGAAATGTCTTCAAAGTAATCCAGTGCAGGAGCGTGAAAGGAAAACGTGAGGGCAGGTGAACAAGGCCATCCACAAATTGCAAATTTTGTAAATTGGATGATGGGGAAGACAGAGTTTACCATTTTTTCCAAATGTATTTAAAAATTTCCAGTAGGGGCCAGATGTGGTGGTGGCTCATGCTTATAATTCCAGTGCTTAAGAAGGCTGAGGCAGGAGGATCAGAAATCCAAAGCAAGCCTTTGCTATATAGTGAGTTCAATGTCAACCTAGGTTACATGAGAACCTGTCTCTTAAGGTTTTATTTTTATTAAAAATTTTCAGTTTTGTGTATGAGTACTTTGCCTTCATGTATGTGCACCAATGTCCTACAATATGGGTGGAAGCCAGAAGAGGATGTTGGATCCCCTGGAACTGGAGTTAGGGATGGTTGTTAGCTTCCCTGTGGGTGCTGGAAATTGAACCCAGGTCCTCTGCAAGAGGGGCCAATGCTTTTAACCTCTGAGCTATCTCTCCAGCCCCCTTATTTTTAATTATGGGTATATGTGTATGAGAGTACAGGTGCCTAAAGAGGCTAGAGGTGTTGGGTCTTCCAGGAACTAGAGTTACAGGCAGTTGTGAGCTGCCCAGTGTGGTTACTGGGAATTAAACTTGGGTCCTCTGGAAGAGCAACAAGTGTTTTCTTTTTTTGAGACAGGGTGTCTCTGTATCCCCAACTGGCCTGGAACTCGCTATGTAGACCAGGCTGGCTTCAAACTTAGAGATCTGCCTCCCAAATGCTGGGAGGCACCACACCTGGCCTTAACAAGTGTTCTTAACCACACTCATCTCTCCAGCCTGAGACCTTGTTTCTTTTTCATTGGGAGCGTGTCTCTCAAAATTCCATCAGTGAGAAAGAAGTTGGGAAGAGTATGTGGCATCCAGTAGCAGTGCAATAAACAGGAGCAACTCTCCCTTTGCCATGAGCAACCTGCTGTAGAGAGATGGAGTCATTACCCAACATCACAGAATTGGCAAACAGCCCAGATGAGCAGTAACAATTACAAAAGCCACTCACTGAAATTGAGTTTTTATTCCAAATGTTTGTAATGTCTAGAAATACAACAGCTAAAACCTAATGTGCTCAATAGGCAAGTAGACAGTGACCTTCAGGAGAGTGAGCAGTGGGCTGCCAGTCTGGCACTCAGGCTATGCCTAGCAGCATAAAATCACCTGTGTGCCTATTATGTATAGTCCCAATGTGCAGATTTACAGTGACTAACATACAAGCAAAAAAGACAGAAAAGGGAAAGAAAGGAGACAAAAACACCATCCAAACCTCAGAAATGAACATACACTTAAGAACACAGTGATGAACTTTTGGTAGCAAAATTTTCACAGTTCTTAAAAGGGGAAGTTTTCAGAAGTTCTTTAAATTCAAAAGCTAAAAAAAAAAAAACACTGAAGAGGCAACGGTCACTCTGGCTTGGAAGAGCTGCTGCTCATCATGAAGATGACAATCAGTCCTACTTCCAAAACACAATGAAGCCTGGAGAACTGGAGAGGTGGCTAGCGGGTGCTGATGTCACAGATTGTACAAACTCATGCTGGGTTGCCATCCTGAGCCAGCAGGCCCAGCTACTGCTCCTCCTGGCTGATGCTGAGGTTGCCTTTCTGCACCTCCAGTTCCTCTGCACTGACCATTGATGGGTCAATGGCAGCATATTTGGTTCCATGGAATTGCAGCAAATGTATCTGGAGAAATGCAGTTATTAGGGTTATGGTTGTAAGTCTTATGGTTACAAATATTATGGTTATGATTATTTCTGTGGTGCTGGAATTAAAGCTAGGGCTTCAGGAGTGCTAGGCAAGCATTCTACCACTGAGCTATCCCCAGGCCAGAAACTTCTATGTGTGTGCATGCATGTGGAGGTCAGAGGTCAACCTCGGGAGTCATTTCTCAGAACCTCTCTGCTCTATTTTTGAGGCAGGGTCTCTCACTGGCCTGGACCTCACGAAGTAGGCAAGGCTCGCTTGTCAGGAAGCCCCAGGGATCCACCTGTCTCCACCTCCCCCGTGCTAAGATTACATGCACCATCACACCCAGCTTTTTTTTTTTAAAAAAACTTGGGTCCTGGGGACTGAATTCAGGTCCTCATGCCTGCAGAGCAAACACTTTACAAACTGAGCCATCTCCTTAGCCCTAGAACCTTTTTTTTTTTTTTTTTTTTGAGATAGGGTCTCCCTGTAGCCCCTGTCCTGGAACTCACTATGTAGACCAGGCTGGCCTTGAACTCAGAGATCCACCTGCCTCTGCCTCCCAAGTGCTGGGACTACAGGCGTGCGCCACCATGCCCAGCAGAACCTTCATTTTTTTAACGACAGTTTTCAGAACAGAATGCACATTCTATTCTATAACAAGAGTGCAGGAAAACATCACATTAGAAACATTTCATTCTATTCTAAAATTACTAATACAGACTACAGAAAAGCTGGCAAACATAGCAAAGTAAAACAGACAGGGTCTTGCTATGTAGCTCAGGTTGTCTTTGAACTTACAGCAATCCTCCTGCCTCATTCTCCAAGTACTCTAACTGTGCACCACCATGCTTTAACCAAAGAATTCGTGGGACCTTTGACCCTAAATTGTTTTCTTTGTAACCAGTCTCACCAAATTCCTGCTAAGTTTTCATGAACATTTTTTTTCTGCATGTGTGTGTACACATGTGCATATGGAGGTCCGAGGTTTATTCTTCTGAGGGTCTCTCAATCAAATCCAGAATGTGCTGATATGGCTAGCCTCTCTAGCCAGCTGGCTCTGGAAGATGCCCATCTCCATCTTCCCAGGTTGGAATTACAGGTAGACTGCCATACCCACCCAGAATTTACATGGGTTATAGGGATCCAAGCTCTGTCTTCATACTTGCATGCCAAGCGCTTTAACTACTGAACCATCTTCCTAGCTCTTCATGAACATTTTTGTTTTGACACAGGCTCTCCCTAGAGCTCCAGCTGGCCTGGAACTCACAATGTAGATCAGGCTGGCCTTGATCTCACAAAGATCTACCTGCCTCCCAAGTGCTGGGACTAAAGGTGCACCACCACGCCCAGCTTCATGAGCATTCTTAAATGGCCTCACGATGCTCGAGCAGTGGATGTATGCCCTGCATTCCACTGCAGTATGAGGTCCAGTCTTCTGCTATGATTAAGGCTGTGATGAGACCTCTGGGCATCAGTTTTTCTATATCTAGAATTGTCTCCTTAAGATCTAGTCCACAAGCACAAAGACCAAAGACAGGACTTGCTGTGTAAGGCACCTGATACTTCTTGCCAAACTGTCAATCACTTGTTACCACTGTTCTAATCTCTCTTAGACTGAAGACATGGTGTTTTTAAAATTTATTTTTCCTGGACTGGCGTGGTGGTGAACACCTTTAATCCCAGCACTCAGGAGGCAGAGGCAGGCAGATCTCTGTGAGTTCAAGGCCATCCTGGTCTACATAGTGAGTTCCAGGACAGCTGGGTCTACAGGGAGACTCTGTCTCAAAAAGACATAAATAAATAATAAGTAAGTAAGTAAATATGCTTAGCTCTTTTGTCACTGTTTCTTTAATGTCGTTCTTTGGTATATAGTGCCTAGGAAGTGGTATGTATTGTCCTTTGTGGCTTTGGTGTGTTTCAGACTTTAGTTATATGAACCCAGATGAGTGTGAGAATACTGGTTGGCTTCTGTAGCACCTGGCCTGCTCAGGGTCGAGCGTGTTCCACTCAGTGGTACTGCTTTCTCGTTGCAGGAGTTGGTCCAGGTAGTAATGATGAGACCCTTCTCTCTGCTGTTGCCAGTGCTTTGCACACAAGCTCTGCTCCGATCACAGGACAGGTCTCTGCCGCTGTGGAAAAGAACCCTGCTGTTTGGCTTAACACATCTCAACCCCTCTGCAAAGCCTTCATTGTCACAGATGAAGACATTAGGTAAGGCATTTAACATAACTTTATAAACTTAGGTTTTGATTATAGATAAATTGTATGCTATCTGTGAGGTTCAGTGCCACAGCTAGTATAGTTGAATATCTCTAACCC
>NW_008341028.1:5242592-5258070 GCF_000622305.1 Nannospalax galili
TAAGTGCTTACATCAGGAAATTCATTGGCCAGGCACATGGTGGAACATGCCTTTATTCCCAGCACTCAGGAGGCAGAGGCAGGCATATCTCCACGAGATTGAGGCCAATCTGATCTACATAGTGAGTTTCAGGCCAGCTGGGGCTACAGGGAGACCCTGTCTTTAAAAGACCAAAACAAATGTACTTTTCCTTAAAAAGGTATTAGATCAAGAAGTCCTTTCATAAGACTTGGAGTGGCCCCATTTGGAGCTGGCGTCTTCAGCTGAATTCACTGTTTCACTTTGGCTGTCACACTGTGTGGATGGCAGGATGTTGGTAGGAAGGGTTGCCTGGGTCTCTAATAATGTTTGAATTCTTCCATAACTTATGAACATTTTATCAAGTCAACCCCATTCCTACAAAAACTTCTCTCATTCCCTTACTCAATTCACTACCCTCCCCAGCAAAAAAAAAGCTTTATTTTACAAACTACCTTTGCGTTCAGTGTCAGTGCTCTAGACTCCAGGCTGGACTTACCTGCACATATAGATTCACCTCTGCACTTCTGCACAGGTAAGGGAAATTGCCACCTGTTTTAAGGTGAGCTCTCCGAGCATTGGGATACAGTTTGTACATTTCTTCCTTGGCTTCAGTTGAAAGTGCACTCTGGTCAAACACCTTTGAGAAAACACAAGGCTGAAACCTAATGGTATTTTTAGCACTTTTTTTTCACAGTGTCAAAGTATCACCCAAGCATTTCTTTCCTATGAAGACGCATGGTGAGTTCCAGAGCAGCTTGAGCCACCTCCTAGTGCTGTTCCTGGTCACCTTTAACTCCAACCCAACAGGCTGGGAATACAGCTGCATAGTAGAGATCTTAGAGATCCTAGCATGTGCAAGGCCCCAGGTTCCATCCCCACAGCCAAAACAAATCACACACACAAAAACAACTCTAATGCTAACCCAAGACCAAACGTCTCATTTTTTTGTGGGGGTGCAGGGAAATTCTCCCACGAATTTCCTCAAATATAGTTAATTAACAGAATAACTGTGAACAATCACTGAAAATGCCAATTTCCAAAAGATCATGAAATCTCAAGAGAATTGTATTATTAGTTAAAATAGTTACATAAGTCTTTTGTGTTCAGTAAAAAAAGAAAATTCCAAAAGCTATTTAAAGAGTAAAGGTGCTGCCGGGTATGGTGGCGCACGCCTTTAATCCCACACTCAGGAGGCAGAGGCAGGTGGATCTCTGAGTTCAAGGCCAGCCTGGTCTACATAGTGAGGTCTAGGACAGCTGGGGCTACAGGGAGACCCTGTCTAAAAAAGACAAAAAAAAAAAAAAAAAAGTAAAGGTGAGAAGTCCAGATCCTTTCCTGGAACAGCACATCACACATGATTCCAAAAAAATTTTTTGTTGTTGTTGTTCTTTTCAAGACAGGGTCACCCTGTAGCCCCACCTGTCCTGGATTCACTATGGAGACCAGGCTGGCCTTGAACGCAGAGATCCACCCACCTCTGCCTCCTGAGTGCTGGGATTAAAGGCGTGCATCACCACGCCTGGCCAAAAATATTTATTTATTTAAAAAAAAAATTTATGCTGGGCATGGTGGTACACGCCTTTAATCCCAGCACTTGGGAGGCAGGCAGATCTCTGGGAGTTCAAAGCCAGCCTGATCTACATAGTGAGTTCCAGGCCAGGTGGGGCTACAGAGAGACCCTGTTTCGAAAAGACCAAAAAAATAAAAAATAAAATATGTATGAGTGTTTTGACTGCATGTATGTAAATGCAATGCCTGTAGAGGCCAGAAAAGGGCATAGGATCCCCTGGAACTGGAGTTATGGATGGTTGTTAGCCTCCATGTAGCTGCTAGGAACCAAACCTGGGTCCTCTGTAAGAGCAACCAGTGCTCTTAACCATTGAGCCAACTCTCCAGGCCCAGAACAGAAAATTTTTTGACAACCAAGCTATTAGCCAGGTGTGGTGGTACCTGCCTTTAATCCCAGTACTTGGGAGGCAAGAGGCAGGCAGATATCTGTGAGTTCCAGGCCAGCTGGGGCTACAAGGAGACCCTGTCTCAAAAAAGACCAAAAAGTAAGTAAAACTGAACTATGTAAATTTGGGAATAAATCCATGTATGAGACAAAATAGTTACATAATTAAAAAATGTTGGGACTGGGGGTAGAGTTCAGTGGTATAACGTATGCTTACCATGAGGGCCTTGGGCTCAATTCCCAGCAGCAAAAAAACCACAGTGAGCTACAACTTCATTAGGGTAATAAAAAGAAACCCTTGTCCAGAATATGAAGAAATAAACTAGAACCCTCATGCACAGTGGGGGAAGTGAAAGTGATAGAGAAGACAACATGGAAGTTCCTCAGAAAGTTCAAAGCGGAATTACAAGATTTAAAAGCAGGGATTCAGAAACCCAAACCAACATTAACAGACATAGTATATGTAATTGCCACAAGTTGGAAACCTAGATGTCCACTGACAGATAAGATTAACAAAATGTAGACGTTACATAATATCTCAAGGTGTGGTGGCACATGCCTTTAATCCCAGCACTCAGGAGGGAGAGGCAGGTGGACCTCTGTGAGTTCTAGGCCAGTTGGAGCTATACGGAGATCCTGTTTCTCAAAATACAAAAACATAGCCTTAAATGAATGGCATTCTGATACATTATGGCCTCAGTAATTCTTAAAGCCATTGTGCTATGTGAAATGATCTAGACATAAATAGATGGTTCACCTAGAACAGGCAAATCCAGAGACAAAGCAGACTGCTGGTTGCCAGGGGCTGGAGGGAAATGAATAGGGAGTTACTGTCTGACAGTTTGCATGAATGACAAAAAAGTTCTGTAAGTGGATCTTGGTTATGGTTGCACAACATTGTCAATCTACTTAATGTCACAGACTTGCATACTTAATGGTTAAAGTGGAAAATGTCATAATGTTTTACTACAATGACAAGCTTTTATGCTAATTATACTTTATGGAATTAAAATATTTTTTAAAAATTTTATTATTTTTATGTGTATGTGTGTATTCCTTGCATGTAGGTAAGTGCATCTGTGTCATGCAATGCCTACGGAGGTCAGAAGAGGCTGTCAGATCCCCTGGGACTGGAGTTAAGGATGGTTTGTAGCCAATATGTGGGTGCTGGGAATCGAACCCGGGTCCTCTACAAGAGCAGTCAGTGCTCTTAACTGCTGAGCCATCTCTCCAGCCCAGAATTAAAAATATTTTAAACATTTTTAAAAAACATTTTATGGGCTGGAGATGGCTCAGCGGTTAAGAACACTGGTTGTTCTTGCAGGAGACCCAGGTTCGAATCCCAGCACCCACATGGCAGCTAACACCTGTCGGTAACTCCAGTTCCAGAGGATCCAATAGCCTCTTCTGTCTTCTGCGGGCATTACATGACTCGGGTGCGCTTACCTACATGCAGACAATACACCCACACACATAAAATAAAAAAAATAATAAAATGGTGTTTTTTAAATATTTATTTTCATTTTTTGTGTATGAGTGTTTTGCTTGCATGCATATAAGTGTACCCATGTCGTGCAATGGCTGTGGAGGCCAGAGGAGGGCACTGAATCTGGAATTACAGAGATTGTTAGCTGGCATGTGGATGCCAGGAACTGAACCTGAGTCCCCTGAAAGAGCATCCAGTGATTTTAAGCCCTGAGCCATCTCTCCAGCCTCAATATTTTTTATGTTTATTTTGTGTGGGCATGCATGCACTTGCCACGGCACATGTACAGAGGTCAGAGGAACCTTTGGGTGTCATCCTTCTCCTGCCATGACAGTCCTGGGAACTGAACTGAAGTCATTAGGCTTGGCAGCAGATACTTTCCCACTGAGTCATCTCACCAGCCCTACTCTGTGGAATTCTTGATTCTCTCTTTTTTTTTTTAATGTCCCTACAAGTTATTCTCCATTAAAAAATTTTTTAAAATTTTATTTACTATTATTATGTGTACAAGTATATTGCCTGCATGTAGGTAAATTGATTCTCTATTCTTATGAGACAAGTCTCTTCCTTTGCTGCCAAGATATGAAATAGCTAAAATATAGTTGCTGTTGATGAGGAAACAAAAATATGCCAAAATGGGGGCTGAGGTATATAGCTCAGTGCAGTGTCAGCATATCAAAAGTCCTGGGTTCTGCCAGGTGTGGTGACGCAAGCCTTTAATCCCAGCACCCGGGAGGCAGAGGCAGAGGCAGAGGCAGGCGGATCTCTGTGAGTTCAAGGCTATCCTGGTCTACACAGTGAGTTCCAGCTGGGGCTACAGGGAGACTCTGTCTCAAACACCAAAAAAAGAAAAAAAAGTCCTGGGTTCTACCCCAGCACTGAAAAAACAAACAAACAAAACCAAAAAACAACAACAAAACCCCCTAAACAACCCACCCAATTTGGTGAAGACTGCCAGGCTTGTTAAAATTTAGCTTTAGTTCTTTTTTTTTTTTGGTGGGTGAAGAGTTGAGACAGAGCCTCCCTATGCTGTCCTAAAACTTGCTGCAATCCTGTCTGCCTCACAAGTGCTTGGATCACTGGTGTGCACTACATGACCCACACACAATGTTATTCTTGTCAGGAAAAATCCAGGATGAGCAACAGATTACTTTGAAACTGAGAAAGCTGAGTGGTAAAAACAGAAGCCAAGGCAGCATTTAAAGAGAAAAGCACAGTTCGAGTTACAAAATAATTATATCTTGGCACATACGTTTAAAATGGTAAAGCATCTAGGGCTGAAGAAATGGCTCAGCAGTTAAGAGCACTGGCTGCTCTTACACGAGGACCTGGGTTTGTTTCCCAACACCCACATGGTAGGTAACAGCCATTCATAACTCCAGTTCCAGGGGATATGACGCCCTCTTCTGATCTCCATGGGCATTGCACAGCATGGGTGCACTTACATACATGCAAGCAATACATTCATACACATTAAAAAAAAACAAAAACAATGGTAAAGTATCAATAATACTTGAAAGGGAACTTACATCCATGATGGTTACAGGGATGTCCCGAATTTTATGAGGTTCCACATAAGAATTCTGACAGTTGAGGGTTAGTCTTGAAGCCAGTTCACTCTGACCCAAACTCTCCAACTGTAGGAAGAACACAGGTAAGGGTTTTAAAGTAATTTTATTTGTCACAGATGGCATTTATGTTTATACAGATGGTACTGTGTATAGTGGGGCCAGAAAGTCACCAATGAGAGAACACAATGTACTTGAGAGACTATGCTGGGCCTCTCAGGCTTTTTCTATTTTGGAACCTGATTGGATCTTGGTCTTCTATAACCCTCTTAAACAAGGTGCAATGAACAGAGCACACCACTTAGTGCATCAAAAGTGACAGACAAACATTTAAGGGATCTTTGAACTGGAAAAGGTCTCAGAATCATCTGCCCATTGGTTCTAAATGTCAGCTTGAGGCTAGAGCAATAGCTCAGTGCTTAAGAGCACTGGCTGCACTTCAGAGGACCTGGACCGGCACTCACATGCAAGCTAACAACTGTCTATAACTCCAGATCCAGGCAATCTGACACCCTCTTCTGACCTCCAAGGACACTGCACAACACGGGTGCAACTTTACATACACGCAGGCAATACATTCATACACACAATATAAAAATAAAAAATAGCCGGGCATGGTAGCGCACACCTTTAATCCCAGCACTGGGAGGCAGAGGCAGGCAGATCTCTGAGTTCAAGGCCAGCCTGGTCTACATAGCGAGTTCCAGGACAGCTGGGGCTACAGGGAGACCTGCCTCAAAAAGACCGAAAAAAATAAAACAAAATAAAAAATAAAACATTTTAAATGCCAGCTTGCAGACCTGGTTCATCAGATTGACCTGAGAGGTTTAGGCAGGAGGTGAAGTAAAAACAGACTTCAGCCAGCAGGGTGGTAGGCACCTGTAACCCCAGTACCCAGGAGGGGGAAGGCAGGAGGATTTGGAGTTTGTATTCAGGGAGACCTTGTCTCAAGAAAACGTCTCCTCACCCTAAAGAAAGCAGATGCTCAGATCCCATGCCAAAGAAAAGAAATTCAGATGGATTGTCTGATATGAGACCTTGGGAGTCTTTTTTCTTTTGAGACAGAGTCTTGCTATATCACCTAGGCTGCCCTGAAGCTTAAGATTCACTTGCCTCAGTCTTCCAAGTGCTGAGATTACAGGCATAATCACTATGACCAGGCTTAAAAATTTTCACATTTTAAAGATTTTCTAAATTATTTAAATTTTTTTATGTGTGTTCTGCCTGCATGTATGTAAGTGTACTACATATATACAATGCCTGCAGAGGCCAGAGAGGGTGTCAGATTCCTTGGAACTGGAGTTATGGATGGCTGTTAGCTTCTATGTGGATGCTGAGAATTAAACCCAGATCCTCTGCAAGAGCAGCAAGTGCTCTTAACTGCTGCGCCATCTCTCCAGTCCCTTAAAATTTATTTAAAATTTTTTTTTTTTGGTCTTTTTGAAACAGCTTCCCTGTAGCCCCAGCTGGCCTGAAACTCACTGTATAGACCAGACTGGCCTTGAAATCAGAGATTCGCCTGTCTCTGCCTCCCAAGTGCTGGCACAACAGACATAAGCCACCACGCCCAGCTCAACCCTTATAATTTTTGGGGGGGTCTTTTTGAGACAGGGTCTCCCTGTAGCCCCAGCTGTTCTGGAACTCACTATGTAGACCAGGCTGGCCTTGAATTCACAGAGATCTGCCTGCCTCTGCCTCCTGAGTGCTGGGATTAAAGGCGGCCTGACTACAATTTATTTTTAACTGATATTGTATCTATGGATATTGGTCATACAGATGGGGTAACCTTTCAAAATACACACACACACGCACTGAGTAATGTTTACATCAAGTTAAGATGACATATTTTTTTTAAATTCTTATGGTGTAAATCCTTTCAAAATCCTCTATTTTTTTGAGATGTATAGTACACACTATTATTACTACACTGTTTTTATTTTGTTTTGTTTTTGAGACAAAGTCTAACTATGTAGACCTGGTAGGCCTCACATTCAGAGATCTGTCTGCCTCTGTCTCCTGAGTGCTGGGATTAAAGGTGTGTGCCCAATATTACTATACTTTTTATAAGCTCCCCATGATATTCTGAACAGCTGTTGAGAGGCTCTAATGTAGCCAAGCTTTTACCACCAGTAGACTCTGTTTGGAAGTACTAAAGTTAATACAGAAGACTGCTTGATACAGATTTCTAATACATACTTATCAGCAAAGAGTCACGTTTATTTTCTTTCACATCATGAAAATTCCCAGGACAAAATGTTCCCACCACATTGTTGTGATCCTTACCCTGTCCACCATAAAATCAATGGCATCAGCCATCATAGGGTCCACTGGGCCAGAGGAAAAGTTTCCAAGAACTATTTTCTTGAGCATAAATGCTGGCATTAGCCAAAAGCTGTAAAATAGGAAAAAAGAGCTGGTAATTGAAACTCCCAAGACTACATGTAAGTGTCAAGTATCTATTCACTGCTGAAGCTCTGTAAAAGCTAGATGCTTGGAATCTAGAGAAAACAAGGCCTCCCTTCAAGGAGCTCAGCAACCAGTTCACACATACACTTTCCCAAGATCCCAAGAGTGACAGTTTAAGCCTGAAGACTTAGAATAATCATAAGCAAATTTCAAATGCCTTCACTGAGGTGAACATTCCGATTCCGAGATATTTTTCTAGTTGGCCTTATTTCCAATGATTAGCTATTTCCTTAAAAAAAAAAAAAAACCAAAAAAACCCTCAGCTTTAAAAAGAAATATTTCATTTTACTTGACACCTTTTTGATTGATGTTTCAAAACAGATTTCAAAAATACCAAAATGAGTTATTTTTCCTACAAAATTTGCCACTATTAGAGTCACTTAAGCAAATTTGAGATCATTCGATCTTTATAGGTTTCTATTTTATATTTAAAAAAATCTCCTTCCCACCTGTGTGTGCGTGCACGTGTGTGTGTGTATTCCTCTCATGGCATGTATATGGAAATCAGAGAACAACTTTCAAGATTTGGTTCTTTCCCTCCATGTGGGTTGTCAGGACTAGACTCAGGTGGCCAGTGTTAGAGGCAAGCACCTTGGCGACCTGCTGAGCTATCTTGCTGGCTCTATATGTGATTTTCTTTTCTTTTTTTTTTTTTTTAGAGACAGGGTCTCCCTGTAGCCACAGCTGGCCTGGAACTCACTATGTAGACTTGGCTGGCCATGAACTCACATCTGCCTGCTTCTGCTTCCTCAGTGCTAAGATTAAAGGTGTGTGTCACCATGCCCAGCTCTATATGTGATCTTAAAAAATTCAGAGGTTGGTTTTTGGCCCTTGCTTTTAATTCTAGCACCTGGGAGGCAGAGGCAGGTGGCTTTCTGTGAGTGCCATACATAATGAGTTCTATACAGAATGAGACCCTAAGAAAAAATTTTTTGTTACATTTGTGTGTGTGCATGTGTATGCATGGTGTGTGTGTGTGTGGGCTGTGCCCATGCCATGGTCCACATGTGGAGATCAAAGGACAACTTGTGGGAGTCAGTTTTCTCCTTCTACCATGTGGGATGACTCAAGTCATTAGGCTTGGCTGAAACAGCCTTTGCTCACTGAGCATCTTGCTGGCCCTCTCTGTGTGATCTGTAATTGTTATTTATTCCATGAACTTCAAATGCTGACAGCTACTATAGACAGTAAACACAAATTTCCCTGAACCTGTGCTAGAAAGTGCTTCTAAAAGGTGTAGATCATTTTCCGATGCTTATTCTCATTGGAAGTTGAGCTTCCCTCATAAGGACCACCATCTTCCAAGTTAACTTTGAACTTCCAGTTCTTTTCCATCCACACTTGGAAGCAACACTGTCAAGGACTGGAGATGGGTGGACCCTGTGGGCTTTGCTCATAGTATCCCCAGTGCATGGCACTAGCACTGAGATAGTTGATTAAGGTAGCCGATATGCCAGGGCATCCTGGGGTGGGGGGGCAGACGACATTCTGACAGTTGGGACAGGGAACATCAGTGAGCTTCAATGCATTGTCTGACTATGAGGTATTTGTATGCGAGAAGGTGCTGCACTAGTGCTGAGGAAAGACACCACTGAAGAGCGCCAAGGGAAGCTGGAAATGTTTAAGTACCCTCCCTCCCTCCTTTCCTCCCTCCCCTCCCCTCCTTTTCTTTCTTTGAGACAGGGTCTCCCTGTAGCCCCAACTGGCCAGGAACTTACTATATAGACCAGACTGACCTCGATCTCACAGAGATCCACCTGCTTCTGCCTCTCAAGTGCTGGGATTTTTGGCTGGTTGTGGTGGTGCACACCTTTAATCACAGCATTCGAGGCAGAGGCAGGCAGATCTGTGAGATTGAGGCCAACCTGGTCTACATAGTGACCTCCAGGCCAGGTGGAGCTATAGGGAGACCCCTGTCTCAAAAAGACCAAAATTTATTTTTGCATTATTATTTTATGTGTATGAATGTTTTGCCTGCATGTCTGTTGGTGCATCACATGTGTGCAATGCCCACAAAGGCCAGAAGAGGGTGCTAGATCCCCTGGAACTGGAACTGGAGTTACACATGGTTGTTAGCCTCCATGTAGGTGCTGGGAACTGAACTCAGGTCCTTTGCAAGAGCAGCCAGTGTTCTTAACCCCTGATTCATTTCCCCAGTCCTTTTTTTTTTTTAGGCAAAGTTTTATTCTGTAGCCCAGGCTGGAACTCAATATGTAGCCCAGACTGGTCTGGAACAATCTTGCTTCTGCTTTCCAAGTGCTGGGATTACAGGATGTGAGACATAATGTCTGGCCAGAGTGTAATGACAAGGGCTGGAGAGAGGACTCAGCAGTTAAGAGAGGTTACTGCTCTTTCATGGGACCTGGATTCAGTTCCCAGCACCCACATGGCAGCTCACTGTAACTCCAGTTCCAGGGGGATATGGGACCTTCTTCTGGCCTCCTTGGGCACCTGCACACATGTGGTCCACATAAAGTCACACACGTTCATGGCCACATTTAAAAGAAAGATCTTTAGGTGGATAAGAAAACCTGACAATGCTGATTTATATAACATTATTTGAAAACTAGCCTGATTATACAGACATATTCAGTGACTGGGCTTGGTGCCACCCACAGGTTATTTTATCTGGAAAGGGCCCATGCTTCCCTCAGCACATGTCCCTTGTTCATCCTTTAACCCAGCAGTGCCAATGAATACATTACCAGCTACCAGGTTTCCTCAGTCATTTCCTCCTAAAGATGGAGCTTAAAACCTGTGCCAACATGGTCTTTTATGACCCTAGTTTGCCTGTGTTCTAGGTCTTGTTGGCTTAATGAATATTTTCTCTTGCCTCAACATCTTGTTCTCTATTCAACAAGCCCTTTACTAGTAGTAAGTAAATCAATTTTGGTTTGGTAACAAATTTTGGTGAGCCAGCAAGCTCTTCGTTGGTGATTCTCTAGGTAAGTGCCTGGCATCTGCCAAAGCCATTTATTTGCCCAGGGACTGTCCCCTTGACTCCCTGCACATCTGATGAATGGATCAAGGAAATGATGCTTGGTGCATTCAGACTCAGCATCGAGGCAAGATAAGCTACTCTGGTGAGTACTCCCTTCCCTTCCATTTTTGTGCTCCTTTTCCCAGACGGGGTCTTGCTATACAGCTCAGGTTGGCTTTAAACTTGTAATTCTCCTGCCTCAGCTTTCCGAGTGCTGAGATTATAGCTGTACACCATGACTGCCAGGAATCCAGTCCAGGACCTTGTGCATGCTAGGCAAGCACTCTACCACTAAGTTACATTCCCTGACCCTACCAGGTACTCTAGAAAAAGTTACTAGACTTTTACCCAAATTAAGAATAGGTTCATTTGTGTTTGCATTTGTGTGAATTCACTTTTTCAGAGTGGGACATATGCTCTTTGGGACAGAGTTTAAAGCCAAGTGTGGAAGCACATGGCATGCCAGTGCTTAGGCGACTGGGACAGAAAGACTGTGAGTTCGAGGTCAGCCTGGGCTACATAGCAAGTCTTCCCAACCTTGACAACTATGAGCCAAATCAACTCTTTTCACCTTCTGTACAAGTTACATCTACTTATCCCCTAAAGAAGTGAGGAGTGGTAGTGCATGCCTATAATCCCAACACTTTACAGGAACAAGAGTTTGTAGCCAGCCTGGAATTTGAAGCCAGCCTGCGCTATGTAAGAGACCATGATTCAAAATTAATTTTTTTTTAAAAAAATTAAATTTCCTGGGCATAGTGGCACACACCTTTGATCCCAGCACTTGGAAGGCAGAGGCAGGCAGATCTCTGTGAGTTCAAGGCCAGCCTGGTCTACACAGTGAGTTCCAGGCCAGCTGGGGCTACAGGGAGACCCTCTCTCAAAAAGACAAAAAAAAAAAAAATCCTAAAAAGTTCTATTCGTATTGGTTTACAGATAAATGAATGCTCAAATAAAACAAAACGATTACATATTAAACCAGAGGGCTTTTGATTTATACAACTCAGGTAAATATTTGCTCACAGATATAAGAAATCTGAATCACTTCTAAGTAAGTTCTATCAGTGAAACATCAATTACTAAACATTAATTCAAGGACTCTTGGCATCTGCATTTGGGCCTATTAATAAATGTGTGTTCCTAAATTATTGACATATAGAGGAAGAGCTTAGGATTGCTTTCTTCCTGATCCACACTAAAAAGATCATCAAGAGTCAAGATTCTAGTTAACATGTAATTATGAAGCAAAGAATACAAAAAGAAATTAAACTGCATTTTGATGAAAAAATTTTAAATCCATAACATTTTATTGAAAAAATTATCTTATCTAAATTTAGAGATATTGTAAAGAATATTTAATAATATAAATTTTGGGGCTGGAGAGATGGCTCAGTGGTTAAGAGCACTGGTTGCTCTTACAGAAGACCCTTAGGATTTGAATCCCAGCACCCATGTGGCAGTTAACCGCCAGTAACTCCAGTTCCAGAGGATCCGACACCCTCTTCTGACTTCTGTGGGCACTGCGTGACATGGGTGCACTTACCTACATGCAGACATAACACTTAGACACATAAAATATAATTAAAAAATTTTTTTAAATATAAATTTTGTTTTGAGATAAGGTCTCACTATGTAGCCCTGGCTGACATGACTTTATAGACCAGGTTGGCCACAAACCCACAGAGATCTGCTGCCTGAGTGCTGTGACTAAAAGACATGTGCCTCAAAATAAAAATTTTAAGGAAGAATGCAGGGTAGGAAAGGAACCAGTGAGCAGAGGATAGAGAAACATAAAGAAAGATGTAAGTATGAGGTTATGTTTTGTGATACAGAAAGAATGAATTTTTTTTCTGGTAAGAACAGATTTGTTATGGGAAAATAAAATTTTTGCCCTAAAGTAGAATGACTGGACTGCTCCAAAGTGGTAAAAGCTAAGACAAAAGTCTGAGCAAGTAACAAGGATAAATTTTCTTTTTTAGAAGATTTATTTTTATGTGTATGAGCTTTTACCTGCATATATGTAAGCACACTACATGTGTGCCTGGTACTCAAGGAGACAGAGGAGTGGACCAGATCCCCTGGAGCTAGAGTTACAGAAGGCTGTGAGCCACCATGTAGGTATGGGGAACTGAACCCAGGTCCTCTTAACCAACGAGCCACCTCTCTAGCCCCAGTATAAATTTTGTCTTTTTTTTTTTTTTCTTCAGAGCTGAGGACCGAATCCAAGGCCTTGCACTTGCTAGGCAAGTGCTCTACCACTGAGCTAAATCCCCAACTCCCCCAGTATAAATTTTATAGAAGGAAATTTGTGTGTGATGAAATTGACACAATTTGGCCAGGTACTGCCCCCTGGAGCAGGCACTTTACTCTTTTACGATATACCATCAGTGGCCTAAATGTAAGTGGGCAACTACCTGGTTGTACCTGGATGCTGGTTTCCTTTTACAACATTGGACATGCATCTTCCCTGCAGAAAGGCCAGCCTCTATATCTGAAACACATTATCCTTCTTAGGCAGACTGCATATGCTGTTACCAGGAGATGAAAGGAGAGAATGATGAACAGAGAAGGCGCATCAGCTCCCTCTAGCAGAGGAACCCAAACGGACCCCCAGCTGCTAATACAGCAGATTCCAATATCAGACCAGACTGGGACCCAACACTGAGGGAATGCCTCCTTTGGAACACTATTAGAGATATAATCTACTAGGTTTTGGGAAGGGGGCTTATGCAGGTGTTCAAAGACTCAGGACCTGCAACAAAACTCCAAAGGATCTACCCCAATTCCTAGAGAGGATACATGAGGCAAATAGGAACATATTGTGCTGAATGAGGTGACTGAAAACATAAAGGTGAGCATGACTTCTTTTTTTTTCTTCGTTTTAGACAGGGTCTCACTATGTACATAACCCAAGCTAGTTTCAAATTTGTGATCCTGTTGCCTCAGTCTCCGAAGTGCTGGGATTCTAGGCACATACCACCACATGTAGCATGAATGTAATATTTAAGAGCAGAGTAAGAGCTCTGGGATGTAGCTCGGCTGGTAGAATACTTGCCTAGTATGCACAAAGCCCTGGGTTCAATCCCAACATTGCATAAACTGGGTGTGGTGAGACATGCCTGTAATCCCAGTGTTTGGGAGGTAGAGACAGGAGGATCAGGAGTTCCAGGACATCTCTGGCTACACAGGGAGCTGGAGGCTAATCTAGAAAACATGATACCCTGTTTCAAAAAAATACCCCAACAAAACAGGGCTGGGGAGATGGCTCAATGGGTAAAGTGCTAGCCCTACAAGTGTGAGGACTGAAGTTTGGATCCCCAGTACTCACATAAATGCTGAGGACATGATGCACTGCCTGTATTCCCAGGGTATGGGAGGCTTCAGAGGAAGACAAGGGACCCCCAGAGCAAGCTGGCTAGTGAGACTAGCCATTTAGGGAGTTCTGAGTTCAAGTGAGAGACCTCACCTCAATATATATGGTGGAGAGTGATGGAGGAAGACACCTGATGTCAGTATCTGGCTTACACACACACACACACACACACGCCCACAATTCATGCACACACACATGCATGTCCATACCACAAACTCGTCCCCCCAAAAAAAGAATTAAAAAAAGCTGTGAAGGACTGAGGAAGTTTTGAGTACAAACCTGTCCCAGGTAGCTGGAATGTGTTTAACAATACACAGCAACTGCAGGAGGAGGAAGATGCAAGATGCACTGCCTCCTTGCTGGCTGCTGCATCAGACTGTGGAGGAAAAGGTCTCTCCAAAAGGGGAAGGTGCTACCAGGCATGGTTGTGCATGCCTTTAGTCCCAGCAGAGGCAGGCAGATCTTTGTGCGTTCGAGGCCAGCCACATAGTGAGTTCCAGGCCAGGGAGACCCTGTCTCAAAAAGATAAAAAGGGGGAGGGTTGCCTGGGAAGGACTGATGCACCTGCTGTAAGAAGCTGGGGATAGCCAAATAAAGATTGCCCTAACTTGAAGGTGTGAGTGAAGGAAAAAGAGAAAGAGAATGGAGGGCTCACAGATGGCAGAAAGGGAAAAATACACGAGGCTCATAGTCTGCCCTGGATTTAAGACAGCTAATACAAATTGTCCCATAGGAGCCCTGGATAAAACTAACAGTGGGTAATGATTTTCTGCTGGGTATGGGCGCTATTTGTCTCAAGCCACGCTGGCTCATTCCTCAGTCTTTTTTGTTAATATTTACCTCTATTTAAAACTTCCTTCAAAGACAAACTCAACCCTGTTTTTATTGTAAAGCATTTGATCCCATACAGAATCACCTGGTCTCCACAGAAGGAAGTCATGATGCCTAGTTGTCTTTTCAGTTATCACAGGTACAAACTCAACAAATTAATCCTGTCCTGACTGCCAATCAGCAGGCATCATCATCTTGAGAGATGTCAGACCTCAGGTGTTAACTAATAAACTTTGGCAAATGAAGTTAACTTATATACATTCCTTTGGTCATCTTAAATTGGTCCATCTATATGTTAATACTTTTTTTTTTTTTTTTTTTTTTTTTGTCTTTTTTGAGACAGGGTCTCCTTGTAGGCCCAGCTGTCCTGGAACTCACTATGTAGACCAAGGTGGCCTCGAACTCACAAAGATAAGCCTGCTTCTGCCTCCCAAGTGCTGGGATTAAAGGCGTGTGCCACCACGCCTGGCATGTTAATACTTTTAAAAACTTTATTTTTGCTACTGTTCCATCGCAAAAATCTGCTCAAGCTGTTTAAAGTATGAGTCAGAACAGTCATCCTGCCTGTGTATCTAAAACTTTTATCTCTTTTCCCTAATTTTGGGAAGTTCATGTCTCTCATGACATTCCCTACATTACCCCAAACACAGTCCATAATTATACTAATTCATTTATTATTAAAAAATTTAATACTTAAAAAGGGAGAAACAAGGATTTACTAGTCAAGAACAAATTAGAATTTAAAACCGTTTAAAAACTTAAAAAAAATTTTAAATTGTTCCTCAATTTTCTCCTGTAG
>NW_008341028.1:5259692-5283982 GCF_000622305.1 Nannospalax galili
GCCTGTAGTCCCAGCACTTGGGAGGCAGAAGCAGGCGGATCTCTGTGAGTTCAAGGCCAGCCTGGTCTACACAGTGAGTTACAGGACAGCTGGGGCTACAGGGAGACCCTGTCTCAAAAAGACAAAAAAAAATTAAAAAAATAAAAAACAAGTGACAACGGCCACTCTTGTGTCTCAGCTGCCACCCAATCAGGGTCTAAAATACTGCATATTACTGGAATTAACACTTTTCTTGGAGGCCTCAGGCAATGAAAAATACCAAGAAAATTAGTCACATCTTAAAGGAAACTTGCAAATATTTTTCAAGAAACCAATTTAACTTGGAATAAGACACTGCCAGTTACTCTGTTATGATAAAGGGTAACTCCCTGAAGCAGGATCACACTGAGTCCTTTCAAAGGGCTTATGAGATGGTTCAGTGGGTAAAAGCACTTGCTGTGCAATCCTGACAACCTGAGTCCATCCTTGGAACCCTTGCAAAAGGCCAGATGTGGTGGTGCATATCTGTGATCCCAGCACTTCCCTGATGAGATGGGAGGCAGACAGGAGAACCACCTGGAAGCTTTCTGGGCCAGCCAGCCTAGCCTGGAGTGTGCAGCATGGTAGAAACAAGAGACCCTGCCTCAACAAGGACAGAACAGACTTCTGAAAGTTGCCCTCTAACTTCCATATATACACTGTGGCACATGTGTCTGTACTAACATCATACACATACAATAACACAAACTTAAAATACTATATGAAGCCAGGCGTAGTGGCGCATGCCTGTAGTCCCAGCACTTGGGAGGCAGAGGCAAGCGGATCTCTGTGAGTTCAAGGCCAGCCTGGTCTACATAGTTCCAGGACAGCTGGGGCTACAGGGAGACCCTGCTTCAAAAAGACCAAAAAAAAAAAAACAAACAAACAAACAAAAAAACTATATGATTGGCTACTTCTCATCTTTCCTTCTGTAAGAGAAGAATATGCTGACTTATTGAAGGAGGCATTTAATTGGGTATGAAGATCATTGGGGATAAATTTAACTTTTATCCAAGTTTGCCTCCAATGGGTCTGCATATACCACTGCAATGCCCATCCATTCTAACCTGGTGAGTAAGTCCCAAAAACCTACCAGGAACAAGGACCAGACACCAGCATGTAGTAAAGTGAACCAGACCAACTAAGATACTTCTAAGAACCCATTCTGTCAAATTGGTTAGACCTAAACTAAAATTGTGGATCCACTACACATGGACTGAGTCTGCACCAGACTTTCCTGTTCTACCAGGCTGGTCAGATCTTTGGACTGTCACCACAATAGAGAACCTCCAGTACTTAAAACAAAATATTAGCAACAAACACTGGCATTTTTTATCCTTTTCCTCTTGATGGGGAAGTAGTCTTCTTATATCCTTGATATAATCTCCCTGTTGGGCCAGAAATACTGACCTTGGGGAAGAATGCTTATCCACCAAATTGGCCAAGTCCTAACAAGCCTCTGTTCAATTCTTCCCTTTAGTTCTGGACTGACTGAATATATTTACTACATAAGACATCTGAACAAATATCACAATCTCCCCAAGGTCCTACCCAGAAACTGTACAGGAAAGATCTTATAAAGTTGTACAGCTAATGGGAATGGGTACAACCCCTAGAGAAAGCAAGGCCATCTCAGTCCTAGGCTACATTCCAAAAAGGAACTTTGGTTTGCTCTCCGGGAACAAGGGAATTCTGACTTAAGCTTAACCTCGCATACAGTTAAAACCCATGGCAGAACCATACTTAGAATAGGGGAAAGCACTGATTTTGCTGAGATGCAATGGAAAAACTTCAGAACTAATGTTACAGCCCAAGTTTACCTGAGTAGGGCAAGTTTTCTAACTCCAAGTTAAGCAGTTCCATTCGGAAATCACCCTTCCTTTATCTGCCCTTAGCAGGAAGCAACCACAGTGGTCATCCCCGCCCCCCCCCAAGGCTGTGGAATGGAATATTGACAGTAGGAAGATTGAAGCTACACTTAGGCTGCTAGAAAGGGCCTGCACCTGCCTGAGCACACAATTCCCATTCATCATTTAAACCAGCAGTGCAAATCAGGACATCACCAGTTTCCAGATTTCCTCAGTCATTTCCTCTTAAAGATAAAAGGAGCTTAAAACCTGTTCTAACAACACATTATACACAGATAATAAAGTAAAACCTATGCTAAGGTGGCCTTTCAGGACCCTGCCAGTCTTCTTTGTTTTGCTGGTCTACCAAATACAATCTTTTCTCACCCCAATAACCTGTCCTCAATTCACTGGGCCTTTTGCAAATAGGAAATAAATGGACCTGTGCTCAGTAACAAGCTATTTTTTAGGGTAGAGACTAGCCTTCCCTGATATGAAGGAAGCACATATTGGTTTTAAGATATTTAATAACAACCAAACTAAAGTGGAAAATCAGGCTGGAGAGATGGCTCAGTGGGTAATGCATTTACCATCCAAGCATGTATTACATGACAAACACCACAACAAGGCAATTTATAGAAGGAAGAATTTTGGGGGTTTATGGTTCCAGAGGGATAAAAGTCCATTATGGTGAGGGAAGCATGGCAGGAAGCAGCCAGAGAAATTGACCACTCACATCTTCAAGTAGGCTCAGGAAGCAGAGAGAGACAAACTTGAAATGTGGCAAGGCTATGAACTCTTAAAGCCCACCCCCCATGATATGCTTCCTTCAACAAGGCTACACCTCCTAAATCTCCCCAAACAGTGCCACCAACTGGGGACAAGGTGTTCAAATACTTGGAGCCTATGAGGGACAGTCCACATTCAAACTATTAGATTCCACTCCCTGGCCCCTATAGGCTCACAGGCATATCATACTGCAAAATGCATTTAGTCTAATTTTAAAAGTCCCCAAAGTTCTTAACAGTATCAATACTATTCAAGTTTCCAACATCTCTTCTGGGACTCAAAGCACTTTCTTAACAGTACCCCCCTGCAAAATTAAAAAGCAAATTACATACTTCCAACATAAAATGGCACAGAAGACACATTTCCATTTTATAATGGAGAAATGGCGGCATAGTGAGGAAATATCACACCCAAACAATACTGAAAACCAGGACAGCAAAATTAAATCCTATAGCTCCATGTCCAATGTTTAGTTCCAAAGAGCTCGGATGACTCATCCCCTCCCTCTTGCATCTTTCATGCCTCTAAAGGCAGCACATGTGGATGACACTGCCAAGTTTGGCTGCCAGCTTGAGATCAACCTTGGCCCCCCTTCATATTATCAGCAGCTTCTGTATGTTGTGGTTTTCTAGGATTTTCTCTTTTCACAAGCTGGAAGCTTAGCTGCTGAGGTCTTGCCCTAAGGTCACTCTTTCCATTGTTCAAGTACAGATCTGGAGGCATCTCTTTGATAATGTGAACTTTTCTTCCAGGACACACCTGGCTGCCTGGACTGCAACATTAAGCTTCCTAGTGTTCTCCTTCTTTCCAAACAGTACATTTTATACTTCTTTCTGCTTTACTTGCTCCTTTTCATGGTAGATCTGCATAGTACTTACCATTAATAACCATATCATAGATTCTATCTTGAAATTTCCTCCACCAAAGAAATTAGTCCATTACTTCTTAATTTAGCCTCAGGCAAGTTCTTAGGCCTCAAGCAGACAGAAATCAGATTCTTTGCCAAAATATCCCAGTTGCTGCTTAAGTCTTTGTTTCCCTCTCCCTCTGGAACATATTGAGTCAGGCCTCTACTACAATGGCTCATTAAGTTCTGCTTATAGCATTCAATCACTTCTAGTTTAAACTTCCAAGTTTTCCATTCTTCCCACAAACAACATGTTCAGGCTCTTCATAGCAACAACCCACTCTCTGGTACCAGCTTCTGTATTACTTTGCTGCTGCTGTGATAAAAATACTATGACCAAGGCAACTTCTGGAAGGGTTTATGGTTCCAGAGGGATGTTTATCAGGGAGGGGAGGGATAGCAGGTCACAGCCAGAGCAGAAAGCTGAGCACTCACATCTTCAAGCACAGGACGCAGAGACAGACGGGAAGTAGAATCAGGCACTGAACTCTAAAGCCCATCCCCACTGACATGCTTCCTTCAGCAAGACCACACCTACTAAACTTCTGCAAACAGTGCCAGCAATTGGGGCCAAGTGTAAATACTTGGAGGTTAAGGGGGACATTCTCATTCAAACCATCACAAAGCATGAGGACCTGAGTTTAGATCCACATAAAACCAGGTGCATAGTGCAGGTCTGTAATCCCAGTGCTCCCACAGCTAGATGGAGAATCCCTGAAGCCCATAGCCCAGCTATCTTAGCATATGCAGCTGCAAAAAAGAGACTTGGCCTCAAGATGGAAGGTGAGGACCAACAACCAAGGTGTCCCGACTTCCACCATGTGTGAGATGGCTGGCAACCACAATCACACATGAAAAGGTTAAAAATAAATGTTAAAATCAATTAAATGAATGGGTAAAGGTGGCACATACCTTTAATCTCAGAACTGGGGAGGCAGAGGCAGGAGAATCTGTGAATTTGAGGCCAGTCTTGTCTATATAATGAGTTTCAAGCCAACCAGTGCTACACAGTGAGACCCTGTCTCAAAAAAACCTAAATAGATAAGTAAATAAATATTAAAATCGATGAAGGGATGGTTCAGAGGAAACAGGTATCCCACTGGTTGCTCCCAAAGTAATTCTACCATGTCTATCTTTCTGAAGAACATCAAGTGTCATGATGGGCAGCACATTCTCTGACAGACTAAGATCTCTAGGCTTTCCATTTGGAGAACATATCTCAGGACAATAACCCAGACAGGGAAGTAAAACAAACTGTATGAAGATTTATAGCAGAACACAATGGAAAATTGGGAAAAAGCAAATATAACTGTGCCAGTCAACAGAGTAGGACAAACAGAACATGTCTGTTATTATAGATGTACCAAAGAGAGACCAAAGTGTATGAATATACGAATATACATTAAACAAAAACTGAGTAATGGAAAGAGTTTACTGAATTCTATTCTTTTCCATCTTCTCTCTTCACTGCATCAAAATTCTCCCAAAGTTGACATTTAAAAGATGTCTTAGCTGGGCGTGGTGACACACGCCTTTAATCCCAGCACTCGAGAGGCAGAGGCAGGCGGATCTCTGTGAGTTCAAGGTCATCCTAGTCTCCATGGTGAATCCAGGACAGCTGAGGCTACAGGGAGACCCTGTCTCAAAAAGACCAAAAATTTTTTTAAAAAAAAAAAAAAAAAAAAAAAAAAAAAAGATGTTTTATGTTCTAGACGGGCGTGGTGGCACATGCCCTTAATTCCAGCACTCGGGAGGCAGAGGCAGGTGGGTATTTCTGAGTTTGAGGCTAGTGTAGTCTACATAATGAGTTCCAGGCCAGTGGGGGCTACAGGAAGACCCTGTCTCAAAAAGACAAAAAAAAAAAAAAAGTCTATGTTCTTACCTATTTGCAGTCCAAGTTTGGTTGAAGATAGAGGTGTCGCTGAAGGCATTGCAGAGGATGAGGGAATGGACTCTAGGAGACTTGTGGGTGTATTCAGCAAATTTCTGAGCCAAAAAGCCTCCCAAAGAAGCCCCAAACAGATGAACCTAATTATAAACAAACATAAGGCATATCTAAAACATTGATCAATCCTGAACATAACAAAAAAAATTGCTTCAATTATTGTTAATCACACAATGTCATCACTACGCAGCAGGTTGAAATATCTACCAGCAGTTAGAAATGTAGCAAATACTATATTTCAATACAATTCATGTACCCCATCAAGGAAACAATATACCAGGGGGCTGGAAAGATGGCTCAGCAGTTAAGAGGGCTGGAAAGATGGCTCAGCAGTTAAGAGCACTTGCTACACAATCATGAGGACCAGACTTTGGCTCCCAGTACCCATGTAACAAGCTGGCATCCTGCACATACCTCTAACCCCAGCTCTGAGGGGGTTGGAAACAGGAGGATCTTTTACCTAACAAAGAAAATAGGGAACCTGGGTTCAGGGAGAGAATCTGCCTCAAAGAAATAGGTGAAAAGTGATAGGGGAGGACATCTAATACTATCTTCTGACTTCTGCAAGTGCATACACCCATGCATGCATGTATACACACACATACACACACACACAACTAAAAGAAAAACAAGCTGGGTATGGTGGCTTATGCCTTTAATCCCAGAACTTGGGAGGTAGAGGATCAGGAGTTCAAGGTCATCCTTGATTACACAGTGAGTTTGAGGCCCATCTGGGCTACATGAGACCCTATCTAAACAAGCAAGTAAACAAAACAGAACCTAAGGGAAAACAAAACAAGAACAAAAAAAAAAAAAACTAATTCCCTGAAATCAAAAACTTTTTGAGTACATAATTCAGATTTTGTAGCATTAGGGATTTTCAGATCAGGGATGCTCAACTGGTAAAGTATATACAAATATTGCAAAGTCTGAGACACCAATGTCAAGTATTTCAGACAAGACCCTCAACCTGTGCTGACCCATGCTACAACTGAACAAACCTCAGACACATTATGCAAAGCAGAAAAAGCCAGTTACAAGGGGCCACATACCACACAACTTGTAGTTTAGGTAAAATACCCAGAACAGATAAGTTCATAGAGACAGAAAGAGTAGGTCGCAGAGCCAGGAGGTGAATGATGGCTGATCATTTTTTTTCTGATTTGCACTTTTTTTTTTTTTTTTAATTTATGTGTGTCTGTATAGGCACACATGTGCATGGCATGCATGTGGAGGTCAGAAGACAACATGTGGGAAGTTTTCGCCTTCCACCATGTGGATCCTGGAGAATCAAACTCAAGTCTTGGCTTAGTGGCAATTACCTTTACCCACTGAGCCATCTTACTGGCCCAATAAATTTCTTTCTTTGGGGGGTGAAAAAAATTTCTCCAAAGTTGACATTGGTAATAGTCACAAACACTTGGGAATTTAAAAGACAGTTTAAAAACCGTACATTGTATCACCGTAAATTATATCACAATAAAGCTGTTGTTAAAAAATAAAAGACACTTTTAATCCCAGTGTTCAGGAGGCAAAGGCAGGCGGATCTCTGTAAATTCAAGGCCAGCCTGGTCTACATAGAAGTTCAAGTCAGCTGGGGCTACAGGGAGACCCTATCTCAAAAAGATCAACCAAATCAATCAATCAATCAATAAATAAAAATACTACTTCAGTCTTTACAACATAAACACTCATGCCAGGTATGGTGGCATGCACCTTTAATCCCAGCCTTTGAAAGGCAAAGGAAGAAGGCTCTCTGTGAGATCAAGGATAGCCTGGTGCACATAGTGACTTCCAGGCAGGCTGGGACTGAAGAGACCCTGTCAAAACAACAAAAACAAAAACAAAAACCACAACCACAAAAACACAAAAAAACCTCAAAACAATATAAACACTCCATTACAATTGCATGTTAAATAATGACTTTCAGGGTACTCACTTTATCCAACTGTAAGTGGTCTAAAAGTTTTCTGAATCCATCACAAAATTCAAGATGGTCCCAATAAACTGGATATTGCAACTGAAATAAGAATTTTTTTATGTCAAAACTATTAAAAATAAAAATGCAACTCATATCTGAACAGTTTAGGACTCACATAATAGTACTTCTCCTTGTTCAAGCTTCACCTATTAAAAATGTACGAAAATAAATGCATGATGAGTGGATTTGGCACATGTGGAATCAGTTCTCTCCTTCCTCCTTCATACAGATTCCAAGGATTGAACTCAGGTGTTACCTACTGAGCCCTCATGATGGCCCGAAGTGTGTGAAAATAAGATATTCTAAACTTTTTAATTTATATTTTACAGACCAAATTTTTTTTTTTTTGGTTTTTTTGAGACAGTTCCAGCTGTCCTGGAACTCACTATGTAGACCAGGCTGGCCTTGAACTCACAGAGATCTGCCTGCCTCTGCCTCCCGAGTGTTGGGATTAAAGTCCTCGTGAGCCACCACGCCCGGCTACAGACCAAAATTTTAAAAGAAAAAAAATGAATATATTCAAGCGAAGATATGTGAACAACAATTTCAATTCATATCAATTTCCTTTCCAAATAGTCTAAGGGTCAAGTGCAAATACAGCAGAATTCACCCAGGTACAAAAGTACTGATTTTCCTTAAGCCTCATTTTGTTCTGAATTGAGGACACGGTGTTCAAGGAGCTCAGCAGAACTGGAAATAAAATCCTTTTGAAGAAAGCACACTCCCTTATAGCAGCACTTCTTTAAGGAATTGTTCAATAAAATAGTTCTTTTTAATTGACTTAGGCATCCCATCTGATTTCCTATACTTTAATCGTTTATGAAAAAATAAGGTATGGCACTTTACCCTAAATAGCCTATCTGCTAATACTGCCAAAGACAAGGACAAAGTATAAGTCATAGACTCATTTCTAGGGGACTCAGACTTGTCCTCTAAGAATTTCTCCATGAAACAGGGAAAAGCCTGTATCAAGAACCACAAAATTTTGTTTCACTTGCAGAGGACCCAGGATTGGTTCCCAGCACCCACATGGCAGCTAGCAACCATCCAAACGCTCCAGTTCCAGGAGACCCAACACTCTTATGGGCGCCATGGCCACTATATGCAAGTAGTGCATTTACATACATGCAGGCAAAACACTCATACACATAAAATAAAAATAAATAATTTAAAAAGAACCTCAAGCTGGGCATGGTGGTGCATACCTTTAATCCCAGCACCCAGGAGGCAGAGGCAGGTGGATCTCTGTGAGTTCAAGGCCAGCCTGGTCTACATGGTGAGTTCTAGGACAGCTGGAGCTACAGGGAGACCCTGTCTCAAAAAGATTAAAAAAAAAGAACCTCAAATGTTGTTGGACGTGATGGCACACATCTTTAATCCCAGCACTAAGAAGGAAGAGACAGGTCTGTGAGATCCAGGCCAGCCTGGTCTACATAGAGTGTTCCAGGCCAGCTGGGTCTGCAGGGAGACCTTGTCTCAAAAAAAAAAAAAAAAAAAAAAAAAAAACAGGCTGGAGAGATGGCTCAGTGGTTAAGAACACTGACTGTTCTTGCAGAAGACCTGGGTTCAAATCCCAGAACCCACATGGCAGCTAACAACTGTCTATAACTCCAGTTCTAATGGATTCAGCAGCCTCTTCTGTCCTCCTCAGGCACTGCACGACACAGGTGCACTTACCTACATGCAGGCATAACACTTACACACATTAAAATAAAAATAATAAATAAAAAATTAAAAAACAAACAACAAATAAATTGACCCAGGGTCTGGAGAGATGGCTCAGTAGTTAAGAGCACTGGCTGCTCTTGTAGAAGACCTGGGTTTGAATTCCAGCATGATGGCCAACAACCATCAGATTCCCTGGAAGTGGTGTTATGGATAGGTGTTAGCTGCTATGTGGGTGCTGGAAACTGAACTTGGGTTCTCCCCAAGAGCCGTCAGGGCTCTTAACCACTTAGCCATCTCTCCAGCCCTGACACATCTGCAATTTTTTTTTCATATCTGCATTTTTAAAAACCTTAAAATTATTTATTTTTATTTTATGTGTATGCATGTATTGCCTGCATGTAAGTAAGTGTACCCGTGCTGTGCAATGCCCCTGGAGGTCAGAAGAGGCTGTCAGATCCCCTAGGGCTGGAGTTATGGACAGTTGCTAGCTGCCATGTGGGTGCTGGGATTCAAACTCGGGTCTTCTGCAAGAACAACCAGTGTTCTTAACCACTGAGCTATCTCTCCAGCCCCATTTTTAAAAAACTTTTTAAAAAAATTAATAAAATAGGGAAATAAGTGATGGGAATAGCTTAGCCAGGTATTGCTCTCCTAACTATGGCTTGATTCCCAGTATTTCAAGAAAACAAAACTGTGCATGGTCTAAAAATGAAACAGGGAATTAAAATCTTACATCAATTAAAAAATGCCCATTACAAGCCAGGCATGGTGGTACACATCTTTAGTCCTAGCACTTAGGAAGCTGAGGCAGGCAGATCTCTGTGAGTTCAAAGGCAGCCTGGTCTACATAGCGAATTCTAGATCAGTAGGAGCTACAGGGACACCCTGTCTCAAAAAGACCGGGGGGGGGGGGGGGAGCCCATTACGCTGGGTGTGGTGGTGCACACCCGTAATCCCAGCATTTAGGAGACAGAGGCAGGCAGATTTCTATGAGTTCAAGGCTAGCTTGGTTTACATAGCCAGTTCCAGGCCAGCTAGGGGCTACAGGGAGACCCTGTCTCCAAAAATGAAATGCCCATTGCTAGCTAGGCATGGTGGTGCATGTGCTTAGTCCCAGCCCTCAGGAGATAGAGGCAAGAGGATCTCTGTGAGTTTGAGGCCAGCCTGGTCTACATGGCAAGTTCCAGGCCAGCCAAGGCTACAGAATAAGACCCTGTCTCAAAAAACAAACAAACAGTGCCCAGTACTATAGATAATCAGCAACAGAAGGACAACTCCTCATCCCAATCTGAGTTTTAATGTTGAAGCAGTGGTACTTACAGCTATAACCCGGTAACCCCATCCAGTCAAGGCCAAAATCTGCCGGAAAAATACATCTGCAGTTCCGCTGACGGGGGGAAGAAATATGAGAGGACACCGGATACTTCGGGGACCGGCATCGTAGAGTGACCATATCTTACTGTCATCATCATCTACAATAATCTGGAGGGAAGGTTACAGGGGAACAAAAAGGACACCATGAAGTTGTGTTTGAAGGCACTACTTTACGACATCCACGGACAATTTTGACACAGGTGCCTTGTTTGTGACAAGGTAACTTGGGAGTCACAGGTTAGTATTATGCAATAGACCATTTCTTTTTCCTTTTCTTTCTTCAGTGCCAGTTTCCACAGAAGTGCTTTAGAAGCTTCCAAAGAGCTGTTTTTTTCTGTTTTTAATTGTTCTGTCCATTCATAATAAGAAATCTATTTTATCATTAAACTCTGTACACAGCATTTATTTTTTTCTCTACTTCTGGCTCTGTGTATGTTCAGTACAGGTTAGCTATTATATTTCACTGCCAATTCTCATACACACACACACACATACATGCATGCCCTCACGCATGCACACAGACAATTTGCAGAGTCATTCCTGAGTGCTGGCCCAGAGGATTGGCAAGGGTCAGTAGGGTGGAAGCTTAAACAGCAGAGGCCAGGGGAGCTGAGAATCTAGGTTCTGGGATAGGCTAGGCAGAGACCACCCCAGCTCAGGAGAACCTTTAGGATTCTGCTCTAGAGCAAAGCTGGGGGGCAGAGGGGACTTCAGCTACGAAGAAAGGATGAAGCAAATATATCTCTGGAAATGTTTCAAACCAACCATTCACTTGGGGTTGGGACTGAGGCACAAAGAGGAACTAAATTTTTTTCCTTTTTTTTTTTAGGTCTTTTTGAGACAGGGTCTCCCTGTAGCCCCAGCTGACCTGGGATAGAACTGATTTTTTTTTTAGGAATAAGAGGGAGAGGTCACCAGGAACCTTTGAGACTTAGTGGTTCTTAGTACAACATGGGGAAGAAAACAAGAAATGAGGTGCTTGGCACAGAGATCGGCAGAGAGTAGGTGTGCAACACAGGTTAGCTATTATTACACTTCACTAACAATTCAAATCAATATTTATCTTACTTTTATATGAAAGAAAGGAAGGCTCTGGGTCAATTTTTCTGAGAACTGCCAGTTGGCAGGGCTGTGGCCTCCAGTGTCCCTCTGTGAGGAGCAGTCAACTAGTCAGGGTCACTGGTGTCACCAAGAGCAGCAAATGAGCAAGACAAAGTCCAAGGAGGCCAAACAATTTCCATCTGGCCTTCCCCAGGTCACAGATGGCCACAATACATCTCATTCATGTTTTGACCTTTGCATTTATGTTATCTTTTTCCTGTGGGTGTGGTTGCCCATGCCTTTAATTCCAGCACTTGGGAGGCAGAGGCAGGAGGATCTCTGAGTTTGAGGCCAGCCTGGTCTACATAGTGAGTTCCAGGCCAGCTGGGGCTACAGGAAGACCCTATCTCCAAAAAAAAAAAAAAAAAAAAAGCAACCCACAAAACTCAATGACCTTTGTCAGTGCACATAACAAATCCCAATCTGCAGGGATACAATCATGTAGACAGGTACAGACCTAAAATCTTCTAGGGAACTATTTCAATAATCTAACTTGGAGGAAAAGTAATACAAATACTATGCTCCAGAACACCATGCCTCTGTGATATGTTCTGAAAAGTGACCATGAAGCTCTGAACTTATTTACTATGACTGACAAATATTATTTAGGTCAGTTTGGGCATCTTAGGGCCAGTGATCAGCTTGCTGAGAGAAGGAATCCAAGAGATGCTCACAAGAGTTACTTAAAGGGATGGGACAAGATAGATGAGCCCTAATTCTCCTTTCAATGTTGGCAATAGTCTCCTGGGGAACAAAAGGGAAAGAGGACTCCCTTTGTAAGCAGCCAGAGACTTTGAAGTCAGATGAATCTGATTTCAATCCATACTCTACCAAGCTATGTGACCTCTAGCACACTCATTAACTCTATGGACCTCAGTTTTCTCATCTGTGAAGTATGCATGCTAGCACCCAGTTTGTCAAACTTCTGAAAGAATTAAATAAGGTACCTGAGGAGTGTCCACAGCAGTGCCAGGCATATTGGCAGGCATCCTGCCTATACTTGACAAATGTATCTCTGATTTCTTCATGAAGGACAATTTTGTTAGTATTCAAGCCTGCATGACACTTTCATAGCTGTTTGCCTTTCTAAAATAATAAGAGGCACACAGATGATCTTGCATAGTACTCTAATATTGCTGTAGGAGAATCAGCAAAGATTGTACTTTGTGACATGAACAGCCTTTGTCTAGGATTAACTTGGGGCTCAGAGTCAATAGCAAATTTCGACATGTGTTTGAGGGGTTTAAGGAAATGGGTTACAGGAAGGTGCCTGGAGTTCTCTAATGTGACCCACTGTAAACCTTAAGTCTCAGGTACAGAAGCAGAAATGACTACTCTCACTACATAGATGGTGCCATAAGCTTTTCTGAATTATTGGAAGTTGAGTAAAATGAGTTGTAAATAAGGATACATTGCACTTGCTTTTACTCAAGTAAGTCTCAGAAGCTGATCGCATGGGACAGGGAATGGGTGAACTTTATACTCTGTAACCTCCAGACATGGTATCTGGCAATAATCTTGACTCTCAAACAAGACAAAGGAATAGCCTCTAAACCACATACAAAAACAACACAAGATTCTACAATTATGATTTTCTGTAAAACTATACATACCTTTTTAAGAGGAACTGTACTCCTAAACCAGTTATAATCAGGAGAGACTTTGATCTCTCCCATGGTTAGCTGAAATGGAGGTTAACCCTGAAATAAAAGCAGATGACATTTCATGTGAAGAATTCATATACATCAGAACTCAATGTAGAGCCTGGCCTAGCTATACCTTCAATGCATTAAAACCAAAGAAACAGTACACACTTAAACTACAGAAAACAATTTCATGAATTATTCCGATCCCTTTAGTACCTCCAAAGAAAAAATCTGGTCTAGCAGATTTAAATAATGAACGCTACTGCAGAACTAGGGCTGGACACACAATTTTTTTTTTTTTTTGAGACAGGGTCTTCCAGTAACCCCAGCTGGCCTGGAACTTACTATATAGATCAGGCTGACCTTGAACTCAGTGAACTCAGAGATCTGCCTGCCTCTGCCTCTCTAGTGCTGGGATTAAAGGCATGCACCACCATGCCTAGCTATAACAGTCTCTTCTAATACCATCCACCTGTCCTAGTTAAGAGACTCCAAACTAATCTCACTGCTGTCTTTTGACTGTATTTTTGTTTTGAGATAGGGTCTTACTATATAGTCCTGGCTGACCTGGAACTCTCTATGTAGACCAGGATGGCCTTGAATTCACCAAGACCCACCTGCTTCTGTCTCCCAAGTGCTGGATCAAAGGTGTGTGCCACCACACCCAGCTTTTGACAGTATCTTAAGAACCCATTTTAATAAAGCTGTTCCTGTCTGAATTATAGGGAAGCCTATGCTAGAGAAAGAAGTTAGTATGCCTGTCCTGTTTCCTGATAAATTCACAATATGTCATAAGTCTAACTTTAATAAAACACAACTTCAGAAACTTAACGTACTTAACTCCTGTAGTTAATACAGAATACAGGCAAATATGCCACTGCCATTGATGTGATTAAAAGTTACATAAGCTGGGATGTAGCTGGGTGGGTACAGCACTTGTCTAGCATGTACAATGTCCTGGGTTCAATCCCTACCACTCTAAAAGTTCCATAAAAGCTCCTCTGGTATACCTGTGATATAACTTAAAGACATTCTAATTTGAAACAAAATCCTTCTTTAAAAGAAAAAAAGGTATGGACTTTTGTTTTGAGCTTGTATAGCTCTGTGACTTTGGATAATTCATGACCACTTTTGGGCTTGTTTCCTCGTCTGAGTTTCAGTATTATATCCCTGGAGCCTAGATGACTACATCCTTTCTAACCCTGGTTCCTCTGAGCTTTGAACTGGATGAATCTCTACAATTTAAAAGTTGCCCCTCTTGCTCAGGTGTTATAACAGGAACCTAAAATTATAGTTCCCTGTTGCAGACTCTTATTGCCAAGAGGAGAACTTCTGCACATCCCTCTGGAAGGATTCAAATACTTGCTCTGCAAAGAGTTCTCTGACCTCAAACACAACCCTAGTCTCCAGGACTTATTTCTGGGCTGACTTTAAGCTTCCATTTTAAATATGGCCCTCTGGACTGGCAAGGGGCAGAGGATTCTAAACTCAATAGAACCCTTCCTCATTGGACCTCCCTCAGGGACAGAACACTGGGATAGTAAAGCCCTAGGACAGTAAATGTAAACATTCCGATACCACACTCCAATTACAGTCCTGACACGGTAAGGGCTCTTTTCGCAAAGCAAAGAAGGTACTTCGGAGAAGTTTGTTGAAATTTTAAGTTGCTTTAAAATCCCAAGAAAAATCACCAGCAATCTTATGCTCAAAACAAGTGTACAGATGTGGTTATTAACATTGAAACAAAGAAAATTATTCTTTACTTTTTACCTTAAATATTAACATGTTTTTAAAAAAATCTAAGCCATTTTACCCTACTCTTTTAACATATCTTTCTCTAAGCTGTAACTTAATTTTTTTGTCTTTCATTTTCATAAATTTATATCATGAATTTTAGTGATTTTTCACCCTATCTCCTTAAGCTATTACATTTAAATGAAAGCAACTAGCAGCACATACAGTTAATTATGAAATATTTTTCTATCTGGACAGACTTGAAATACTATCATATCATCTAAATCCATCCAACTGGAAAGATTTTTCTAATACTGCATTTCTACAAACAATTTCTACAGGAGGGAATATTAAAAACATGTTAAGCAGCCCGATGTAGTGACACATGCCTTTAATCCCAGCACTTGGGATGCAGAGGCAGGAGAATCTGAGTTTTAGGCCACCCTCATCTACCTAGCAAGTTCCAGGCAGCCAACGGTACAGGGAGACCCTGTGTAAATAAAATCTCAATCAATTTGTTAACATTTGTTTCTAGGAGCTGGAGAGATGGCTTAGCGGTTAAGAGTACTAACTCCTCTTGCAGAGGACCCGGATTCAATTCCCAGCACCCACATGGAGGCTACGAACCGTCCTTAACTCCAGTTCCAGGGGAATCCGAAGCCCTCTTCTGACCTCCGCAGCATTGCACTCACATACATGCAGACAATACACTCATACACATAAAATAAAAATAATAAATAAAATATTTTAAAGTTTGTTTCTATAGTCAACCAACTTGGGATAAAAATTTACTCATAGTTTTAGAATCAGCTTCAATACACAAACCAAAACCTACCATACAAACACACAGGCATACAAGGGCAGTCATCTACTTTCCCACAGCAAGAAGTAGAAAGAGTCCTTACCAACAGTCTTCAGTGTAACTCACAACCACTTCAATATTGTAACAGGTTATAACTATCCTCACTGGATGAGAACCACCACCCAGCTGTGACTGAATTTTTGTTAAGGACAATTTTAACACTTGTGCTAGTTTGGCAGTCATGAAAGGTGAGCCAGATACCAAATGTTGCCTCTAACCAGCTGACGTCTATGAGAAAAAGGCTTGGCTGCGGAAGAAAAGCAGCTGTGCACAGCATGAAAAGGCATTTGTTCTAGCTCTCTTTCATCCACTAAAGTGAGATGCTTTTCCAAGTCACAAGAGGAATATTCTGTCTATGACCCAGAAGGTTAACTGAGATTGTGACCAAACTGGTCAGGATGAAATAAAAATGTGGGCAGTGAGCTCAGGGAGGGTTTGATTTCTCCTGATTGGGTTCTTCACAAAACAAAAACACCTGTTCAGGATGGTGGGCAATGGGCCAGAGATTAGTTTTAATCATGATTAAGGAAACCCCTCCTCCTGGGTGCTGAGGACACCCAGTCCTCTCTGGACCTTGTGTAGCTAGACAATAAACCTGCTAGTTGTGAACACACACTTCAGGGTTTCAATAGAAGCTGCCAGTTTACAGACAAAGAGACTGCCTTTTCAAAGGTTTAGCTGACTGCCAGTCACAAGTTCCTTTATCGCAATCCATAGCGTACTTACAAATGTGATGTTAATAAGACCAACAAAAAAAAGTATTAGAACCTGAGCGTCTCTAGGTGACACAATTATTGGTGCTGGAGAGTGAACCTAGGGCCTCCAGAATGCTAAGGATGAACTTTTGTCACCAAACTACATCCTCCATCCTACAACTGGCTTTTAAATATAGGTCTCCACCCCTCCCCACACCAGTATGTATTCAATAGCTATCCTATGATGTTTTCAGATCTCTTTAGGGAAGATTTATCCCCCCTTCTCTAGGAACCTATTCCATTATCTACAAATCTGAAGGGAGGAAAAGATGCCTGCTTGACATCTCTCCGACATGTCTTCTCAAGCTCCTGGTATAAAAGCTTTCTGAAAATATAGATAGCTCAGTCTGTTGAAGCTTTGCACCAGGAGGAGCTGGACCCGTGCAGATGGAGACAAAGGCATCAACATCCAACTTACAACTCCTCAAGAAAAGAAGAAAAGTGAGATCCCCCCCCGACCCTGGTACTTTCCTCATCACTCATTCACAAGCCTCACACCTGGCCTGTACTGCGGAGGAATCTCCAGAACTAGCCTCTATTCATAGCCCTTAAAAGTTTACTGAAACAATGTTCCTGGGCTTTGGGCTTCTGCCTCCCTGTCCCAGGATCGCGCTACAGGAAATGCCTGCTTAAGAATCGTGTACACTCTCATCCCCGACCCGCAACCCCAACGGTGACAGCCATCCAACAGTAGGATCACAGGCACACCGACCATCCGTTGTGAACCTAGGCTGAGACACATACACACGGATATGGATCACGTGCTTGGTCACATGGACCAGCCCACTCGTGGGCTACACTCAGTCACACCCTACCGAGGCAGTCATGCATGCTCTATACACACCCACCTACATCCCCTACATGCATCACACACTCACGCTCCCTCTTTCCAAGGCCTGCCTCTCACCTGCCGTGGCTGCCCCCCGCCCCCACGTCCCTTTCCTTCCGGCCCAGGCAGCTCTTAGTTCCAGTTCGGGCGCAGCAGGTGCAGGCGGAGGGGCTCGCGCGTGGGGCGGGCGGGCGCGGCGGGCAGAGGCGTTGCGGGGCGGGGCGCGCGGCCAAACAGCCCAGGCCGCCGCCTCCCAGCTCAGGAACCCGGGGCTCCGGAGCGCGCCCCCAGCTTCCGGGTTCTGAGGGGGCGGGGCCACGTGTCGAGGAAGGGGCGGGGCTCTGGCGGTGTCTGTGGTGACCCGGCTGCTGCAAACCCGGGTGGTGGGTTGGGACGCTCACTGAGCCTCAGGTCAGGTTGGAGTCGGAAGCTCGCGCCAGGCCCGGCAGTGGCCAAGGGCGCAGGGGGCTAGTAGCTTCTGGGTCGGCTCCAGGTCACCTGTCTAACGTGGGCACCCAGGAGGAAGTGAAAAGACAGTAGACAGGTGCTGAGCCCCGGGGACCTGCTTCTGCCTTCAGTTCACGGTGTCCTCTTCTTGGTGGGAACCTTTGGGTCCCAGCTGTAGTGAATAGGGCTTGGCATACGCTTTTCTTTTTTAAATTAGCATATTTTAATGATACACAGTAATGGATTTCACTTTAACATTTTCATACATCTATAAATTATTTTGATCATGTTCACATCTCCATTGCCCTCTCTCTCTTCCACTCCCCCATCTCCTTCCTCTTCCTAACTAATGTACTCTTTTTTTTTAATTTATTTTATGCATGAGTGTATTGCCTGCATGTTAAGTGCCCCCTTGTTGTGCAATGCCTAAGGAGGTCAAAAGAGGGTGTCATCCCCCAGAACTAGAGTTAGGAATGGCTGGGAAGGAAACCCCAGTTCTCTGCAAGAGCTGTAGACAGTACTCAACCACTGAGCCATCTCTCCAGCCCAGAGATTATTATTTTAAAAACTTATGTGTGTCTGGGTGAGGGTATGTGCATGTGAGTGCAGTACCCCTGGAGGCCAGAAGAGGGCACAGAATTCCCCTGGAGTTGGAGTTCCGGGCAGTTGTGAATTTCCAGAGGTGGATGCTGGGAACAGAACTCAGGTCCTCTACAAGAATAGTACTGGCTCTGGGCTGGAGAGACGGCTCAGCAGTTAAGAACACTGTTCTTGCAGAAGACCTGGGTTGGAATCCCAGCACCCACATGGCAGCTAACAACTGTCCAGTAACTCTGGTTCCAGGGGATCTCACAGCCTCTTCTGTCCTCCTCAGGCATTCATTGCATGACACTGGTGCACCTACCTACATGCAGGCAATACACGTGTACACATAAAATAAAAATAATAAAATATTTTTAAAAATAGCACTGGCTCTTAACCTCTGAGCCATCTCTCCAGTCCCTAGATTTATTTTTATTTATGTGCATGTACATGTGCATATGTGATGTGTGCATGTCTATATGCCATATTTGTAGGTATCCATGGAGGCCAGAAGAGAACATCAGATCCCTTGGAGCTGGAGTTACAGATGGTTGTGAGCTGCCTGACTTGGGTGCTGGGAACTGAGCTTAGGTTCTCTGGAAGAGCAGCAGGCTGTTAACTGTGCTGAGCCATCTCTCCAGTCCTAAGGAAAAGTTTATATCCCGTTAAAGGCCCATGAACTTTGCCCTTATTCAGGCATCTGTTATGGGATTAAAGCCAAGATAGTTTCCAACTAAACAGCATTCTTAGTCATGACTAGCACACTGGCCCACACTTTCAATGCCAGCCCTTGGGAGGGGCAGAGGTCTGCAGATCTCTGTGAGTTCATAGGGTCCAGCCTAAAGCTTAGAGAAAAGACATTTTGCCGTGATGTCTAGCACTCAGGACACAAAGGCAGGAGGATCTCAGACTCAAATTGTAGTGGATACTCTATCTCAAAGCTAACAGAATTGCCCAAAATTATAAGCAAAGAGTGGCAGATACAAAAATCTGAAGTTGTTTTACCAACTCTCAAAAGTCAGAACTCTTCACCAAAAGTATCTGTCTAAAGCAAAGATGTCTAAAGCAAAGACGTCTAAAGACATCAACCGATGTCTTAGCACAGGATATGACTGATAAACAGCAGGTAAAAAAAATGTGTATTGCGCTGGGCATGGTGGTGCACGCCTTTACTCCCAGCACTTGGGAGGCCGAGGCAGGCAAATCTCTGTGAGTTCAAAGCCAGTCTGGTCTACATAGAGAGTTCCAGGCCAGCTGGGGCTACAGGGAGACCCTGTCTCAAAAAGACCAAAAAAAAAAAAAAAAAAACCCAAAAAACAAAAAAACATATATTGCCTAAGTGATGGTACACGCCTTTAGCCCAGCACTTGTGAGGCAGAGGTAGGCAGATGTCTGTGAGTTCAAGGCCAGACTGGTCTACATAGCGAGTTCTGGGTCAGCTGGGACTACAGGAAGACCCTGTCTCAAAAACTACCCCCCAAATATGTATATTGAGGCTGGGTGCGTGTTGGCGCACACCTTTAATTCTAGCACTCGGGAGGCAGAGGCAGGCGGATCTCTGTGAGGTCAAGGCTAGCCTATTCTACATAGTGAGTTCCAGGCCAGCTGGGGCTACAGGGGGACCCTGTCTTAAAAGGACCAAAAAAAAAAAAAAAAAGATATTGAATGAATTAATGAGTGAATTAATATATCTTCCCTCGATTCCTAAAACTGTATTCCTTAGGCCCTAGATCCCCTGCTATATTTAAAAAAAATTTTTTTGGGGTGTTTTTGAGACAGGGTCTCCTTTAAGCCCCAGCTGGCCTGGAACTTGTATGTAGACAAGGTTGGCCTCCATCTCACAAAGATTCTCCTGCCTCTGCCTCTCAAGTGCTAGAATTATATGTGCGACAGGCCCACTTTATATTTTTTACATTAAAAATATATTTATTGTGCATAGGAGGTACATATATGCCATGGTACACGTGTGAAAGTCAGAGGACAACTTGCAGGAATCAGTTCTCTCCTACCATGGGATCTGGGAATCGAACTCAGGTCATCTGGCTTGCAGGCAAGTACCTTTACCCACTGAGCTATCTTGCTGGCCCTAAAGTTACTAACAGCAGCAAGGAGACCTAAGGTATGGATATATTTATATATATTAGAAAATCTTGTTAGTGTGGAAATTATTTTTTAACATTTATTTTTATTATTTTTATTTGTATGGGGTGGGGTGGGGTGGGGTACCTATGGAAACCAGACAAGGGTGTCGGAGCCCTTGGAGTTGAAGTTGTATAAAAAGCAGCAAGTAATCTTAACTGCTGAACAATCTCTCTAGCCCCTTGGTTGTTTTGTTTGTTTTTGTTTGTTTTGAGACAGGTTCTTATGTAGCCCTGGCTGACTTCAATCTTGCTCTGCAGGGGAGGCTAATCTTTAAGTTTTGATTCTCCTGCTCCCTTCTGAGTGCTGGCATTACAGGTGTGTGCTACCATGCTGGGATATATAATTTTTTTTTCTTGTTCTATTTTTAATTCTTTATTTTCTCTTAAAATTTATGTTTTAACAAAGTAACAGGGATACTGTTTACCAAAATCCAGTTATAAAATCCATAACATACAAAAAAAAATCAAAGCTACAGAAAGATTTCCAATCTGCACAACTCATTTTAGAAAAATTTGGTACATTGGCTATAACACTCATTTACATGGATTTTCCCTGTAGCTCCAGATGTCCTGGAACTCACTATGTAGACCAGGCTGGCCTTGAACTCACAGAGATCCACCTGCCTCTGCCTCCCCAGTGCTGGGATTAAAGGCGTGTGCCGCCACGCCCAGCGGATATATAATTTTTAACTTTACTGTTGATAATAAAAAAAGAGAAAACTATGTAGATTGGTTTTATGACACATATACTTTTGTTACAATGTAACAGATCAAACCAAAAAATAATGGATGTGGGGTGGGTGCTGGGGGAGGCAGAGGAAAGGGGTCCTGCTCCCAGGGGCCCTCTGGCCCTTCTCTGCTTTTTGTAGGCCCACCCAGGTCTAGAGTCCACCTCTACCTCATCTGCCAGACCTTAATAAAAGCCCCTGCTTCTCCTGTTTTTTTTTTTTTTTTTTTTTTTTAATGGATGTGTTGTTTCTCTTAGAAAAGGTGCCAGGGTTGTTTGTCCTCAGTTGTTCCACAACACATGGCAAGCATGCTCTCTGTTCCCTAACTTCAACCCAGAACACTTAATATCTGAGTTCCAGCTGTCTTGTCACAACTGCAGGCCCCAAACTTCTGATCCAGGCAGGCCCCGGTTCATGCAGACCTCGTGGGCAGAACTGTAAGAATTTACAGCTGTCCTGAATGATGTCTGCTGGGTATTCCCATAGTACTTATTCCTGTATGGAATTCTCATTGGAAAACCAGAATGTTCACAAAATATGCTGTGAATACCAAGCAAAGTAAACAGAGGCCAACTGGCTTGTGGAATCAGCCCAACTATTTGGCAGAGAGGGAATGGTGTCTTGTGACAGAGTCTTCTTCTGTAGTCCCAGCTGGCCTGGAATGCTCTATAGACCAGGCTGGACTCAAATTTGCTGTAATCCTCCTGCCTCTGCCTTCCAAGTACTGCGCTTACAGGGATGTGCCGCTGTATTCGAGGGGCCCTCTTATTTTTTGACGAGACAGCATTTGTTTTAAAGAGCAGCAAGTGATCAACAAAACAATCCTAGATGTATCTAGGCTGGAGAGATGGCTTGGCAGTTAAGAGTACTTGCTGCTCTTGCAGAAGACTGGAGTTCAGTTCCAAGCATCTATGTTGGGTGGCTGGTGACCACCTGTAACTCCAGTTCTAGGGGCTCTGATGCCCTCTTCTGCCCTCCATGGACACCTGCAGAAGCATGTGCATACACACTTGCATACACACAAACATAATTTTTTTAATTAAAATTTTTTTGATTTATTTTATGTGTATGAGTGTTATGCCTGCATGTGGAGGGCAGAAGAGGGCATTGGATCCCCTAGAATTGGAGTTTCAGGTGGTTTTTAGTTTCAGTGTGGGTGCTGGGATTGGAACTTGGGGCCTCTGCCAGAATAGCCAGTGCTCTTAACTGCTGAGCCAACTTTCCAGCCCAAGACATAATTTTTAAAAGGATATAAATCACATAATACAGTGATTATACCTGGTGTGGTGATGCGGAGATCTGTAGATTTAATGTATGACTTCATATAAAAACCTATTTGTGGGCTGGAGAGATGGCTCAGCGGTTAAGAACACTGGCTGGTCTTGCAGAAGACCCAGGTTTGAATCACAGCACCCACTTGGTAGCGAACAGCTGTCCATAACTTCAGTTCCAGAGGATCCCACAGCCTCTTCTATCCTCTCTGGGCATTGCATGACACAGGTGCACTTACACACATGCAGGCAATACACATATACACATAAAATAATAATTTTAAAAAACCTATTTGTATCATATTTGTGATTAAAATAGCTAAAGCAACTACCTTACAATTGTATTCTGTTCTAAGTCCTTCCATAGCTCCCATTCATTGCCTTCAAGCTGATATCCAACATGCAGACTTGAGCATCTGACTCTCTAATCAGCTCTCTATGGGCCCACTGTGCAATAGCCATAGCAACTCCCTGAAGAACCCCTCCCCTCCCCCTACTTGATGATGTCTTCGCACATTAGGCCTTTGTATATATCCATCCCTCTACCTAGAATGCCTCCTTCCACTGAACCCATTAAGAGTGGATACTCCCCTCGTCCCCTAGGACCCATGGATTTGTGAAAAAGTGACCAAAACCTCACTTTTAAAAAAATCTCTTTTGAAGTTGGGTGTGGTGGTGCACACCTGTAGTCCCAGCACTGAGGAGGCAGAGGCAGGCAGATCTCTGTGAGTTCAAGGCCAGCCTGATCTACATAGTGAGTTCCAAGACCAAAAAAAAAAAAAAAATCTCTTTTGAGACAGGGTCTCCTTTGTAGCTCCAGATGACCTGGAACTCACTACGTAGACCAGGCTGGCCTTGAACTCACAGATATCCGCCTGCCTCTGCCTCCTCAGTGTTGGGATTAAAGGCATGAGCCACCACACCAGGCTAACACTAAGCACTCTTAACATGAGATCTATCCCTCAACAATTTTTAATGTGCAAAATACTGTGTTAAGTATAGTACCATAATAAAGAAATTCCTGACAACTTATTCATTTAGTGTAATTGAATCTTTGTATCAATTGAGCAACTGTCCATCAATAGCACCTAAGACAGAGAGTGGACAAGACAATCACCAGTTGCTCACCAAACATCAGGAATTTAGTAGGTGTTGTAGATTTACTATTGTGTTTGGTCTTTTGACCAATTCACAGTATGTTTATTATTTAACCTAATTTATAGATAAGAAAGCCAGAAGCTGAGAAAGCTAATTAATTTGCTTTAGTTTAAATAATAGTGGAGCTGGGATTTGAACTGGCATCTGATAATTTCAAAGCCTATACTTTTCACATTGTTGTCTCCACAAAAGGTACAGACATCCTTCTCCAGTATTTGGGACACATTCCAACACTCTTGCCATCAGTCTGATAGATTTGCTCCTAGTTAGGCCCTGTTCCAGAGCCACAATGAATAGCTTGCGTTTGTTTAGCACATGACATAAACACCTGAGAACTTTGTAGAAATACAATTTACTGGAATTTACTAAGTTCCAAGAAAATGCATAGAAAAATGATTTCCCTATTTTCTTTTCTTTTTTTTTTTTTTTTTTTAGACAGGGTTAAAAAAAAAAAAAAAAAAAAAAAAAAGAGGACGATAAATCTTTCACTGTGATATATCAAAATAA
>NW_008341028.1:5284130-5288494 GCF_000622305.1 Nannospalax galili
GCCTCTGCCTCCCAAGTGCTGGGATTAAAGGCATGTGCCACCACCCCCAGCCCCCCCCATTTTCTTTTTTATAATTAAATGAACAATTTAGTATCATCAGTTAATCCTTTGAAAACATTAACAAGAGAACTGTGCAGCTTCCTGGGGATATGATGAAATTTCAAAGCCAGTAATACCATGTTTTTTTCTTCTTTAATCCCACAGGACTATTCCACCGAGGAATACCACTGGAGAATCCCAATGTTCTTAAGAACAGATTGTCAAAGAACAGACAATGAATAACTCTAATAGTGGCTGAGGGTCTTTAGCCAGTTTGTTTGTAGATTATGATGCGCCAGAGATGACTCTGCAGAGAAGACAGGTAAAAAATAAACATCTTGGCCCTATGAACTTAACACTAGGGAGCCTGTCAGGTAATTTATGTGTGACTACAACTGCAAATGTTCATACGTATTCATTCACATAGTTCCAAGTTTAGAAAACAGAGAATTTAATAAATTGATTAGTGATTTGATTATATTTCATTTATCTGGCTCTCCATGCTTGTATAAATTTCTGCCTACAGAGTTCAGCCAACAACCTTGGGGGACAATAGATTTACTACTGTTGGAATGATTTAGCCATTAATTTATTCATGTAACAAATTTGCCATACGATCCCTAGGTACTGTGCTAGGTATAGCAGACCCTGGGTTAATCAGTAATTGAATCTTCAGCTTCTTGCTTGTTGGGAATAATCTGGCTATGGAGGCATTGGCCCCAGGGCAGTGTGGCCAGTCACTAAAGGTACTCATCATATGGCTACTCTCTAGCTTTTAACCTAAAAGTCTTATCAAATGGAAGTTTTATGCAGCTATTTGTAATTAATAATTTATTAGATGCCATCTGGAAATTAAGAACCCTGAGTTTGGGCTGGGTATGGTGATGCCCGCCTTTAATTCCAGCACTTGGGAGGTAAAAGCAGACCCATCTCTGTGAGATCTGCATTGTGAGTTCCAGGCTAGCTAGGGATATAGGGAAATCCAGGAGCATTGGTTACTCTTGCAGTGCTGGGTGGTGGTTCCCAGTACCCACATGGCAGCTAACAGCTGCCTGTAACTCCAGCTCCAGGGGATCCAACATCCTCTTCTGACCTCCACAGGCATTGCATGGCACAGGTGCACTTACATACATGCAGGTAATATACTCATACACATAAAATAAAAATAATTTAAAAAATTTCTTTTTAAAGAACAAGTTTGGAGGTGAGGCTATAGGTCAGTGGGTAGAATGCATCCCTAGCATTCATGAAGCCCTGGGCATGGTGGAGCTCAACTGTAATCCCAGCACTCAAAAATAAATAAATAAAACAACCAACCAACCATACCAAATAAATAAATAAATAAATAAATACAAAACAACCACCACACACATAAAAAAAAACCCTCTGAATTCTATCCTTGGACATTTCCTCTCTCTAGATCTTATTTCCTTCACTATAAAATGAGCTCATTTGCATTAAATAATCTCTAAATTTCAATTCTAAGATTAAAGCATTATGAACTTTTGGGCTATATTAAGGAATTTTTTTCCCCTGAGGCAGGGTCTCATGTAGCCCAGGCTAGCCTCAAACTTGCTAGGTAGCCAAGGATGACTCTGAACCACTGATTCTCCTGCCTCTGGCTTTCTCAGTGATGTGATTACAGGTGTGCATCACAATGCCAAGTTTATGCACTGTTGTGGCTCAAACCCAGAGCTTTAAGCATGATCAGCAAGCACTCTATCAACTGAGTTACATCCCAACCCCTATTAATGAATCTTTACAACAATCTTTCATCAGAGTTGTTCTATTCTGAGAGTCTTCCCTTCTCCCTGATTTTCAATTAAACTTTTTTTTAAAATTATATTTATGCCAGGCATGGTGGCGCAGGCCTTTAATCCCAGCACTTGGGAGGCAGAGGCAGGCAGATCTTTGTGAGTTCAAGGCCAGCCTGGTCTACATAGTGAGTTCCAGGACAGCTGGGGCTACAAGGAGACCCTGTCTCAAAGAAATTTTTTACTAATTTTTATGTGTATGAGTGTTTGCCTGCATGTATGTGAGTGCACCTGTGTCGTGCAAGCCGTGGAGGTCAGAAGAGGGCATTGGATTCCCCTGGAACTGGAGTTAAGGACGGTTTGTAGCCACCATGTGAGCACTGAGAATCGAACCCCGGTCCTCTGCAAGAGCAGTCAGTGCTCTTAACCTCTGAGCCATCTCTCCAGCCCCCCAATTAAACTTTTAAAGGAGCAGCTCAGGGGACGCTGTTTCTCCCCTGTATCAATAGAGATGTGGGGCGGGGGAGACAGAGACAGAAAGAAAGAGAGAGTGACAGAGAGAGAGAGCCAGTGGTAGAGCACTTACAAGACCCTGGGTTCCATCCGTAGCACTGAGGAGGGAGGGAAGGGGAGTATAAGGAAGCTTGCTGCTTTGTAAGCTAATTTTAAAAAAAAATTTAAAGTAAAAAGTAGCCTGCACATAAAAATGCCTGGTTACTGAAAATTTTTTAAGACTAAAAAAAAATTTTTCTTAAATTATGTATATCTCTGTGTGTCTCTGTGTGGGTATGTGTACATGAGCACAGGTGCCTGCAGAGGCCAGAAGAGGGTATCAGATCCCCTGGAGTTGGAGTTACAGGTGGTTGTGAGCTGCCTGACTTGAGTACTGGGAACTGAATTCAGGTACTCTGGTAGAGAAGCAAGTGCTCATAACCACTGAGCCATCTCTCCAGCTCCTGAAAGTAGGTTTTTAAAATTTACGGTTTCTGTGCTAGGAACCAAATTCAGGGCCTCCAGCATGCTAGGCAAAGTATTCTACTAGCCCCAAAATAGTATTTTAACTTATTAGAAATTTATATTTGTGTATTAACTTTTTTTCTTTTTGGTTCTGGGGAATAAAATCAGGTCTAATACATGCTAAATATGCAAGAACTACACCCACCCCAGTACTATTATTAACTTGTGTGTGTGCATATGCAGATATGTATGCATATTTGTGTGTGCATGCATCAGTGTATGCACACATGTATGAATGTGTACATGGGCCATTGGTCATCCTCAGGTGTCATTCAGAAGGAGCTGTTCACTTTTTGTTTTTTGTTTTGTGTGTATGTGTTGTATATATGTGTGTATGTGTATGCACCCATGTGTATGCATACAGAGGGCAGAAGATCTTCTTTCACATGCATACCATGGCACACACATGCCCAGACATGTACAAACACAAAAATGCTAAAAATATTTTATTTATTTTTATTTTATGTGTATGAGTGTATTGTCTGCATGTGTATAAGTGCACCTGTGTCCTGCAATGCCTCTGGAGGTCAGAAGAAGGCACTGGATTCCCCTGGAACTGAAGTTATGGATGGTTGTTAGCCATCATGTGGGTGCTGGGAATCGAATCCAGGTCCTCTGTAAGAGCAGTCAATGCTCTTAACTGCTGAACCATCTCTCCAGCGCCTAAAAAAATTTTTTAAAGAATAAAAGTCACGGGGCTGGAGAGATGGCTCAGTGGTTAAGAACACTGGTTGTTCTTGTACAAGACCCAGGTTTGAATCCCAGCACCCACATGGCAGCTAACAACTGTCTGTAACTCCAGTCCCAGGGGATCCGACAGCCTCTTCTGACCTCCGGTGGGGGAATTGCATGACACAGGTGCACTCACATACACGCAGGCAATACACACATACACATAAAAATAATAAATATAAATTTTTTAAAAAGAATAAAAGTCAGCTGGGACTATAGGGAGACCCTGTCTCAAAAAGACCCCCCCCCCAAAAAAAAAGTCAGGGACTGGAGAGACGGCTCACAAGTTGTTTCACAGGATTTTTTTCGGGGGGGTATTCTTTTTGAGACAGGGTCTTCTTGTAACCCCAGCTGGCCTGAACTCACTATGTAGACCAGGCTGGCCTTGAACTCACAGAGATCAGCCTGCTTCTGCCTCCCATCCCAGGTGCTGGGACTAAAGGTACATGCCACCATGCCCAGCTCTTCATAGCATTATTGTAAAGATAAAACGAGAGTTCAGATCTCATCCTTAGACAATTGGCTAATACCTAATAAACATTAGCCACTTAATAATTCATTACAGTTATACCTGATTAAACAGCCTGACTCTTAACTTTAGTTAAAAACTGTGCTGTTGTAAAAATTTACATCATGTTAATTAGTAGAAGTGATAAACATTACCACTGAATTCTACCCAATGACTTTATAGACATACACAGGTGCCAAGGATCCGAGTGCAACCGACTATGACTAATAATAACCAGATACATACAGATTAGAGACACATGTGCCAACATCTCAGGTTATTAGCAAAAACAATGAGTCTTTCTGTAAGAAACA
>NW_008341028.1:5289006-5289341 GCF_000622305.1 Nannospalax galili
CAGTGGCGACAGGAGACAGCACAGGGCAAGCAAAAGAGCTGCCTCAGCACCAGGCGAGCAGAAGAGCAGCCTCAGCCCAGGGCAGGCAGAGGAGCAGCCTCAACACCCATGAGAACAAAGGATTGGCACCCACAAGAATGGAGGAGCGGCCGCTGCTGGCAGTGACCGCACATAATTTTTTGGGTTTTTTTTTTTTGTCTTTTTGAGACAGGATCTCCCTGTAGCCCCAGCTGTCCTGGAACTCACTATGTAGACCAGGCTGGCCTTGAACTCACAGAGATCCGCCTCCCTCTGCCTCCCAAGTGCTGGGACTACAGGCATGTGCCACCACACCC
>NW_008341028.1:5289424-5299228 GCF_000622305.1 Nannospalax galili
CAGGCATGTGCCACCACACCCGGTTCAAAAAAAAAAAAAACCAAAACAAAACAAAAAAAACTGTGCTGCTGAGCCAGGCCTCACCCATACTATTATTTAAAACCATTTCTCCAGGCTGAGTGTAGTGGCACATGCCTTTAATCCTAGTACTTGGGAGGCAGAGGCAGGCTGATCTTTGTGAGTTCAAGGTTAGCCTGGTCAAGGTAGGCCAGCCTGGGCTACAGGGAGACCCTGTCTCAAAAAGACAAACAAACAAATAAATAAAATCTGGCTGGTATGGTAACACACACCTTTAATCCCAGCACAGACAGAGGGAGGCAGATCTCTGTGAGTTCAGGGCCAGCCTGGTCTACACAATAAGACCCTGTCTAAACAAACCCAAAGAAAGCTAAAAAACAAAAGGAGAGAAAAAAAAAAAAAAAAACCCTACGGCTGATGAGATGGCTCAGTGGGTAAAGGTGCTTACCACTAAATCTGGTGACCTAAATTCGATCCCTGGGATCCCCATGGTGAAAGGAGAGCTGACTCCTATAAGTTGTCCTCTGACCTCTACAAGTACAAACACATAAATAAGTGTAATAATTTTTTAAACTCTATTATCTTAGGTTCTAATTTTTCATTGTCTGGCAGTGGTTGGACTTCTTTCCTCATCTCCAAGATGAAATTTTGAGTTACAGGCATCCTTTCTCACTCTAAAACCATTTTCCTCCAGTTGGTCTAAGGATGTTCCCACAGCTATTGCTCCCCCTCAGTGGAAAAAATACTGTGTTGCAGGTCCAAAAGGAAAAACAGCAGGACTAGACTGGTGTATGTAGTAAAGACTCTGCAGAGAAACAGGGAAGATTTATAATGAGGAATTGGTTTGGGTGTTTATAGAGGCCAATGAGTCCCCAGATCTGCCGATCAGCAAGTTGAGGACCCAGAACACTGGCTCATGGTTCCAAAGGTCTATAGAGTCAAGTCTCAGGAAGAGAAGATGCTTCCATTCAAGTCTAAATGCAGGAAAATCCACTGTTCCCTTTTACTCAGTCTTTTAAAAAAATTATTTTCTATGTATGAGTGTATTGCCTGCATGTATGTAAATGCACCCATGTCATGCAATGCTCATAGAGGTCAGAAGAGGACACTGAATTCCTCTGGAATTGGAGTTACAGAGAGTAGTTAGCTGCCATGTGGGTGCTAGGAACTGAACCCTGATCCTCTGCAAGAGCAGTCAGTGCTCTTAACCACTGGGTCATCTCTCCAGCCCCCTCAGCCTTTTGTAAGACAGGGTTTCTCAGTGAACCTGGAGCTCACCATTTGGGCTAGACTAGCTGGCCAGTGAGTCCCCAGGATCTACCTGTCTCTCCTTTCTCCATACTGAGCTTACAGATGCATACCACCATGTTCAGCTATAAAAAAAAAAATTGTTTAATGTGTATAAGTGTATTGCCTGCCTGTGTGTAAGTGCACCCATGTTGTGCAGTGCCAGTGGAGGGCAGAAGAGGTTGTCCAATCCCCTGGAACTGGAGTTACAGATGGTTGTTAGCCACCATGTGGGTACTAGGACACAAACCCAGGTCTTCTGCAAGAACAACCTGTGCTCTTAACCACTGAGCCATCTCTCCAGCTCCAATGTTTAGTTTGGGGGATTTTTTTTTTTTTTTTTTTGGTCTTTTTGAGACAGGGTCTCCCTGTAGCCCCAGCTGTCCTGGAACTCACTATGTAGACCAGGCTGGCCTCAAACTCCCAAAGATCCGCCTGCCTCTGCCTCCCAAGTGCTAGGATTAAAGGTGTGTGCCACCACGCCCCGCCAATGTTCAGCTTTTTAAAAAATATTTTTTATGTGTGTGCCAGCATGTATGTATGTGTAGTATGTGTATGCAGTGCTTGAAAAGGCCAGAAGAGGGCGTCTGATCCCCTGGAACTAGAGTTACAGAAGACTGTGAGCTGACGTGTGGGTGCTGGGAACCTAACTTGGGTCCTCTGCAAGATCAAGTGCTCTTAACTGCTGACTCCTCTCTCCAGCCCTCATGTCCAGCTTTTACATGGGTGCTAGAGATCCAAACTCAGGCCCTTATGCCTGCACAAGTACTTTACTCCTGACCTATTACCCCAACCCAGCCTTTTTGTTTTTAACTGACTGGACAAGGCTCATTCACATTAGGAAGGAAATCTGCTTTACTAAGATTACCGTTAATCCCATCCCGAGATACCCTCAGACATACCCAGGGTATGTGACCAAGTCAAGGGCACTGGGGTCTATTAACTTGATAGTATTCATCATAGGTGGTAGCAAGAGCTACTAAATATTAAGTGTCTACTCTGTGGCGGGTACTTCCAGGTATTTTCTGTATGTATTCCTAGTTTATATGGCCATTATTACCTTTGCTTTATTATTTTTTTAAATTTATTGTGTGTGTGTGCACGTGCAGACATTTGTAGAGGTCAATTCTGTGCTTCCTCCTGTGAGTCCTGGAGATCAAATTCAGGTACTTAGGTCAACAGGCTTGCCGGCAAGTGTCTTTATTTACTTAGTCATCTCACTAGACTTACCCTTAATTTTTAAATTGTTTACATTTATTTTAATTTCTTATGTGTATGAGTGTATTTCCTGCATGTATGTAAATGCACCTGTATCATGTAGTGCCCGCAAACAGAAGAGGTCATTGGATCCCCTGGAACTAGATTTATGGGTGCTGGGATTCTAACCCAGATCTTTTATAAGAACAGCCAGTGCTCTTAACTGCTGAACCATCTCTCTAGCCCACTTATTTTTGGTCTTTTTGAGACAGGGTGTCCCTGTAGCCCCAGCTGTCCTGGAACTCACTATGTAGACCAGGCTGGCCTTGAACTCATAGATATCTGCCTGCCTCTGCCTCCTGGTTGCTGGGATTAAAGGCATGCACCACCACGCCCAGCTCAGTCTCACCCATGTAATCCTGACTGCCCTGGAATTTGATATGTAGAGCAGGCTGGCCTCAATTTCACAGAGATCTGCCTACCTACCTCTGCCTTCTGAGTGCACCACCACGCCCAGATATCTACCTACCCTAGTTTTTAAACTGAGAAATGAGGCCAGAAGAGGGCGTCATATCCCCTGGAACTAGAATTACGGATGATTATTGGCCACTATGTGGGTGGTGGGAACCAAACCTCTGCAAGAGTAGCCAGTGATCTTAATGGCTGAGCCATCTCTCCAGCCCCCAAGGCCTTGAACTTCTGATCTTCCTATCTTTACCTTCTGAGTGCTGAGATTACTCATAGTGCTTGGGATGGAATTCAGGGCTTCATGCATGCTATACAAGCACTGTACCAAGTGAGCTACATCCCCAGCCTGAGTTCAGTTTTAAGTCCAATGCAAATGGTTTTAGTTTTGTGCCCCCCTTTACCCCCCTGCAATGATAACCAAAATGGTAACACATTGCGTAAGAGGGCAGTGTGCTTGCAAAGCCATCCATTCCTTCAACGAGAGCATGAGAGCGCGGAGTAGACTGTGTATTCTGCCTCTGGGAGGACTCTGAACCCAGGGCCAACCAGTGACTCAGATCCGCGTGCTCCTCTCATGTTGTTAAAACACACATTCTTAGCCACCAAAAAAGAGCCTAACTTCATACTTCATGATGCTTTTTTTTTGGTCTTTTTTTGAGACAGGGTCTCCCTGAAGACCCAGCTGGCCTGGAACTTGCTATGTAGACCAGGCTGGCCTTGAACTCACAGAGATCCTCCTGCCTCTGCCTCCCAGTGTGCTGGGAATAAAGGCATGTGCTATACCATGCCTGGCCACTTCAAGATTCTTGATTTCACAAAATGTGAAGGCTCTGGGAATCTCCTCTATGATTCCTGCCAGCATTCTAGAGATATCCTTACTTCAACTGTTACCCTGACAGGAGGAGTGGAGGTGCAGAAATTCAATAGGTGTTGCAAATGAAACTCTGCCTTTCCTGGGTCACAGCAGGGAGCTGTGCTGTTTCCCCATTCCCTGGAGGGCAGTATTGGAGTCCCTGCTATAATTTGGTTCCCAGCACACACATGACTGCCTAACAACAGTCCAGGAGATCTATGATGCCCTTTTCTAGAATCCAAAGGCATTACACCACACAAATGCACTTCCATACATTCAGGTAACTCATAAAAAATGAATTAGTGAGGCTAAAATGAATTAGATGGCTCAGCAGTTAAGAGCACTGACTGTAACTATATTCATGTGTGTGTCTTGGAGGGAGGTTTGGAGTGTGTGTGAGAGCAGGTGACTGTGGAAGCCAGAAGATGGTATCAGATTTCCTGGAGCTGGAATTACAGGTGACTTTGAGTCAACCAAGGTGGGGGCAGGCAACAAACTCAGATCCTGTGCAAGAGCAGAATGTGCTCTTACCCGCAGCCCAACTGGCCTCAAACATCCCTGCCTCAATCTCCTTAGTCTTGGATTGAAGGTATGTGTCATTATTGCTGGCTAGCTCACTGATTTTGTTGTTTGGTTTTTTTTTCTTTCTGCTCTATTGTTTTTGAGACAAGGTCTTATGGTGCAGTCCTGGCTGGCCTTGAATTCAGAGATCTGCCTGCCTGTGCCTCCTAAGTGCTGTGAGGCCTTGACTCACTGATTCTTAAAAATATTGTTTAAAATTATTTATTTATTGCCCACAGAGGTCAGAAGAGGGCATCGGATCCCCTGAAACTGGAGTTATGGACAGTTGTTAGCCACCATGTGGATGCTGCGATTTGTACGTGGATCTTCTGCAAGACAGTCAGTGCTCTTAACCACTGAGTCATCTCTCCAGCCCTTAAAAATATTTTGTACTACTGGGAATAGAACCCAAGTGTTTTAGCACTGAGCTATAACCCTAGGCCTGATCCTTTAAAAATTTTTTAAATTAAAAAACTTTTTTTTTTAATCTCGCCAGGTGTGGTGGTGCACACCTTTAATCCCAGCACTAGGGAGGCAGAGGTAGCAGATCTCTGTGAGTTCCAGGCCAGCTGGGGCTAGAGGGAGACCCTGTCTCAAAAAGACCAAAAACAAACAAACAAAAAGTTTAGCTAGGTCTCACTATGTAGCCTAGCCCAGGCTTCCCTGGAACTGACTGGCCTCAAATTCAGGTATCTGCCTGCCTCTATCTCCTAGTCCTGATTCTTAAAACTACTTTGGGAATGTTTCTGTCTTTTTTTTTTTCTGGTCTTTTTGAAGCAGGGTCTCCCGGTAGCCCCAGCTGTCCTGGAACTCACTATGTAGACCAGGCTGGCCTTGAACTCACAGAGATCCGCTTGCCTCTGCCTCCCAAGGGCTGGGACTACAGGCGTGCGCCACCCAGTTCCATTTCACATACGAGGAAATACAGTTTTGATGTTATGTGACTTAATAGACAGCAAAGAACTCATCAGGACATCCCATCACTCAGCAGGTAGAGACAGAAAGGTTGTGAATTTGAAGCCAGAACAGGCTATAGAGCTAATCAGTGGCAGAGCAAAAATTCTGTAAGTTCCAACAATATGCTACTTGAGTTTTCTTCCTTTCATACCCAAACTTAAAATATTTTCCCATCCTTAACAACTGCTGTGTGACTCAGACCTTCACATGACTAACTTCCCAAAAGGTATCTCTAACAGTCTTTTTATTTTTTTATGTGTATGAGTGTATTGCCTGCATGTATATGAGTGCACCCATGTTGTGCAATGCCGCGGAGGTCAGAAGAGGGCTTTGGAGTCCCCTGGAACTGGAGCTAAGGACAGTTCAAAGCCACCATGTGGGTGCTGGGAATCAAACCCGGGTCCTCTGCAAGAGTAGTCAGTGCTTTCAACTGCTGAGCCATCTCTCCAGCTCCTCTCTAACAGTCTTAACCTTAATTTATCTCCCACATCACTACTGGTTAACTTCCCCCAATGCAAATCTGGGGAATTAAGTTTATCACATACAAGGCCAAGGTCAAGGCCACACGCTCCATGTTTTGTCAAAGCTCTCCATGACCTGGCCTACTGCTCTTCAGTCTCATCTCCATCGTCATAATCAATTCTTGTAAGTTTTTCAAAACAATGTGCTCCCCACACACATGTATTTAATATGCCATTCTCTTCTATGATCTGTTGCTAGTTTTTCCAGTGGGGAGATGTGTGTGTGTGTGTGCACGCACACACACACGTTTAACTAGCAAAATTGTGTAACACACTTATGGTTTCAAGAATAACAAAACAGCAATGTTTCCATCACCCTGCTGAAGAACCCAGCACCAGACTCCCTGTGAGATAGTGCTGTTAGGCTTTCCTGCCTCTGCATACAGATTCATGACTTGCAGAATGAACCTCAAATTCACTATGGCATCTGATTTGGCTTCCATCCTCTGGACCCTCCACAGGCTTTCCTAAGGGACTCTTGGTTTTCACTGTACCTTCACTGTGGCATTTCTAACTGTATTTGTTCCCATGCTTGCCTCTGTAGTAAACTGAAGTTGCCAAACATTATCTAACCTCTAAAGCTTTACTGGCCAGCAGAGAGGCTAGTGACACTGCAACTACTCAAGTACTGGGTGTCTACACAACCCAGTTTGCTGGCAGTATCCTGGCATATGACTGCTGTGCTGCAGTAATTATTGTGTATCAAAGTGTTCTAATTTAGATGACCAATTATATGATCACCTATCAATCAGTACTGCTAAATAGATGAATTAATGAATGAAGAAAGATTTTAAACTGATAGAATAGTCAGTAAAAGTCAGTATGTAAAAATGCTCAGGGCCAGCAAGATGGCTCAGAAGTTAAAAGGGTTTGTTGAACAAGCCTGGAAACCTGAGTGTGATCCCTGGAACCCATGTAAAGATGGAAGGAGAGACCCAACTCAAAAAAGTTGTCATCGAACCTCCACATGAGCACCACAGTGTATGCACACCCACAGCCACACAGTGATAATAAGATAATAAAAAAGATTATCAAATAAAACAGCTGTCACTAAATATGCTTCTCTTTCAGAGTGCTTGACTCTTGCAGACAGAGAAGAGGTTTGTGGGCCACATGATCAACTGCCTTTATAGCAAATAAACCAATAATAAAAATAAAGGTTAGCATCTTCCTTCTTCAAGAAAATTTTGATGTGAATTTATTGTACATATCAATAAGGTAGAGATATTATGTTTACTACCTGATGAGATGTAGTTTCCAGAGGAATTTAAAGATGTAACGTTACTATTTAATGTGATTTAGAAATGCAAATGAAATACTTCTAAATGATAACAGAGCCAATGGGGGACACAGAACTTTCAAAATTTAATAAATGAACTTTTTGTTTGAGACAGGGTATCATGCAGCCCAGGCTAGCCTTGACCCTGCTATGTGACTGAGGATGATCTTGAGCTTCTGATCCTCCTTCCTCCACTTCCTCAGTGCTAGAACTACAGGTTTGAGCTACCATGCCAGATTTACTCTGCTGCTGGGGATCCAACCCAGGGCTTTGTGCACACTAGGCAAGCATTCTACCAACTGAACTATATCCCCAGCCCTTAGATGCACCATTTTGAAAACAAACTTTTAGGATAGATACATACCAGTTGTTGCCTTGCTCATCTGGAAAGACACAATCTCCTTTGCGTTGGATATTATAAATACAAATTTTATTTAAACTTTTGTTATTCAAGTAGAAAAAGCTGCTTTTAATTACTGTTGCACACACACAAAAAAATGGAGAGTGAGACTTCCATCTTTTCAATAACCATCTTCTTTCTCCAACAGTGTCATCTTTGAAAATCAAGGTAGTTGCTTGTAAATAAAGCTTTTAATAAATTAAAAATGTGTAATAGGTCCTTGTCCACCTTCCTCCTAACTATGTAATGCACTGTTGCATAGCAACAACTTGCTTTTCTGCTGCTCCTTTGTTCGAAGTCTGAGAGTCTGAAATCTGCATTGGCTTGGGTGATTGTGAGAATTTTTCTGGTACCACGGATGCAAATATCCATTGTAGAAATCAGTAGCTGTTAGTGTTTTCTTAAGCATTACTGATCGAACACCAATCCAGCCATCCTAAAGGGCAAAGGACAGATAATGACTAGACAGTGGTGGCAAAATTGCAAAACTAAGTTGTGCTGGATAGCTTTAGTGTCAACTTGACACACCTGGGTTGAGGGAGCCTCAATCGGGGAATTGCCTCTATTGGACTGGCCTGTGGCCATGTCTGAAGGGCATCTTCTTGATGAGTGATATGGGAGGGCACAGCCCGCTGTGGGTGGTGCCACCCCTGGGCAGGTGGGCCTGTGTTGCATAAGAGAGCAGGCTGAGCAGGGGCCAAGGGAACAAGCCAATGAGCAGCATTCCTCCATGGCCTGTGCTCCAGCTCCTGCTTCCAGGTTCCTGCCCTGAGTTCCTACCTTGGGCTCCCTGATGAACTGCGACCTGGGAGTTGTAAGCTGAATAAACCCTTTCCTCCCCAAGTTGGTATTGGTCAGAGTATTTTGTCACAGCAATGAAGAACAAACTAAGACATAAGTAAACTTTATAAAAATCTTATCACAGGAAGAAATCTTTACTAAATGCCTAGCTGCAAATCACACTGTACCAAATGACATATATAGTTCCTTATCTCTAAAAGTTTATTACCAAGGAGGAATAACAAATGTACTGAGCAGTATAAACCTACTTTAATACATGGAATAAAAAGCTGTATTTTCAAGGTGATTTACTTTTCAGAGTAGGAGTGGCCATCAAAACATAACACAGAGAGGCTGCAGAGATGGCTTAGGGGTTAAAAGCGAGTATTGCTCTTGCAGAGGACCTGAGTTCAGTTCCCAGTACCCATGTAGGGTAGCTCGTAGCCTGTAACTACAGCTCCAGGGGGATCTAATCCCTCTGGCCTCTAAGGACACTTGCACTCATCCTGTCCCCCAAAGCACACACAGATATGCACACATATACAAAATGTTTTAAAAATCTAGAAAAAAACAGGTGCGGTGGTGCACACCTTTAATTCCAACAGAGGCAGGTGGATCTCTGTGAGATCTAGCCCAGCCTGGTCTATATGGTTGAGTTCCAGGCCAGCTAGAGCTACTAGGAGACCCTGTCTCAAAACAAAAACAAAAAGAATCTAAAAAAACAAATCTGAAATGTCTATGGTCATATTTAGTCAACTAGTTTAAGGAACAAAATATATATCTAGTCAAGGTTTATCTGAGAATATTTGGTTTTTTTTACCCAAGCCTTATCTACATAGCACATGATAATTGAAACTACCAGACTGGTGGAACTAACCTTATTGGATCTTTAACAGCCATACTTTGAGGCCTATATTAATCTGGTCAGAGGGACTTAAAGAACATTTTTTGCCTCTTGCCCTCCAAGGTCGACTAAGTTCCAGGGGACTATGGAACATCTCTCAAAATGTCCTGTAACTATGATGAGTTACCTGTCCTCTTGTTCAGGGAGGCCATGGAGACCCCACGAGATGGACTTGAACCAGTGTCCAGTCTACAAAGAGGAGGGTCAGAGAAAAACATCTCATTCATGATTCCAAGTGAAGCCAGACATGGTTGAGCAGAACCTTTTACTTATCACATAGATGGAACTGGTAAAAGAAAGGAGCCAGGAGCTCCTCCCAAGCCCATGTGACCCCTGAGGAACAGATTCTCAAATGACCTTAAGTATAAAAATAAATTGATATATTTGAGCCAACTGTATGGTCTTAAACACCCAAAGGAAAGTATAACCAAAGAGTAAAGTCATCAGTATATTTCTTTAAGAGTTCAAGGGATTACACTTCCTAGACATTAGGCTTAAGTCCATATAAAAAGTTAGACAGACAATTATTTCTCATTGATGATTTTGTTCCTAATCAGAAAGTGCTGCTCACATGGACTA
>NW_008341028.1:5299284-5303559 GCF_000622305.1 Nannospalax galili
TTCTAAAATGATGGATAAATTTGTTTTCTCCCCCTATCTAGAAGCCTTTGAGAGGGAACTGACACTGATTATAACCATTCCAACAGCTATCAAAATACCTAAAAGCAAATTCTGAATCCATCACTCTTGAGTCCAGGCTTGGAAAACAAAAGAAAAATGAGGAGGAACACAATAAAGGGATGCGAAATTCCAATGGACTCATATGAACATTTGAAAATTGCCCTGTTCTTTTTTTTTTTTTTTGGTCTTTCTGAGACAGGGTCACCCTGTAGCCTCAGCTGTCCTGGAACTCACTATGTAGACCAGGCTGGCGTTGAACTCACAGAGATCCACCTGCCTCTGCCTCCCAAGTGCTGGGACTACAGGCGTGCGCCATCATGCCCAGCTTGCCCTGTTCTCTTTTCTAGTTCTCTGGCTAGAACTTGTAATGCTAATTACTCTTGCCTTTACTTCTCCTTCACATCTCCTAGTCACAATTCTAGGACTTTCTTTTCCCCTCAGAGATAAGAGTTATGCAATTTGGGAGTCTTTTAGATAGACCCACTGAAGGGGTACTCCAATTGTCTCACCCTGTGTCCCCGTTCAGCATGGAAGAAGCCAGAGTGGCGTCCCTATTTCCTTTTGGCAATTTCGGTAACCTCTTCAGAGGATGGTGTGATAAGAATAGGAGGTAGGAACTAGCTTGGCAGTTAGGGTAAAAAGACCCCAAAGAAAAGTAGCCAGTTTCTTGGCTAAAAGTCAAAATGTCCTTGAGCCTCTTAGCAAAATACTCTGTTCCAAATGCCAAAACTGTTGAAAGTATTTGGGAGCTTGTATCTAATCCTTCAAAGATTTTAGGCTTACCTCTTCTCAGGGGGGAATGTTAAGAGTAGCCAGAAGCCCCATAAAATAAAACAAATCAAAGAAGAAGAAAGAGTACATGAAGTTATCAGAAAAAAGTGATGGGGAGATATGGGAGGAGTTGGCATGGATTTGATCAAAACACCTTATATGCATGTATGAAAGTCTCAATAAACTATTTATTTTTAAAAACTGAAGGTAGGCAGATCCAGTATCATTCCCGTTTTAGAAAATTGATGCCCACAACTGGTGGGTGAATTTCCCAAGGTAACACAACTGGTGACGCTCAAATTTCCATGTTCCCTAACCCCAGATGCTTCTATGAGAGCAAACTCAGACATGGGATATACATATATACAGGCAGAACGTGACAGATCACCTAACATGCTTCATAATGAGCTGGAGAGAGCTGAGAGGTGATGGGGGAGTTCTGCATCTATAGTCTGTGTTGGCAGATCAATCTATCACACATTATTTTATTTTATTGGAGGTGAGGATCAAACCCAGGGCCTCTGAACTAAATTCCCAACCCCTAACATACATTTTAAGCCAACTTTTTTGAGTATGCAGAATCTCACATAAATACCACATAACAGAAAATACTCAGGAAACATAAGGCATGTGGAACACTTCCAGGAATATGCTACTGTGGCCTTATAAAACAATGGTTCCAGATGTTTTTGAACTTTAAAAATTATTTATGTTTATATGTATAAGTACTTTGCTTGAATATATGTAAGTGTGCCTGTGCACGCAATGCCTGTGGAGGCTAGAAAAGAATGTAAGATCCCCCATAACTGGAGTTAAGGACAGTTGTTAGCCACCATATAGGTGCTAGGAACTGAACCTGGGTCCCCTGCAAGAGCAGCCAGTGTTTTTAACTGCTGAGCCATCTATCCAGCCCTTTCATAGTTTCTTAAGAAAATTATGTTGTCTATTGCCCTAATCTGAGTAGCAATCAATTAGGTAAAAAAAAAAAAAATTTGGTTTTTTGAGATAGCGTTTCCCTGTAGCCCCAGCTGGCCTGGAACTCACTATAAAGACTAGACTGACTTGCCTTGATCTCACAGAGATCCACTTCTCTGCCTCCTGAGTGCTGGAATTAAAGATGTGTGCCACCACATACGACCAATTAAGTAAAATCTTAATGAAAATAATAAAGAATTTGAGATATGGTGGTGCATACCTGCAATCCCAATACTCAGGAGGCTGAGACTTGATGATCAGTTTTGGACTAGCCTGGGCTACACAGTGAGTTCAAGCTGGCCTGGGATATATAGTGAGATCTTGTCTCAAAAGAAAAGGAAAAAAAATACAAACTATAAATTCAGTAAAACAAATATGATAATTTAAAGCTAAAGTGAATGTACCTTGCAATGAACCAGCAGAATTTGCAACTGTTTGTGATACACCACTGATCCTGGAGTAACAGTCTTTCCTGTTAGTTTTGGATCTGAAAAATGGAAGAAAAAAAGATATGAGAAACAGAAATAATTGATATTTCTTTTATTTTTAAATTTTATTTATTTTATTATTTTATTTATTTATTTTTTTTTGGTCTTTTTGGGACAGGGTCTCCCCGTAGCCCCAGCTGTCCTGGAACTCACTGTGTAGACCAGGCTGGCCTTGAATTCACAGGGATCTGCCCACCTCTGCCTCCCGAGTGCTGGGATTAAAGGTGTGCGCCACCACGTGCAGCATATTTATTATTTTTATATTATGTATATGAGTGTATTGCCTGCATGCATGCATGTAAGTGCACCTGTGTTGTGCAATGCCTGCGGAGGACAGAAGAGGGAGTTAGATCCCCTGGAACAGGAGTTACAGATGGTTGTTAGCTGCTATGCAGGTGCTGGAATTTGAATGTAGGTCTTCTGTAAGAACAGCCAGTGCTCTTAACCACTGAACCATCTCTCCAGCCCAAATTGGTATTTCTTAAAAAAAAAAAAAATTGGGGCTGGAGAGATGGCTCAGAGATTAAGAACACTGATTGTTCTTGCAGAAGACCTGGGTTCGAATCCCATAACCCACATGGCAGCTAACAACTGTCCATAGCTTCAGTCCCAGGGGATCTGATGGCCTCTTCTGTCCTCCGCCGGTATTGCACAACGCGGGTGCACTTACCTACACACAGGCAATACATGCATACACATAAAAAATAATAATAATTAATGGGGCTGAGTGATGGCGCAGCAGTTAAGAGCACTGACTGTTCTTGCAGAGGACCTGGGTTCGATTCCCAGCACCCACATGGTGGCTATAAACCATCCTCAACTCCAGTTCCAGGGGAATCTGAAGCCCTCTTCTGACTTCGCGGCACTGCACAACACGGGTGCACTCACATACATGCAGGCAATACACACATACACATAAAATAAAAATAATAATAAAAAAAAAAGTTTGGGCCTGCACGACCTGCCAGCCTCTCTCTAGGGGAAGTCAATCGTGCCCTCCACATCCTAACTCCCCCAGCCTCATTCACTCTCACATCTCCCCCACCCATCTCTCCTCCTAGCTTGGCTCCTCTCCCATTTCTTGTCTTGGTGCCTCAGATACCTGGAGAACCACCACTGCTTCCTGTTCCTTTGCATCTAGATGAACCCAGTTCCCTCTTATAGTCCCCAGGAGCCCTCTGGGCCTGGTCCCGCCCTCACCTCCCTCTGGGATGTACAACCCGCCAGCCTCCTGGATGCCCATAACACAAAAAGAAATTGAAACAGTTATAGAAAACCTTCTGACTAAAAAAAGCCCAGGACCACATGGATTTACAGCAGAATTCTATCAGATATTTAAAGAAGATGTACATCCAATACTACTTTTGAATAAATTTTCAAAAAGACAGAAATGGAGGGAAAACTTCCAAATTCCTTCTATGATGCCAGCATTACTCTAATACCAAAGCCAGGTAAAGATACAACCAAAGAAGAAAACTATAGACCCATATCCTTAATGAACATAGATGCAAAAATTCTCAACAAAATACTTGTAAACCACATAGAGACACACATCAAAAAGATCATTCACCACGATCAAATAGGCTTTATCCCAGAGATGCAGGAATGGTTCAATAAACACAAAACAATAAACATCGTTAATCATATAAATGGACTCAAAGACAAAAACCATATTGTCATCTCAATAGACGCAGAAAAGACTTTTGACAAAATTCAGCATGCATTTATGTCCAAAGTTCTAGAGGGAATTGGACATACCTTAACATAATCAAAGCTATATACAACAAGCCCACAGCCAACATCATTCTAAATGGAGAAAAACTGGAAGCATTCCTATTAAAATCAGGAACCAGACAAGGACATCCACTATCTCCACTCCTTTTCAAGGTAGTGCTTGAAACTATTCTAGAGCCATAAGACAGGAGAGGGGAATTAAAGGAGTAATAATTGGAAAAGAAGAGGTTAAACTATCACTGTTTGC
>NW_008341028.1:5304145-5304853 GCF_000622305.1 Nannospalax galili
TTTTATGTATATGAGTATATTGCCAGCATATATGTAAGTGCACTGTATTGTACAATGCCTGCAGAGGTCAGAAGAGGGCACTGGATCCCCTGGAACTGGAATTATGGATGGTTGCTAGCTGCCATGTGGGTGCTCAGAATCAAACCCAGGCCTTTTATAAAAATAGTCAGTGCTCAAGACCTCAATGTAAAGCCTGAAACTCTGAAACTGTTAGAAGAAAACATTGGGAAAAACCTACAAGGTGTAGGTGTAGGAAAGGATTTTCTAAACCAGACATCAACTGCTCAGGAAACAAGGTCAAGAATCAACAAATGGGACCTCATTAAACTAAAAAGCTTCTGTAAACCAGGCATGATGGCACATGCCTTTAATCCCAGCATTTGGGAGGCAGAGGCAGAGGCAGGTGGATCTTTGTGAGTTTGAGCCCAGTCTGGTTTACATAGTAAGTTCCAGGACAGTTGGAGCTACAGGGAGACCCTGTCTCAAAAAGACAAAAAAAAAAAAAAAAAGCTTCTGTACATCAACAAAGGAGGCTACCAGGGAAGTGAAGAGAAAACCCACAGAATGGGAGAAAATCTTCACCAGTGACACATCCGACAGAGGTTTAATACCCAGAATATATAATAAACTCAAAAAACAGAGAATCAAGACAAGAAGGACCCAATTAAAAGATGGGCTAAGGAGCTGAACAGAGAGTTCTCAAAAGAA
>NW_008341028.1:5305319-5338874 GCF_000622305.1 Nannospalax galili
TCGTATGTTCTCCCGCATATCTGGATCCTAGAACCAAATCCTGATAAGTGAGTATGTATCCAGACATAAGTACAGGAACCAGGATAATGGAAAAGAACCTCGGAGGTAAAGGAAAAGAAAGAACCTGAAAGAGAAGAACAGTAGGAAACAGGCCTTAATAAGGGAGATATGGATAAAAATTGGGATAGTTTAAGGGGGCGGGGAGGGAAGGGTATACACAGAACCTAGGGGATAAAGGGAAAGAAGGAGCTCAAGAGAGGTAGGACCATAGGAGAAGGGTATTATTAAGGGAGAAAGCAGGAAAATGGGGGCACCTTAAGTGGGAAAACATGATGGAGGGGTGAGACAATGCGAGAGATAAATAATGCCTAGCTAGTTTTGAAAACCAGAGGGAACCATATTAGTCAACAACCTACTGACAAATTATACATACCAGATCAAGAAATATGTCTAGGTAAGGTTTATCTGAGAATAATTGGTCTTTGCCCAAGATTTATCTACATGGCACACAATAATTAAAAGTACCAGACTGGGCTGGGCATGGTGGTGTACGCCTTTAATCCCAGTACTCAGGAGGCAGAGGCAGGCGGATTTTTGTGGTTTCCGGGTCGGGGGGGGCGACAGGGAAGCCTTGCCAAAAAAAAACCAAAAAAAAAAAAAAAAAACAAAAAAAAACTTCTTGGATGTTTAACAGACATACTTTGAGGCCTATACTAATTTGGTCAGAGGGACATAAAGGACACATTTTGGTCTTTGCCCTCCTAGGTTGACTAGTTCCAGGGGACTATGAGCATCTCCCAAAATGTACTGTAACTGTGGTGGGGTTGAGCACCTCTTGATCAAGGAGGCCAAGGAGATCCCACAAGATGGACATGAACCAGTGTCCAGTCTACAAAGGGGAGAGTAAACACAGAGGAAACATTTCCTCCATGCTTCCAAGTGAAGCCAGCCATGGTTGAGCAGGACCTTTGACTTATCTTCACATAGGCGGAACTGGTAAAAGAAAGGAGCCAGGGGCTCCTCCCAAGCCCATGTGACCCCTAAGGAACAGATCCTCAAATGACCTTAAGAGTAAAAATAAATTGGTTTATCTGGGCCAACTATATGGCCTTAAACACTTAAGAGGAAAGTAAAACCAAAGATTAAAGGGGCCAATATAGTTTTTTAAGAGTCCATATGTACAGTTAAAGGCTACACAACAAGCAACAATGCCAGATAGGAGATTCCTTCTTTTGGGTTATTGGCCAGGGTGGCCAAAGGGACTCCCAAATAGTAACCCAGCACAGAATTGAGAAAATGAACAGCAGACCCCAATCTTGTCTAAAGGAATACTGACAACTGATTGCTGCTAGATGAAGAACAGCGGACCTTCCCAAAACAAAGACCTCTAGATAAGCTGACTAGATTCACCAGATGGACAAGTAGTGGGGAATGGCTGGGGTTCCCGACAACACAGTGGACAGTAGCAGGGATGACAGAGTATAAGGGCTCTAGTCGGGGGAGGGAGGCTATGGGGGGGGTGCCATCTGGGAAGTGGGTGTATAGCTGAATGAGATGGTTTGGGATGTTCTGTGTGATATACACACACAGAAAAAAAAAAACAAATTTTAAAAAATGTATTATATTTGAGGAGGAAGCATAAAAGTTTATGTAATGTTAATTAGTAGAGGTGATGAACATTACCACTGAAATCTACCCGATGACTTTAGACATACACAGGTGCCAAGGGTCCGAGTGCAAACAATTATGAGTAGTAATAATCAGATACATACAGATTAGAGATGCGTGCCAACATCTCAGTGTTAATAGCAAAAACAATGAGTCTTTTTGTAAGAAACGGTATATTTTAGAATGAAACCCTTTTGAGGGTTAAAAACTCATTCAATTTTATGTCTTACAGAGCTTATACTGAGTTCAATATTGTATAACTATTGATTCAACAGCGAACCTAGAAATTTTATAGCCATTTTTGAAGAAGCTGTGTCTTTGCTCTGGAAACTGTTATTAGGCATGTTAAAGCTGTAATGATATGCTTCTTCTAAAAAAAAAAAATTAAAAATAGTATTAAAAAAAAAACAACAACTGCCAGGCGTGGTGGTGCACACCTGTAGTCCCAGCACTTGGGAGGCAGAGGCAGGCAGATCTCTGTGAGTTCAAGGCCAGCCTGGTCTACATAGTGAGTTAAAGGACAGCTGGGGCTATAGGAAGACCCTGTCTCAAAAAGCCAAAAAAAAAAACCCAACAACCAAAAAACCCACCTTTGGGTGGGATGTGGTTCAGCGGTACAGCACTTGCCTAGCAAGTGCAAGACTCTGGGCAGTGGAAAAATAAATAAGTAGATAAATAAAACCCCACAATGCTCGGCGTGGGGCTACAGCGAGACCCTGTCTCAAAAAGACCAAAAAAAAAAAAAAAAAAGAAAGAAAGGAAGAAAGAAAGAAAAAAGAAAAAGCCAAAGAATCTAACACACCTTTAACACCAGCAGAAGTAGGTAAATCTCTGGGAGTTTGAGGCCAGCTTGGTCTACATAGTAAATTCCAGGCCAGCGAGGGCTGCATAGTGATACCCAGCTTAAAAAGAAAACAAACCAGGGGGCTGGAGAGATGGCTCAGTGGTTAAGAACACTGACTGTTCTTGCGGAAGACCCGAGTTCGAATCCCAGCACCCACATGGCAGCTAACAACTGTATGTAACTCCAGTTCCAGGGGATCCGATAGCCTCTTCTGTCCTCCATGGGCATTGCACAACACAGGTGCACTGACCTACATGCAGGCACAACACTAACACACATAAAATAAAAATAATAAATAAATTTTTTTTTTAAAAAGAAACAAAACCAAACCAACCAACCAAAGAAAATTTAAAATTAACCCAGGAGAGGAGGCATTAACTGATACCCTGACTCTGATCCAAAGCCCAGTAGAGCCTTGGTGCTCTGGCTACATTACAGAGCTAAAGGAGGCTGTCCACACACAGCAGAAGCTCGAAGTCCTTCAGCCTTCCAGGGATCACCTAAAATGCTGAATCTGTGAAGTTCAGTACTGTCATTTTAAGGAGATTACTGTTCACTAGTGAAGTGGCTTACAGGATGCTTAGGACTTAATCTGGCCTCTCCAGTCCTGCACAAGTTGGTCACGATTCTCAGTTTTGGGGACCCCCCACTACCTCTACACTGGGACGGCTCCCTCTGCAGCATACACTCCTGCTCACAGGAACTGTGGCATGAAACGCTGCACTCACGGAACCACCCAAACATTCCTATTATGATATTCACCAGGATAAAGTCAACAAGTCTTTCTGCAGCCCTCCCCTCGAACCTTAATGCAGGAAGTCACAGAGCTCAAAGAAGATACAACACTGCTCTACCGACTTCCTGGGCTCCTGGGATGATTAAGTGAGAAATTACATGTGAATGGACAGCGCAAAGCATAAGACAATAAGCAAATGTACAGTGCTCTCATCACTGCACTGAAAACATGTGTGAATCCCCTTTTCAGTAAATGTGACTGTGGCAAAAAAGAAACTGATACATTTTCAAATAGACTTTAGTGAGCTTTCATGTCAAGTTATTCAAATGTTAGTACCTGTGAGGTCAGAGTCCGTCACTTCTAACAAATCCAGAAGTTTAATGGTATTCTCCATCCAGAGTGTCTGCAATGGAACCTGGAATTGAAATTAAATCATAAAGGAACAACTTGACTCCCAATCCATGCAACACTGTTTTATATGAACCTGGTCTTTTTTTCCATGTCCAGAAGAAAGTGGACTCAGTCACTAAATTTTAGGGAAAAGAAGATCAACATGACCCTCTATATCAGTCTTTCCAGGATTTATAAACTCTTGTTATGGTAAAGTCAACTAGTAACTTTAATATTTTCAATTAAACTTTTATGCTCATTATGAAAGAAGCAAGAATTACAGCATTTATGTTAAAATTTCAGAAAGTGATAGTGTTTTATGTTTTCACCACAAGATGTAACCACTGTGAACAGACTGGTGTGTTTCCCTGCTTCCATCTCCCCCAAATGTTACTACTACAAAAACCTGAAACACTGCTTCACAGGGCACTTTTGTTACTTAACCAGAAGCCATGGACAAGCACATATGACAATTTCACCATGTCTGTGCACAGTGTTCTTTCTTATGAATTAATCACAGTTTATACAACTAATATGTTTATAAAAAGAATATTTCATTACTGAAAAAACAAATCTTTGATCCATCTAGACTTTGATTCTCTTATAGTAAAAAATTCAAAACATGAATTTTACCCTATTAACAAATTTCAGGTATATAGCCTTGTTTATTATATAGCAACTATACATCTATACAGCAGTTTGACTTTAAAAGGTAGAATTAAGAAAGCTCCTTCTGGGCTGGAGAGATGGCTCAGAGGTTAAGAACACAGGCTGTTCTTGCAGAAGACCTAGGTTCGAATCCCAGCACCCACATGGTCTGTAACTCCAGTTCCACGGGATCCGACAGCCTCTTCTGTCCTCCGCAGGCATTGCATGACACAGGTGCATTTACATTCATGCAGGCAATACACTCATACACATAAAATAAAAATAATAAATAAGATTTAAAAAAATAGAAAGCTCCTTCTGGGACTAGAGAGATGGCTCAGTGGTGAAGAGAGCTTGCTGTGGAATCTTGAGGACTGGAGTTCAGATCTACTACCCATGAAACAAGCCTAGGATCTAAGAAATAGCTGTAACTCCAGCTCTGAAGGATTCATTGGCCTATTCTAACCTCTGTGCATGCACAGGCACATGTACCTGTGAACTCACACGCTCATACACTCGGACACACAAACACATACATAAATCAGTGCTAGTCACTGGATAATCCATTTCTGCTTCCCTTAATGTGAAATGCCATTTTTGCTATTTTAAAATATTTACAATACACCTGAGATCCTATAAGTTGACTGAAATGGCAAAAAAAATTAACATACCAGGAAATAAGTTGAGTACATTTATTTTCAGAATGTACTTTAGTACTTCAATGCTGCTTTTTATTTATTTATTTATTTTTTTGAGACAGGGTCTCCCTGTAGCTCTAGCTGACCTGGAACTCACTACATAGGTTAGATTGGCCTTGAACTCACAAAGATCCACCTGCCTCTGCCTCCTGAGTGCTGGGATTAAAGGCATGTGTAATGAGACCCTGTCTTAAAAAAATGAAACAAGCCAGGTATAGGAGTAAGCTCAGCACTTGGAAGGCTGAGGCAGGAGGAATGCCTGAGTAGGAGGCCTGTATAGACTACATAGCAAGTTTCAGGCCAGCCTGGACCAGACTGAGTGATACATGCACACACACACACAGGGAGTGGTAGTGCCTGCCTTTAATCTCAGCACTCAGGAAGGAGGCAAAGGTCAGCCTGGTCTACATAGCAAGTTCTAGCCAGGGCTACATGGTGAGACAATGTCAAGACCAAAAAAAAAAATCTGGGGCTAGAAAGATGGCTCACCAGTTAAAAGCACTTACTGCTCTTAAAGAGAACCTGAGTTTGGTTCCCAGCACCCACATGGTAGCTAGCAACCACCTGTAACTCCAGCTCCAGGGGATCTGATGCCCTCTTCTGGTCTCTGTGGGCACCTGCACTCACACATGTACATAAATGCTCCCCTATAATTAAAAATGAAAATAAAGCTGGGCATGGTGGCGCACACCTGTAGTCCCAGCACTTGGGAGGTAGAGGCAGGCAGATCTCTGTGAGTTCAAGGCCAGCCTGGTCTACATAGTGAGCTCCAGGACAGCTGGGGCTATAGGGAGACCCTGTCTCAAAAAGACTGAAAAAAAAGAAAAAGAAAATTAAAAAAAAATCTAATTGTAAAATATTGATCAAAGTACTAGAAAAAAATTTGGATTTGGAATTAGAAGATTTAGATTCACGGTTTGAGTGACTGGCCATACCTAACAATCACCTTGTTTTCATTCTCCTTGTCTATGATATGACATAATCAAACTTGATTATGAGATACTGCAAAATGTGTATTTGAAAGTGCTTTGTGAATTCCAATGCTCCTATCAAAACTTAAAGTTTAAGGAAATTTCCTAGGTTAAATTAATTAATTAATTAATTTTTTGGTCTTTTGAGACAGAGATTCCCTGTAGCCTCAGCTGTCCTGAAAACTCACAGAGATCTGCCTGCCTCTGCCTCCCAAATGCTGGGATTAAAGGCATGCGTCACCATGCCCAGCTTCTAGGTTTAATTTATAAGATTCATTCTGAAGTAAAAATATTCAGAAAGCAAACTGAATACATGTTTAAGAAAAACAACAACAACAACAACAACAAAAAAAAAACAGTAAGGTAAAACTATAACCCAGCTTTTCAACTTACTATATGTCCAATGGCAAGATAAAGTCTGAATATTTGCTCTGGTGTTTGCTCCTCCCACTTTATACAGCTGGTACCCGCAGAAATCTTAGGGGCTATAAGATAAAACCAAGAACAAGAATGAATGTCAAGTTCAGTGCTCATGAACTGATAACACTAGAGGTAAGTGGATCTCTGTGAATTCAAGGCCAGCCTGCTCTATATAATGAGTTCAAGGCCAGCCTGCTCTATATAATGAGTTCCAGGCCAGCCAGGGCTACATAGTAGGACCTTGCCTCAAAATAAATAAATAGGGGGCTCAAGAGATGGCTCAGAGGCTGAGAGCACTGGCTGCTCTTGCAGAGGACCTGGGTTTGATTCCTAGCACTACACGGAGGCTAACAACCATCTGCAACTCCAGTTCCAGAGAATCCAATGCCCTCTTCTGACCTCCAAGGGCACTGCATGACACATGCGCACTTACATACATGCAGGCAATACACTCATACACACAAAAATAATAAATAAAAAAATTTAAAATAAATAATAAAAGCACCTTGAGACTGACTAATAAGAGAATATTCAACTTTTGTATATGTCCAAACTTTTCTATGCTATGAAGTAAAGATAAATAAACCAAATACTAAAACAGGCGTGAACTACTTTATAACTCTAGAGTACAAAACACCCTCCTAACTATGACTCAAAATCCAGAGTGGACCAGCAAGATGGCTTAGCAGGTAAAGGCACTTGCTGAGTCTGACAATCTGAATTCAATACCTGAGACATACATGGTAGAAGGCATGAACCAAATCCTGCAAACTGTCCTCTGTCACACAAGTGCCATGGCATTTACCTCTACACAATAAAAAAAACCTTTTCAACCACAAAAATCAAGAAAAATTAAATCCAGAAGCAACTGAAGAAAGTTGTATGAGATTATATAAAAATAAGCTTTTTAAAAAACTCATGAAATGACAAATTTATAAAACAAAAAACAAAATGGATTGGAGAAATGACATAGGGGTTAAGTGAACTTGCTATTTTTCCTAAGAACCTGGGTTCAATTGCCAGCACCCACATGGTAGTTCTGTGGCCCTCTCCCAGTCTTCACAGGCACTACACACATACCAGGTACATATACAGGTAATCAAAACACTTGTGCAAGTTGGGTATGGTAGTGCAAGCCTTTAATTCCAGCACTCTGGAGGCAGAGCTAAGCAGATCTCTGTGAGATCAAGGCTAGCCTGGTCTACACAGTGAGTTCCAGGTCAGCTGGGGCTACAGGGAGACCCTGTCTCAAAAAAAAAAAAAAACCCCAAACAAAACACTTGTGCAAAAAATAAATGAATCACTTAAAAAAACAACAAACAAACAAACCACGGGTTGTGGATTTAGCTCAGTGACAGAGCACTTACCTAGCAAACACAAGGCTTTGGGTTTGGTTCTCAGCTTCAGACAGACTGAAAGAACTTTTAGTTTCTATCTCAGAGGACTAAATTTTCATATTATATAAAATACTCCCAATAAGTGAGAAGGAAAGAGACCAAAATCCTGACAGAAAAATGGACCAATGGCATGATACCTCCTAGAAAAAGAAAATATAAAACAAATACTCCTTAAACATATGGAAAGTCTTCAATTTCACTCACAGGAATAATGTTTATTAAAACTACTCAAAGTTTTAATTAAAAAAACCTTTTTTTGCTTTATTTTTATTTTATGAGTATGTGTGTATTGTGTACATGTATGCAAGTGTACCCATGCAGTACAATGTCCAAGGGGGACAGAAGAGGGCATTGGATCCCCTGAACTGGAGTTACAGTCAGCTGTTAGCTGTCATGCGGGTGTTGGGATTTGAACCCAGGTCCTCTGCAAGAACAGTCAGTGCTCTTAACCACTGAGCCATCTCTCAGTGATTTATTTATTTTGAGAAAACATCTCACTATATAGCTCAGGCTGACCTTGAACTAGAGATTCTCCTGTCTCAGTCTCCTGAGTCAGCAGGCATGTATCACCATGCTCAGCTACAATCTCAGCTAGTGGAATAGAAGTATTATGTACATAAAGTTATTCAAGACTAGAAACTATTCAAATACCTTCAAAGGGGGAGCTAGTGAATAAATTATGATCTATCCACACAATTGAAAAACAAAGAGGAAAATCTCAATAAGGAAGTGGTCTCAAGGATGTTCTGTTAAGTACAAACAAACAAAAATAATGGGGAAAGATAGTAGTCAAAAAAATTTTTTTTTGTCTTTTTGAAGCAGGGTCTTCCTATAGTCCCAGCTGGCCTGGCACTCACTATGTAGACCAGGCTGACTTCAAACTCACAGAGATCCACCCGCCTCTGCCTCCCAAGTGCTGGGACTAAAGATGTGCGCCACCACGCCCAGCACTTTAAAAAAATATATATTTTATTTATTGCTTTTATTTTATGTGTATGAGTGTACTGCTTGCATGTGTAACTGCACCCATGTGGTGTAATGCCCACAGAAGTCAGAGAAAGACTTCAGATCCCCTGGAACTGGAGTTACAGTTGTTAGCTGCCACATGGGTGCTGGAAATTGAACCCAGGTCCTCTGCAAGACAGCCAGTGCTCTTAACCACTGAGCCATCTCTCCAGACCCTAATTTTTTAGTTAAAGAGACAAAAAAGGAGATGGAGGCAGGAAGATCAGGAGCATGAGGTCATCCTCAACTATGCAGTGAGTTCAAGGCCAGCCTCAGTGACACAAGACCCTATTTCAAAAATACAAAATTTAAAAAAAACAACAAAGAGACAAAAAAAGATACAAAAATAACTGAATACTAAAAAATTTTTTTGTAGTAGTCTAGTTATACCCAGTACACCATGCAAGCATTCTAGTGCAGGACCTCTACCTCTAACTTTTTTTTTTTTTAATTTATTATTTTTATTTTATGTGTATGCATGTATTGCCGCTGCGTAGGTAAGTGCACCCATGTCGTGCAATGCGGAGGACAGAAGAGGCTGTCGGATCCCCTGGAACTGGAGTTAGGAAAGTTGTTAGCTGCCATGTGGGTGCTGGGATTCGAACCCGGTCTTCTGTAAGAACAACCAGTGTTCTTAACCACTGAGCCATCTCTGCAGCCCCTCTAGCCTTTTTCTTTCATTTTTAATTATTACCAAAAAAAAAACAAAAACAAAAAAACAAAAAAACCCAAAACTACATTTCTAAGCTAGGTGTGGTAATACATGCCTCTAATCCTAGCACTTGGGAGACTGAGGCAGGAGGATAACTGTGATTTTGAGGCTATCCTAGGCTTCTTAGTAAGACCCTGTGTCAAACAAAACAAAAATGCCAAAAATTTATATTTTGGGGGGACTAATTAGAATTATAATAGCAGAAAACAAAAATTCAAGCAGTCCTGAAAATGTGTTCCTTGAATCCCAGTTTGTTTTAACCAGTTATAAAATACTTGTTTGGACAGTTAGGAAAACTAAGCCTGAACTGGATACTGGGTATGATTAGGGCTGCTCATTGTTCTTAGGAAACACATGCTAAAGGGCCTGCAGATAAAATTCATTATTCAAGCTTAAAAATGAACAAGCAAAATTTCAAATATATGCACTAAATACACACTGAAAGAAAATATGGCCGACATTAATGATTGCTGGTTTGGCAAAGAGAAGTCTGTTATACTTGTCTTCCAATTGATCACCACTCTTAGGGCTTCTCAATAAAAAGTTGGAGGAAAACATCGAGGCATGAAGCCATAGGCTAAGAGGGAGACCGTACCAACCAATCTTTGGGAAAAGACATAAAGTAGGTAACTCTGTCTTGCCAAAATCAAAATCAAAAGATCAGCAGCCACCGGGACACACTTTTACAAGCCCTGAAAGTACCTGTGAAGTATCTGTGGCTGTCACTCACCGTACGTTACTCCCTCGGTGGGCTGCTGCCTTCCACATTTCAGACTTTCAGGTAAATTTTTCAAAACTGAGATAAGCTACAAAAAAGGAGAGAGCACAGGGTATGTTCAAAAGGAACAGAACAAGGCAGAAATACATTACAGTTCAGTATCATGAAGTACCATAACTGAAAAAGGGCAGGGTGGCAGGGCAGGGCGGCAAACTGGCTGGGCCTGTCTGGTGGGGGGTGCACCAAGCTACACTCTGTGGACTATGGTCATGGAACTGCTTCCAAACAGTGCCAGGCTGTCTGCACAGCTGTCAGGATTAGGGTGGATTGTGTGTAACTACCTGCACCCTCATCCTACAGAAGGCAGAGGGGCCTCACAGGGGAACGTTCTCATAGAGATCTACCTGTCTCTTACCTCTTGCATGGGGTGCGAACCATGCCCAGCTGGAAAAGTTGTTTTTTTTTTTTTTTTTTTTTTTTTTTTTTTTCATTGAATATATATACTACATCAAGGGTCCCTGTAGCCCCAGGCGGCCTTGAACTCACAGAGATCTACCTGCCTCTGCCTCCCAAGAGCTGGGACTAAAGGCATGCACCACCATGCCTGGCTAGAAAAGTTCTTTAACTTGTCTGTGACCTTCAATGTCATAGCTGTAAAACAAGGGATGGCAAAGGTTTGTTTGGAGGGTGAAAAAGACAGTTCACAGAGTAAGTAGAACAGTCTTAGCACATGAACCAAGCTCAGTAAATGGCAGATCACTTCCAAGAGAGTTCCCAGACTAGGAAGTACCATCTAGACAGATGGAAAATTATTTTTTTCATTGTTTAAAATTCACAAGTTCACATGAAAAACATGAACTAGTCATTATGCTTTTACCCAGATTTTATTGTTTCATATTGAACAAGATTCAGAGCCACAGAAAAGAAAGACCATCTAAAGGTAACACTAGAACACAGGGCAGAAGTGGGAGGAAAGCTGAGTCACTCAAGAAACAGCTGCTAGTTCTATGACACGTAGGCAGAGTGCAGGCGTGAGAGTTAGGAGAGAACCTGGGAAGATTCTAGACTACAGAACATCACTGTTTCACTTGAACAGCTCTATTAAGTATCCACTCTGCAGTTCCTCAAAGATCACAAATGCTAGGCTAATTTTTTCAGAAAGCCAAGTATATGAATCACTGCTTGTTGGAGATGGGGCCTTACTATGTAGGCCAGGCTGATCTGGAACATGATTCTCCTGCCTCAGCCTCCTGTGTGCTGAGATTACAGGGAATTATAACCATGCCATCTCTCTCGATGAAGTTTAAAACTTACAAATCATAAGATTATTCTTTCCCTCTTATTACTTAAGAAACCTATTGAATGACTAAAAACCAGTGAACACTAGGTAACTGTACCATGTTGGCACCAAGTTTTGATAATACCACTTCCAATTCCTTTGAGGTGCTTTTGGGAGGCACAGGGACAGTTTCCTGCTTCAGAATTGGTCCTATATCAAACCTAGGAAAAAATCAAATGCAGATAACATAATTATTTCTTAAGACCAATACATTTGTTTACATAACAAAAAGATAGCTTACTACAGGCTACTAATTTGACTGTCAACCATTACCAATGGAGAAATGTGAGTTTGAAACAGAACAAAATATGGCCTGTACTTAGATTTGAGCATGGTGTGCTGGCTCCAGCCTATAATCCCAGAACTCAGAAAATGGAGGCAGGAGGATCAGAAGTTCAAGGTCCTCCTTCCTTGGCTATATAGTGAGTTTGAGGCCAGCCTGGAAACCATCTCAAAAATAATATAAAACAAGCAAATCCATCTCTCGTTTATAAAATGTCTTTTATAGAAACCCAGGTGTTAATAAAAATTTCAATTAACAATTTCACAAGAACTTTAAAAGAGACCCTGCATAAATCTCGGGAGACACAGAGTTTCCATTTGACAACAAAGACTACAAAAGTAAAGGCAGGGCTGGAGAGATGGCTCAGGGGTTAAGAGCATGGCTGTTCTTACAGAAGACCTGGGTTCAAATCCCAGCACCCATATGGCAGCTAACCACTGTCTGGAACTCCAGTTCCAGGGGATTTGATGCCCTCTTCTGTCTTCTGTGGGCACTAAATGACATGGGTACATACATGCAGGCATAACACTCATACACGTAAAAAAAAAAAAAAAAAAGCTGGATGTGGTAGTGCAGCCTTCATTTTAATCCCAGCTCAGGAGACAGAGGCAAGTGGATCTCTCTGAGTTCAAGGCCAGCCTGGTCTCCATAGTGAATCCAGGCCAGCCAGGGCTACAGGGAGACCCTATCTCAAAAAGACCAAAATAAATTTAAAAAAAAAAAAAAAGCAAAAGCAAAGGCAACACTGGAGAAGTTACCCGAATCAGTGCGCTCCATACATTCCCCTGACTGCCAAGGCCCGGGACAGACCAACACCAACATTTAAAATCACAAAAGTCTCAGGAAAAGTTAATATGCTCTACCTTTTAGGTCTAACTTGCATAATTGTTACTCCAGTAACCGTGTCTCCATGAAGCACTGTATGGATTATTGGGGCAGGACCACGCCACCTCGGGAGGCAACTGGGGTGCACATTCAATATGCCACTGAATTAGAAAATGCAGAAATTAGTGGGGAATGAGTTACTGCTACCTAAACTACCATGCTACTTTCATCATTAAACTTTCTATGAGCCTGGTATGATGATGTATCTCATAATCCCAGAATTTGGGACAAGACAACAGGACTGCCACGAATTCCAGGACAGCCTGGGCTACAGACTGAGACCCTGTCTCAAAACAACAACCCCCAAAACCCTGACTGCTAAACTAAGGCTTGTACTATTAAAACAAAATGTCACAGTTGTTAGTTCTTATCATAAAAAACTTATAAAGCTTAATCAAAAACAGAGCAAAGCAACTATCTCTTATTTTAAAGATGTCCTACAATAGCTCAAGACGTCTGGGAACTCTTTTCATTTTATTTTTTTTGAGACTCGTGGCCCAGGGTACCTTCAAACTCACTAGATGCTGGGAACCCAACTCAGGTCTGCTGTAAGCAACTGCTCTTAACTGCTTTGAACTCTCTAGCTCCCATGTACAGAGATCTTAAAGAAAGGAAAGAGCTTGCCAAGTTTAAGGCAAGCTGAGCTGGTGTGGAATGAATCAGGAGAGGCTACAGGACCAGCAGAGGACCAAAAGAGGTTCTAATGGGTCAACATAGGGCTCTGACTCATTCTGTGAGATGGAAAGCTAACAGAAGGTTTTGAACAGTGACATAGTCTGAATTCTGCTTTAAAGGGATCACTGTGCTGCTGGGTTAGTAAAGCACTGACAGGGCCAAAGATAGAAGCAGAGACCAGCTAGGAGGTGACAGCAGTTAATACAGGCACGAATGGTAGCAGTGTGGATGATGTGATATGGTCAGAATATTCTAGACAGATTTTGAAGGCACAGCCAACAGGATTTCCTGATGGACTAGATGGATATAGGGTAGGATTTCAGGTCCAAGCAACCAAGGGTTGGGGTTGCTTCTTATGGAGAAAAAGATTTGGGGAGGTTTTGAGTCTCTTCAGTGAGAGGTGCCTATCTGACATCCAAGAGAACTGTGGACGCCTAGAGGTCAGGAAGAGTTGGGTTGGGGTTGTCAGTGCATATATGTAACTTAAATGTGGGCAAGACAAGAGAGTGATGAAGAGCTTAACACACTTTGGTTAATGCCACAAATAAGGTCTTATTTTAAAAGATACTGGGGCTGGCAAGATGGCACAGCAGGTAAAGACATTTGCTGCCAAGCCTGATATCCTGAATTCGATCCCCAGGATCTCCATGTGTACACACCATGAGGTGTGCAAAGGCAAACACACACACACAAAATAAATAAACTAAAAAAAAAAAAAAAAAAAAAAAAAAAAAAAAAAATCACACGGGTCCATGAATTTTTTTTAAATATTTTATTATTTTTTATTTTACGTGTCTGAGTATTTTGCCTACACCCACATGGTGGCTAACAACCATCCGTAACTCCAGTTCCAGGGGAATCTGACACTCTCTTCTGACCTCCACGGGTCCTGCATGACACGGGGGCATTTACACACAAGCAGGCAATACACTCATATACATAAAACAAAAATAATAAAATATTAAAAAAAGAAAAACATAAGAGTTCAAATTATGGTGTTTTTAGATGCAAGATAAAGACTATGGTCTTTATACTCTACGTCCTCATAAATAAAACTTAGGGGCTGGAGAGCTGGCTCAGAGATAAAGAACACTGGCTGCTCTTGCAGAGGACCAAGGTTCAGTTCCCAGCACCCATATGGCAGCTCCAGTTTCTGGAGATCTGATGCCCTTCTGACCTCTGCAGGCATTGTATGACATGGGTACATTTATATTCATGCAGGCAAAACACTCATACACATAAAACAAATAAACCAAAAAACTTAAATAAATAAAACTTACTAGGGAAATTTAAGAATAAGAGCCTCACTCAGAAGTCTGCCAAAGGAAGCCACTACTCCAACGTCATATTCTCCAGATCCCACATCCGGCCACTCGTACACAGGAAGCTGGGACTGCACCGCGTACTGCTTCACTGGCAGTCCTTTCGGGGATGGCGAAGGCACTGTGACCACCTCCAGTTTTTCAATTAACTCCTCCTCTTTTTCTCTAAATTATAAAGATCAGAGAAAAATGTGAACATGCCAGGGCAACAACTCAGAGTGAAACCACTCCATGAGCAGAAAGCTATCTGTTTTGTTTTGTTTGAGACAGGATCTTCCTGTAGCCCTACCTGGCCTGGAACTAGCTATGGAGATGGGCCTGCCTCTAACTCCCAAGTGCTGGGATTAAAGGGATGCGACACCACGCTTGGCTCACATGAATACAATGACACACATGCTTCTTGGCACACATGTGCCACTTATACACATATACACAAACACACACAATAAATACAATTTTTAAATTTTCATCCTAAATGCTTCATGAGTTTAATCATGAAAATAGCTTTGCTGCTAGACACACGCATACACAAAAAAGACCACAGTCCACATGCAGAGATCGGAGAACAACTTTATGGAGTGTTTTCTCTTCACACTGAGAATTCTGGAGATTGAACTTAGGCTGTCAGCCTCGTTATAACAAAGCTTTTACCATCTCAACAGACCTAATTTCTTGATTTATTTTTTTGAGACAAAGTCTCACTTTGGCTGGCTTGGGAATTTACTATGCAGACCAGGCTGGCCTTGAACTTTTGATAATCTTCCTGCCTCTGCCTCCTAACTGCTGGGATTACAGGCTAATGCCACCATACCAGCGTTTTGCCTATTTATTAATACTTTTACATTTGTTTGTGTCTATGTGTGTGGGCACCAGTGTGCCATGCCATTCATGTGGCAGTCAGACAACAACTTATGGGAGTCTGCTCTCTCCATTCCATCTACCATGTGGGTCCCAGGGATTGATCTTAGGTTGTCAGGCTTGGTGGCAGGCACCTTTACCTGCTGAGCCACCTTGCCAGCCCTAATTAACTGAAATTTAAAGAGCTGTATGTAGTTAGCAGCTACCATTTACACAGCTTCATTCTAGAGAGTTTGTGAACATACAAAAACATGATACAGGGCTGGAGAGCTCAAGATCACAACCAAACAGACAAAAAAAAAAAAATACATAAAGACACACAGACACACATACTTGTATATGCACCAGATATTTCTAGGAGAATATGAAACTGAAAACACTGTTTCTAGAGAGACGAAATGGAGGCAGAGGTAGAAGGAAATTATTTTTCACTCTATCTTTTGAGTATCTGAATATATGGAACTTTGTAGGGTTTTTTTTGTTTTTTTGTTTGTTTTTATTTGTTTTTGTTTTTAAGACAAGGTCTCCTTGTAGCCCCTGCTGGCCTGGGACTCATTATGTAGACCAGAAGGCTCATCTCCATCTCACAGAGATTCACCAGCCTCTGCCTCCTCAGTGCTGGGATTAAAGAGATGTAGCACCAGCCTGGCAAGTATATGGAATTTTTATATCATAACTATGTACCATTTAAACAATACTTAAAATACACACACAGAGGCCAGCTGGGGCTACAGGGAGACCATGTCTCAAAAAGACCCCTCCCATACAAATACACACACACACACACACACACACACACAAAGCATGGGCATCATTCCATGGCAGTACATGGGGCAATGCCTCACTTTTACCTGCTGCATAGTATTCCTTGTTCAGGGCTGTATATTTACTTATTAAACAGGCATCACACACATATTGAAGAGTTATAAGAAAAAGCATATGTTATCAGGGCACTAAGAAGAAAAGGGTCATGGAACTGGTAATTGAAACACCATCAGAGGGTCAGGATACAGGATGAGAGATATGTCTGACAAGAAGGAAACAGGAGTATATGGATGATGCCAGAAGACAACATGGTGTAAGTGGTGTTTCCTGGAGTGTGTACAGAGGGGAGTGTGGAAGCACAGTAGGATACAAAGGTGGATAAGATTCATTATATGAGGGGCTGCTGTGAAGTATTTGTAGGGGACTGGAAAGACGGCTCAGCAGTTAAGAATGCTTGCCGGCTTTCAGGGGTCAGGAGCTCCGTCCCAGCACCCCCATCGGGCAGCTCACAATCGTCTGTAACAGCTCCAGGGTCTCTGACACTTCCTTCTGGTCTCCGAAGACACTAACACACACACAAAGACACATTTTTTAAACACTTTTTAAAAAGAAAAATAACTGTAGGAAGGATGAGGTGGAGAGGGCAGAAACGGGACCAGTGGAGACCAGACCTGGCACTGCCGCGTTTCACGGACTTTCGACAGACGGAATTACAAATAACTTTTCCCCCAGTAAACAGTATTTGGTCAATGTTATAAATACTAAGTGTATGCCCAACTGTTCTAAATTATAAAAGTATTCATTTGAAACCAGTTCGCTTCAACCCCATAAAACGGGTGTGCAGAAGGGTGCACGTGCCCGACGAGGGCGCAGAGGCCACCAAGTGGACGGCTGGAAGGACTCAGCAACCCTGGGAAGGGGCGAACTTGGGAGTGCCGGTCCATTCTAGTCCACCGGCTGGGCCTCCCCAGGCGGCAGCTCCCGCGCGGGGAAGTGGCAGGCCCGCAAGCAAGTGCTGCAGGAGCTGCGCGGGCCGGAGAGGCAGCGGCGGCCGGGAGCTAGGCGTGGAGACCCGACCCGGCGGCGTGCCTTCCGGGCGCCGGGCACTAGCAGATCCGCGGCTTGGTGGCCACGCCCCGCACCCCATGCCCGCCCGGGTACCTGGCGGTGTGCAGCGCCCGCAGCGCCTCCTGGGCGAAATGGTCCGTGCCGAAGAAGAGCACCCGCCAGGGCGGCTTCTCGCGGACTCGGGCGGCCCGGCCGTCTTCCCCGCCCAGGGACCCACCGAGCCCGGCCCGCGACGCCCGTGAGAAGCGCAGCCTCCCACCCACCGCACCACCAGCCAGGCGCGGGCCCCAGGACCACAGCCCCAGAATCATCGCCTCGGTCCTCAGCGGCCGGCGTGCGCATGCGCCCGTGGGCGGGGCGAGCGGGTGAAGGGGCGGGGCGAACGGGTGAAGGGGCGGGGCGAGCGGGTGAAGGGCCGGGGCTCACGTACCTTGAGTCAGAGCCTGCCGGTCTGGGGCTGTGGCCTGGCCGTTCGGAGGCATAGCCCACCCCCCTCCGACTTGACACTACATAAAACATTTACAGGTTCCAAAGTTTTCGATTTGCATTATTTAGCCAAGTCTCCAAAAGAACCCTTAAAATTTTAATTTGGGGCCGTGTGTGGTGGCCCACGCCTTTAATCCCAGCACTCAGGAGGCAGAGGCAAGCCTGGTCTACGTGAATTACAGGCCAGTTGGGGCTGCAGGGAGACCCTGTTTCAAAAAAAGACCAAAAAAGTTAATTTTATTAAAAATATTTTATTTATTATTTTATTTTGTGTGTATGTCTCCAGCCCTCCCCCAAAAGAATACTTTTGAGAACAAATTATAACTGTTGTCAGACAATGATACTAAGCACTATTATTTTCTCAGCCACTACCACTAACAGTTGCTTGAGTACTTATTGTGCCACAATTTAATTGCATATTTTATGTCTGTTATTTCAGTTAAACCTCACATGAACCATCTGAGGGAGTGTTTATTCCAGCCATTTTAACTGAAGAGAACCTGTTGCCTAGTGGACTTAAGGACTTGCCTGTATCTAAGATCCATTGAACTAGAAGATGGCCTCGGTGGGCATTGCACAGCACAGATGCACTTACATTTATGCAGATAAAACACACACATAAAATAAAATAAAAATAAATAAATAAATTTGGACACAGAAGTAACCTTCCTGATGTACACACAGTGTAACACCGGGCTGCTCAGTGTTAGATCCTCTGAAACTGAAATGTGAGGGGAGCAAGTGGAGGCTCCTTATAGAAAATCGGAATCTGGGAGTGGCCTCTATGGGGGACGGGGTGGGGTGCGGGGGGGGGGGTGGGAGGAACTCCGGAAGCAGATCCTGATCTGTTCCCATCATCCCATATGTTGCTTAAGCGTGTCTGACTTCTGTGGGGCAAGGAGACCTACCACAGAATAAGTGTGTGTGTGTGTGTGTGTGTGTGTGTGTGTGTGTGTGTGTGTGCACGATATGACCAGCCCTTAGGTGTTGGGTCAAAAAGAGGAGCAGCTAGAGCCCTAGAAAACAAGGGCAAAAACAGGAAGATGCTTAGAGCTTTGCTTGGTGAGGGGCGCCGAGCCTGAGTCCACGAGATCTCCTGGCTCTAGCAAGTGAGACAATGCCACGTGACCAGGGGAAACATCTGCTACGAACAGGGACCAGGACAGTATCGGGGCCAGAAACTGAACACTGGTACCCACTGAACCCTTTAGGAGGCATTTTTCTAGGCAGCTCCTCGGGTACTAGCGCCTCTGATCTGTTGTTGCATCAGAAGTCCGCGAGGGGGCACTGCTCACCACCCTTTCCCCTCATTGAATGTGGCGGACTATTGACATGTTCCCAGCGATGACTCAGCTCGTGCTGTGGTTCCTCCCTCTGGTCTCCGCGGAATCCGTCTAGCCTCTCTCTTTCTTCCCAGTTGCCTCTGGTCTTTGTTGGTGATTCACAAATACTAAGTAGCAACACACTCTCCTTCACCAGGAGCCTGGGATGCCTTTCCAACCCAGGGGAGAGTTTGAAGAGTGGGGCCACAGGAGCCCAGGACACCCAGAGAAACCGAGAAAGAGAATCCAGGTATGGCACCACAGGGAGAGAAGCAGCCTAATAATGCAGACGTTTCTGGTTTGCTGAGGGTAAGCTAGTTCATCTCAAAACAGACTTAAAAACATCAAACTTTAAAAGGAATTGAGGGCCAGCCAGACAGCTCAATAGGTAAAGGTGCTTGCTTCCCAGTGATGCAAGCCTCAAGGCCTGAGTTTGATCCTTGGAATCCACCTGAACTGAAGGGTAGAAAAAAGCCATAAAATTGAAGTTGTTGAGACTGTAGCATGTGCAACATCCACACCCCCCACACACACATTACTTACACACAAATAAAATTTTTAAAGGAGTTGATTCTTTACCTAAACCCTATTCTGAGGGAAATAAAAGTTCTACAATGTTAACAAAACTGCATGTTGCTAACACAGAGAAAGAGCAATTCTTTTTACAAAACACCTTTGCACAACTACACAAGAAACTGGGGAGATTACAGATTTAGGGGAACTCATATTTTGACTGATCTAAAGAATGGTAAGCATTTACATAAATTTACAATAAGTAGGGCTGGAAAGATGGTTCAGCGGTTAAGAGCACTGGCTGATATTGGAGAGGCCCCAGGTTTGATATGGCAGCTAACAGCTGTTCATAACTCCGGTTCCAGGGGAATCTAATGCCCTCTTCTGACCTCCATGGGCATTGCATGACACAGGTGCACTTACATACATGTAGGCAAAAAAGTAAAAACTGCTTGGGAAAGCCATGCATAGTGGTGCATGCCTATAATCTCAGCACTCTGGGAGGCTGAGGCAGAAGGATTGAGACTTCCATGCCAGTCTGGTTACAGTGACAGTTTTAAGACAAAGTCTGTTTTAAAACACTGGAGAAAAAAAAAGCCAGGTGTGGTGGCACATGCATTTAATCCCAGCACTTTGAAGACAGAGGCAGGTGGATCTCTGTGAGATGGAGGCCAGCCTGGACTACATAGCAAGTTCCAGGCCAGCTGAGGCCACAGGGAGACCCTGTCTCAAAAAGACCAAAAAAAAAAAAAAAACCTGGAAAAAATTTCAAACAGGTATTAGCCTGGCCCAAATAAATTTAGTTTACTTAATATTTTTGATCATGGTGAGGTACTTGGACAATATTTTTTTAATTTTATTTATTATATTTTATGTGTATGAGTGCATTGCCTGCATGTGTATAAGTGCACCCATGTCATGCAATGCCCATTGAGGTCAGAAGAGGGTGTCAGATCCCCTAGAACTGGAGTTACAAATGGTTGTTAGCGGCTATGCCAGTGCTGGGAATCAAATCCCAGTCCTCTGCAAAAGCAGTCAGTGCTCTTAACTGCTGAGCCATCTCTCCAGCCCCAAGGTACTTGGACAATTTTTGTGTGTTCTTGTTACTGGGATCAAACCTATGACCTTGCACATGCTAAGCAGGCACTCTACCACTGTGCTACATCCACAAATTAAATGTTTGTATTAAATATGATTTAAAAGAAGACATCAGGCCTAGCAGCACATGCCTTTAATACCAATGCTCTGGAGACATAAGTGAGTTCAAGGCCAACCTGGTCTACATAGCAAGTTCCAGGACAGTCAGGGCTACATAGTAAGACCCTACAAAATAGACTATTGCATGTATCTGGATGTATCTATAAAGGATCTCATTTCCAGAATACAAAAAGAATTCCCACAATAAGGGGAAGATAACCCAGTGATTAAAAGACGAGAGCTCTACGAAAAGGAAGATCCAAAGAGTCCACAAACATGTTCATTATTAAGGAAAAAGAAAAGCAAAGCCATGACAGGTATCAACACATGATCTAAAAATTGATAATAGTAATGATATCAATATGGAATGATGGGAATTCTCACTACTTGTGGGAGAGTTACTCTGGAAATTACTTAGCAGAATCTATGAAGGCTGAGCACATGTACAGCCTCTGACCTAGTAGTTCTTCTACTCAGTATTCACGAGAAGCAAGTTCACAAGTGTTCTTACCAGTGGTCTTCATAATAACCACAAAGTGAAACAGCTTGAAAGTCTGCCAGGGATAGAATGGATACATAATTTATGGGAGTGCAACTCAGGGGTAGAGCTCATGTTTAGCATGTTCACCAACCAGCACTGGGAGAAAGAAATTATGGTTAGTCACAAAACGGAAATATCATATGCTCTAGTTTCACGTTTGCCGCTGTGATAAAATATCCTGACCAAAAGCAATTTAGGAGAGGAAGGGTTTATTTGACTTACAATTCCAGGTTAGCAGGCTACTCAAGGTGGCAGGAACTTAAAGCAACTAGTCACATCACATCCACGGTCAAGAGCAAAGTGAGAATAAATGCATCCTTCCTTGCTTGCTATCCTTCCTTATAGTTTAGGGCACAGCCTAGGGAATGGTGCTACCTACAATGGGCTGGGTTAATTAACAAGCAACTTGATCCCCTAGAGACATGCCCACAGGCCAGCCTGATCTCAATAATTCCTCAATTGATGCTCTCTTTCCAGGTGATTCCAGGTCATGTCAAATTGACAGTTTAGCACACCATACAATGGGAACCAGTATATTACAGCAACACGCAGCAGCAGGGGTGAACACCACAACCATTATGCTTGGTGAAAGAAGCCAGACACATACACAAAGTTCAGATAAACAAACCTAACCAATGTTAGAGGCAAGAGAGTTGTTACTTGTGGGAGGGGTTTGGTGGGAGAGATCAGGTGACATTATGAGAAGGGCTTTTCTGTGTCTGGCCCCCTTTGTCTCAGCAGCTAGCCAGTCCCATAGGTGTGATCCATTTGTGAAAATGCATTAAGCTGTACATTTATGACTTGGATTCTGTGTATAGTAGTAGTATATTTTCTTCCTTCCTCCCTCTCCCTCCCCCTCCCCTCCCCCCTTTTCTTTGCCATCTCCCTGTCCAGTCTCTTTCCTGTATGGGTGGGTGGTGTACCTATGGAGATCAGAGGACAACTTGTAGAGCCAATTTTCTCCTTCCACCATGTGGTACACAAGAATCAAACTCAGTGGGCTGGAGAGATGACTCAGCAGTTAAGAGCACCGATTGCTTTTGTAAAGGACTGAGTTTGATTCCCAGCACCACATAGTGGCTAACTCCTGTTCCAAGGGAATCTCATGCCCTCTTCTGGCCTATGCAGGTATTGCATGCCTGTGATATGCAACATATTTAGAGACAAAACACTCATACACATAAAAATAAAAATAAAGAATCAAGCTCAGGTCTTCAGTCTTGGCAGCAAGTGCCTTTGCCCTCTGAGCTATCTCACCAGCTCTATTTTTTCCATTTCGATCCATGTTGCTGCAGGTGACAGGATTTCATTCTAAGTGATTGAATGATACTCCCTTGTGTGTGAAAACTGTTTTATTTCCTCCTCCTCCTCCTTTTTTGGGGGAGGTGGGTCTTTTTGAGACAGGGTATCCTTGTAACCCCAGCTGGCCTGGAACTGGATATGTAGACCAGGGGGCCTTGAACTCACAGAGATCCACTTGCCTCTGCCTCCCAAATGCTGGGACTAAAGGCATGTGCCACCATGCCCGGCTTAAATTACATTTTCTTTTTCCATTCATCTTCTAAGTAGATACATGGGTTGATTCCATACCTTGGCTATTATGAACAGTGGGTTCCAGAGGGAGAATCCATGATGGTGGGGAAGAGGGGTTGGCTACATTTTCATCCATGTAGGAAGCAGAGAGAGCAATATACTTTGATTAAAAGAATGATATCTAAGCTGGGCATCATGACGCATGTCTGTAATCCCAGCACTGGGAAGACTGAGGCAGGAGGATCACAGAGAGTTCCAGCCCAGCCTGGATTACATATAGTGAGTTCAAGGCCAATCTGAGCTATAGAGTGAAACCCTATCTCAAAATACAAAAAAAGGACTGGGCATCATGGCACATACCTTTAATCCCACCTCTTGGGAGGCAGAGATTAGCAGATCTCTATGAGATTAAGGCCAGCCTGGTCTACACAGTGAGTTCCAGGCCAGCTGGGGCTACAGGGAGACCCTGTCTCAAACAAAACAAAACATGAAAAAAAGGGTGGTAAGATGGACAAATGTCTGATTTTTATCAAATGGAAGACTTGGGTTTATATTCTGTTAACAATAATTACAAATTTTAAAATTCCTTATGTATGTCTTCTAGGTCATATTAGTAATTATTATTTACAGCAAAAATAACAGGCCCATGAATAATGCTGATAAGAACACCCAGGTACATATTTTTGTGTGGAAATATGTTTCCAGCTCTCTTGGATAGATTCCTATAAGTGGAGCTGCTGTTAGATGTGTCCATTCTTTAGCCCATGAGTTACATGCATCCCAAAATAGCTATGGGTGTGTCCCAAAACACTGGTAGATTGATGTCTTTTTTTTTTTTTTTGATAGATGTCTTACTGCAATGTCAAAAAGTTTGGGGCTGGCTCAATGGTTCCGTGGGTAAAACTAAGCCAAACCTAAGGATCTGAGTTTGATCCCCAAGACCTACACAGTTGAAGGAGAGAACTGGCTCCTGCAAGTTATCCTCTGACCTCCACATGTGCATCATGACACATGCTTTCCGTGACACATACACACATACATACACACACTAAAAATAAATAAATAAGTAAATGTAATTTGAAAAGAAAAGTCTTCTAACTTAAAACTAAGAAATAAGGGTTTAAAAAAAAAAACCCAAAGTTGTACACTCTGGTAGCTGTTTTCCAAAATAGCTACACTACTTTGTTTTCCCATCAGCAGTACACCAGGAATCTTAATTATCGATACACTAGGAAAACTCTGAGTTCAGGCCCTTCCATGGGAGCTGACTTCGCCATTACACATGGGCACCTGGCAGACTGTACCTGAACACATAAATCTCAGGATTTTACCGATTCCTTATCTAAAAGCAAGTGATTCCAGAAATATTAACTGCTGGGTCAAGTGATGCATGCAGAGAACATTAGGGCTTTATAAAACTTAAGGGTGAAAGTTCAATTCTGGTTCAAACATTATGGTTCTAATTTTGTGTAGAATTTATCAAGGAGATCTTTGTATGTTTATAGATGTCTCTGTTGTGCTTCTGTGTCAAATAGAGAACCATTTACAAGTCAAGCTCATAAATTGCATGAAACAGTCACCACCAGACCAAGTCACTATGTGTTTCAGAAATGCCTTCTGAATATAGGAACCAATCTAAAGAGGTAACACGAGTGTGGGTGCAAGAGCGGAGCTCACAGTGTAGACCAGGCTGACCTCGATCTCACAGAGATCCACCTGCCTCTGCCTTCTGAGTGTTAGGATTAAAGGTGTGCACCACCAGGCCCAGCCATCTTTTTTTTCAAATCAAGACAGATCTTTGATGTGTATGTTCATGCTTGTGCATTCATGTAGCTGCACATGTGTGCACATACATGTGTGCATATACATGTGAAGGCAGAGTCAACCTTTAGTGGTGTTCACCTTGTTTTTTGAGGCAGAGTTTCTCACTGGCCTGGAGCTTACCAGGGTGGCTGACCGGCAAGCCACAGGGATCCTCCTGTCTCCATCTCCCCAGTACTGGGATTAAAGGCACATGTCACCAGACCTGGCTTTTTCTACCCCTAACATTTTTTGCATTGATTCTGAGGATCATGCTTGTGTGGCAAGCATTTTTCCAACTGAGCCATCTCCCCAATCTCCAAGACAAATCTTTAAAAATTACATGAGCCAAAAAGAGGGGCTCTAAGACTTGTCCCAAGTCCAGTCTGGACATCTGGACAGAGCTTTATTGCTATTTTTTGTATAATTTAATTCACGACTTCCTTCTGGAACAAAATAATGCCTAATAAAAATGCTTACAAATTTTTCTGATAACCTTTGTCAGGTTAAAACACTGAATCTTTCTGTCTCCACCTTTCACCTTCCAGGATTACAGGCATGCACCACCATGCCTGGCATCAGAAGTGTTTTCATGAATGCTGGAGCCAACTGTATGCCATTCAGAGCCATTCAAAGGATACAGATAGCGTAACACACAATGCTTACTTGACAGATGTCTGATATTCTTCAAGCATAATATTGTGCAAGTCATTTTAAAATAAACTAGTCAGAGCACTGTGTCTTTGAATGATTAAACTTCCAGGACATCATAGATTTGAAAAGAAGGCTGTTAGACTTTGAGTTTATTTTACTTTGGACTCTGACTCAGTGGGCAGCAGGGGGGCTGAAGAAGATATTTGGTTACACTATAACCAATATGGAGGAGTCACAGTTATAGAAAGAAAGGCCGATAATAAATTGAGTTCAATGACACTGGGAAGTCTCCAAGCTTTAAGATTGGAAAAAAAAAAAAAAAAAAAAAAGGAAAAAAAAGGGAGGAAGGTGGTAAATGCAGAACTCTTTTCTTTCTTGGAGAAAGTATTACTTTGTTGCATTATCTCACACTGGTTACAGCCCAAGTCTCCCACACTAAAGACATTTTTGAAATGTCTTCAGTAAAACATGTATCTATTAGAAAAACATGCCTTCATTTAGACCATTTTACTCCTGCACAGATAGTTTTCCCTTCACATACCTGCCATCTCTCCACTATCCTATTTATACAAAGATTACCTGTCCTTTCCAAAAATTCCTACAAATTCCAGTATTTGGTTTTCCTTACTTTGGGTTTAATATGAAAATGAGAACCTCAAAGAAGTATGACATGAGGAACAAACCTTTTTCTACAACATAAATAAGTATAATAATAAGCAAGATGTGGTTCTTTTCAGACCATAATTCCATTAAGTTAGCTACTCACATGATCCTTGTAGTTTTTTGTTTTGTTTTGTTTTGTTTTTAATAGACATGGTTTCACTGTGTGGCATTGGCTGGCACAGAGCTCTCTATATAGACCTGGCTGGCCTAAAACTTGTGGAAATCATCTTGTTTGATGCCTCCTAAGTAATGGGATTGCAGGTGTGCACCACCACATCCAACTGTGTTTTGTGGATTTTTTTTGGTGGGGGGTCTTTTTTAGACAGGGTCTCCCTGTAGCCCCAGCTGGCCTGGAACTCACTATGTAAACCTGGCTGGCCTCTGCCTCCCGAGGGCTGGGTGTGTCTTTTTTTTTTTAGTGCTAGAGTTTGAACCTAGGGCTTGGAGCATGCTAGACAAGTGCTCGATCACTGAGTGATATCCCCAGCTCTCACCCTTTTAACTATTTTTTAATTTGTTTTGTTTTACTATTTTGAGACAGGATCTTGCTATTTGAGCCCTAACTGGCTATGTAGCCTAGGTTGGCCTAGAACTCATAGCAATGTTCCTGCATCAGCCTCCAGAGTGTTGGGATTACATGAGTGTGCTGCCATATCTGGTTTCAGGGAACATTCTTGTGCCTATATCTCTGCCCCGTGTGGTCATTTCCTTACATCATTTCTTTCTAATTCACTTTATTTTCCATGAAGTTTTCTCTACTGAGGAGATAATGTGCTAGCATTGGGGACTTGGAAAAACAGTTTTTGAATGGAAACATTAAATTCCTCTAGGGACTGATGATGAGATGGCTCAGCAGTTTAAGGTACTTGCCACAAAACCTGATGATCTGGCTTCAATCCCTGGAACCCATATAGTAGAAGGATTGTTAAAACATTTACTACTGGGACTGAAGAGTTGGCTCAGTGGTGAGATCCTCTGCTCTTTCAGAGGATCCAGGTTCAATTCTGAGCACCCACATGGCAGCTAACAATCATCTGTAACTCCAGTTCCAAAGGATCCAATGCCCTCTTCTGGCCTCTGTGGACATTGCACGCACATGGTGTACTTATATACATACAGGCAAAACACTCAAACAGATAGTAAAATAAATAAATATTTTGTTTATTATATAAATTCAGGAAAATGTTTTACTACAACAAGAGAAAGATGAGAACAGGAAGAGGGAAAGAGGGAGGAGAAAGGGAAGAAAGGAAGAAAAAGATTGAGTTCCAGCTGACTACTAGCTCAAGATCACACAGCTGGTCAGATGAGGATGGAGTTAGACTTGAGAATGTTGTTCACTTATTCAAAAAATAGCTACTGAGCATATACAATGTATGTGTTTGTTATACTTTAAACTAAATTTCTGTAACAAAGAGTTCCAAATGCTTCCCCTTATTACAGTCCAGAAGTGGACAGACGGTCCTGGACAGGTAGACCACTCTGCTCCATAAGATCATTCAGGACCCCAAATTCCTTCTGTCTTGTATGGATTAGCAGCTTTTTCTATAATGAGCCAAACAATAGGTATTTTAGGTTTTGTGGGCCCACAATCAGCATCACCACCAATCCTTTTGCTAATGTAGCATGAAAGCAGCAGGGACATTGTGTAAACAAATGGATGTGGCCTATTCCAATCAAATTTCACTTACAAAGGAATGCTGCATGGGCTGAAGAGATGGTTCAGAGGTTAGGAGCACTGGCTGCTCTTCCAGAGGACCCAGGTTCATTCTCAGCGCCCACATGGCAGCTAACAACTGTCTGTAACTCCAGTTCCAGGGGATCTGATGCCCACTTCTGACCTCTGCAGGCACTGTATACACATAGTGCATTTACATACATGCAGGCAAAACACTCATACACATGCAACCCAAGTTTGATCCCTGGGTACCATATGGTTAAAGGACAGAACCAACAATAAAACATTAAAAAAAAAAAAAAAAAAAAAAAAAAAAAAAAAAAAACATGATTCAGAGCTGGAGATGTAGCTCAATTGGTAAAGTGCTTGTCTAGCATGCACAAAGCCCTAGGTTCAATCCTCAGCACCATATAAACTAGGAGTGGCAGTTTATGCCTGCAATCTTAGCACTTGGGTGGCAGAAGCAAGAGGATCAGGAGTTCAAGGCCAGCCTCAGATATATTATAAGTTTGAGGTCAGCCTGGGCTACATAAGACCTCATATTAAAAAACAAACTGAATTGGGGCTGGAAAGATGGCTCAACAGTTAAGAGCACTGACTGCTCTTGCAAGAGGACCTGGGCTTGATTCCTAGCACCCACATGACAACTATCAACTGTCTGTAACTTTAGTTCCAGGGAATCTGATGCCCTCTTCTGACCTCCTTGAGCATTGTAGGACACAGGTACACCTACCTACACACAGGCATTACACACATACACATAAAATAAAATAATAAAATATTTTAAAAAGGAAAGGTTTAAAAATGAACAACAACCCCCCAACCCCTTTGTCCATAAATAAAAATATTATGAGGAAGTCACAAAACACCAGACAACAAGAATGAATGAATAATTCCTGTCATGAGCTTCCAAGGAATAATAACAGTTATTGATTAGAGCACAGCAGGGAGAACTATGCTTAGAGGAGGAAGAACAAGAATCCAGCAGAAGAGAGGGAAATCTGGGGTATGTCAGGCTCTGCTTCAAAGGACACACCCACCAGAGCCCTGCAGCAGTCCTCCAAGGTGGAGAGGGAGAGGACTGGTGTGTAGCCGTCACTTCAGGGACCACATGGGAGTGCCTGGCCAGAGCACAGCCTTTCACTCCTGTCTATCTGGTGGATGTAACTCTTGAGCTGGCCATCTGAAGAAACTAACCACTCCTGCCTCAGCTGTAACAGTTGGTCCAAAAGACACAGACCAGCATAATGAGAGTCTTTTCCTTTGTATGTTCAAACCAGAATTTAGAATATGGAAAGCTCTCCTGGGTGTAAGAGTAGGGGCCTGGATTTCCTATATAGCCTGGTTCAGTTTCCTGGTGATGGCCAACCTGAGGTAATGAACCAGGTATCCAGAGAGAAACAGGAAGGGAGGCTGAGAAAGAATGTGATTAAAATTTCTTAGCCCTTGCTTTCAGTCCTCCCTGAGGTCAATTCCACCCTGCCTTTCCTAGTTATATGAGCCAATCATTTTTTTTCTTCAAATGTTGAGTTCCCCTCTCTTGAAACTTATATACTTTGCTTTCTAAAATGCATCCTGAATCTTCCCCACTTCTTGCCTTCTCCAGGGCTACCAACCTGGAGACATAGAAGCCACTCAGTGATCCCCTGCTCCTCTCTTGCTCCCCTACAATCCCCTGTCCACTCAGCAGGACAAGGGGTCTTATGCAACGGTTGATCGGATCATGTCACTTCCCTGCCTGAAATCCTCCAGCTTATAAGGCCCAGTGCAATTGGCTCTTGTCTACCTGCCATCTTGATTTCTGATACTTCTCATCCCTGGACTCCCTCCCCTCTGGCCACTCTTCTCAGACTTACTAAGCTTCTTGTTCCATCAGTCCCACTGTCCCAGGTCTTTGTGTGGTTAGCTCACCATTTATGCTTCAGTACAGTGATATAATAACCATAGTTCCATATATCCTCTCTATTTTCTTTTGGTTTTTTTTGAGACAGGGTCTTCCTATAGCCCCAGCTGGCCTGAACTTACTATGTAGACCAGGCTCAGCTCAGTCTCACAGAGATCTACCTGCCTCTGCCTCCTAAGTGTCTGGATTAAAGGCATGCACCACTACACCCAGCTCTCTTTTCATTCTTATTTTAATTTTTTATTATATTTATTTTGTGTGTGTATGTGTATAGGCATGTGCATGCCACGGCACCTATGTGGAGGTCAGAAGACAACTTATAGGAATCAATTATCTCCTTCGATTATGTGGGTTCCAGGGGTCAAACTCAGATTGAATTTAGATTGTCAATCTAAGTGCTTTTACCTGCTGGGCCATCATAACAGCCCATTTTTTTATTTTTATTTTTTATTTTTTGGTCTTTTTTGAGAGGGGTCCTCCTGTAGCCCCAGCTAGCCTGGAACTCACTGTGTAGACCAGGTTGGTCTCGAACTCACAGAGATCTGCCTGCCTCTGCCTCCCCAGTGCTGGGATTAAAGGTATGTGCCATCTTGCCTGGATTTTTTCATTTTTGTTTTATTTATTATTAGTGCATGTATGGTGTGTGAGTGTGGACACACATGTGCCACCACATAAATGTGGAGATCAGAGGACAGCTTTCAGGAGTTGGTTCTCTCTTTTCACCAGTTGGGTTCTTGGGCTAGAACTCAGATCATCAGGCTTGTGCAGCAAGCACCTTTACCCACTGAGCCATCTCACCAGCCCCCATTTCATTTAGATTACTGTGTTTAAAATTTTTTCATTTATTTTATTTTTGTTTTATGTGCATGAGTGTTTTGTATGCATGTTTATAAGTGTATTACATTCATGCAATACCCTCAGAGGCCAGAAAAGGGAGTCAGACCTCTTGGAACTGAAGTTAGGAATGATTGTTAGCTGCCATGTGGGTGCAGGGAACAGAACCTTCGTCCTCTGAAAGAGCAGCTAATGCTTTTTATTTTTATTTTATGTGTATGAGTGTATTTCCTGCATGTATGTAGGTGTACCCATGTTGTGTGATGTCTGCGGATGTCAGAAGAGGGCGTCAAATCCCCTGGAACTGAAGTTACAGATGGTTGTTAGCCACCATGTGGGTGCTGGGAATCGAACCCAGGTTCTCTGCAAGAGCAGCCAGTGCTCCTAACTGCTGAGCCACCCCTCCAGCCCCATCAGCTAGTACTTTTAACTGCTGAGCCATCTCTCCAGTTCTTAGATCACTGTGTTTAAACTGTTCACAGAAACTATCACAAGCTGCAGATATCTCAGTCACTGTTCTCTTTGTTGTTGTTGCCTGTCTTGAGCTCCAGGACAACAGCATCTTGCTCCTTTGTTAACTGTATATCCCTGGAGCCCGTGCTCAATAAGTAGTTACTGAATGGGTCTCTTTTCCTCCACACCACACTGCCATTCGTGCTGGGACCACTGCTTAACTCAGAGAGGAACTTAGACTTGTCACCCATCCACAGTCAGCCTCTGTTTTCACACGCGTGGAATGGGACTAGCCTGATGGGGGAGCACCGCACTCCTGGGCCTGCTTCCTCCTCTGTGGATTCTGAGCACAGTGCCTCTCAACCTCCACCCTCCAAGATCTGACTTTATGGTTCCTTCCAGCTCATAGGACACCCGACCTTCGTTATGAGAAAGTACCGGCTATAAAGATCAGCCTTGACTCCCTGCTCCGTCGTTAAACATTGATAATAATTAAGAAATAGGCGTGGAGTGGGCACTTTATAGTGACGGAATGTAAGGACTCCTGGCACTTTCAGATTGTGAAAGTCAGGTGGAGTGGGTTTGCCACCGGAGGCCACTCATCAAAAGGTCATTCACCCTGGAGTGGCAGCAAAGGCACCGGGCCTGGGCGTGTGCTAAGGGCAGAGCTACCAAATGGGCTCCTGCTTCTGTAAGCTTTGTAGGTACGGTGCCCAGGCTAAGGTTGTTCCTTCCTGGGAAGAGCTCTGGTGCAGAGAGGCGGCCCCAGGCTCTGTGAGGAGGACCAAGAGGAAGAAAACACAGAAACCAGTGCCACACCGCTAGTAGATTGTGGCCCACAAATCCTGGATACAAGGTGAGTGTTCCTAACCTGCTGTGGGGATGGTTGGCCCAGGGTCTCTGGCAAGAATCAGTGCAATGGCAGATGGATGAACCCTGAGATGGATGAAGGGCTCTCACAGAGGGACTGAATGGGGATATGACACCTGAATGCAATGTGATGTCCCAGGTGGGATCCTGAACAGGAAAAAGACCCTGGGAAAACTAAATGGCATCCAGATAAAGGAGGGAGCTTAATTTACTGATGACAGGTGCTGCATGCCAGTAACAGAACTTTGCTGCTTTCTGTTTTGTTTTGTTCTGTTTTTTCCTTTTTAATGGAGCCTGTTGGAGGCCTCTGTAATTTTGTTCAGATGACTGCAGAACCTGGAATAGCTGTTGCTGCTGCCTAACACACTGCTATTATTGGTCTCTAGATAAATGTATACATATGTATATATATATATATATATATATAATTTTTTTAAACTTTAGCTGTGCTGTCAACTGTGGAAAAAGAATCTCAGTTTACTATGCTGAGTTGGCATTGTACAGAAATTAACAGATGTACTGGTCTACAAACATTTAATTTTACTTTTTCCCACCTACACAGGGGTAATGCACTATATATGAAACAAAGATTTTTTGTTTATTTATTTGTTTATTTGAGACAGGGTCTCACTATGCAGCCCTGGCTGGCCTGGAACCTGCTATATAGACCGGGCTGGCCTCAATCTCACAGAGATCTGACACCTGTCTCTGCCTCCCGAGTGCTGGGATTAAAGGCATGCACTACCACACCAGGCAATATATAAGATCTTATTTACATGGGTTTGATTATAGATGCTAATAAAGTATTCTCTAAATTAAAAAAAAATCTAATGCTAATATGGTGCTCGACCTAGAAGCAAACTTGGATAAGAGCTCTGACAGAGAGAGGTCTCCTGTTTCTATGGTATTTCAGAGTAGGAAGGGTCTGGCCTTGTAACCTTCTCATCACTTGGCATTTTTTATTAAATATGTTTATTATAACATTATTATACATATTTAAATTTTTAATGTGGATATGTGAGTACCTTACATGTATGCTTGTACACCATGTGTGTGCCTAGTGCCCGTGGAAGATGGAAGGTAGCATTGGATCCCCTGGAACTAGAGTTACAGGCAGTTATGAGCTGCCTGGTGTAGGTGCTGGGAACTGAATCTGCAAGAGCAGCAAGTGTATGTAACAGCTTAGCCATCTCTCCAGCCCCTATTATACATATTTAAAGCATACATTCCATGTAGATACCAGTCAACATGTATCTCTTCTCTCTTCTTCTCTCTTCTCCCTCCTTTCTTCTCTCTTTCCCTCTCTCATCTCCATCCCTCTTCCTCTCCCTCTCTCTATCGCTTCTAGGGATTTGGTCCAGGAATTCATGTATGCTAGGCTAGCACTTAATTACTGAACTATAGCCCTGGCCCCCAACATGCATCACCATTCACTTAACTGATTAGTTCCATGAGTTAAATATCCAAAATCAGAATTGTTCTCTCTCTCTCTCTCTCTCTCTCTATATATATATATATATATGTATATATATACACATATGTGTGTATACATATATACATATGTGTATATATTATGCATAGACATTGAAAAATGCATACAAGCCAGGTGTGGTGGCATACACCTTTAATCCCAGCACTTGTGAGGCAGAGATAGATGAGTTCCAGGCCAGCTGGGGCTACAGGGAGACCCTGTCTTAAAAAAAAAA
>NW_008341028.1:5338964-5350535 GCF_000622305.1 Nannospalax galili
AAAAAAAAAAAGAAAGAAAGAAAGAAAGAAAGAAAGAAAGAAAGAAAGAAAGAAAGAAAGAAAAAGAAAAATGCATACAAAGCCATGCATGATGTCACATGACTTTAATCCCAGCACCCAGGAGGCAGCAGCAGGCAGATCTCTGAGAGATAGAGGCCAGCTTGCCGCTTTCTTCTCAGCATGGTATTCTGGTCAGTTGGAACTAGAACACAGATCCTATCAGCCAGTCATCCTCATAAATATCTCTCCATTACATCTTTCTTTTTTAAAATATATTTTTATTTATTATTTTTATTTTATGTGTATGAGTGTATTGCCTGCATGTATGTGAGTGCACCTGTGTCATGCAGTGCTGCGGAGGTCAGAAGAGGGTGTCAGATTCCCCTGGAACTGGAATTAAGGATGGTTTGTAGCCACCATGTGGGTATTGGGAATCAAATCCAGGTCCTCTACAAGACATCTTTCGTTTGAGGAAGTTGGAAGTGGGTATCTGAGTGTTATAAATAAAATCTTAGAAGCCGGATGTGGTGGCACACGCCTGTAGTCCCAGCACTTGGGAGGCAGAGGCAGGTGGATCTCTGTGAGTTCAAGGCCAGCCTGGTCTACATAGTGAATTCCAGGACAGCTGGGGCTACAGGGAGACCCTGTCTCAAAAAAACAAAAATAAATAAATAAATAAATAAATAAATAAAATCAATCTTAGGTCCAGGGACCCCACTGAATGCACAAAGAACACAAGGACAAAGTGAATCAAGGCAGATTTTACTTCTGCAAAAGAGAGTATTGCATGGTCAGTCAGATCCAGCAAGCACACAGGATCCAGAAGCTTGATAGGTTTTTATCCCCAACATAGGTATACTCTGTCTTTTCCCCATTAGCTGGGGTCCAACCTCACAGTCTTCCCCAGTTGGCTAGTTTTAACTATAATTGGTTCAAAAAAAGGGGGAGGAGGGGAGAACTCTACTGCCCCAGGCCATCAGGTTTGGGACTGCATCAGGGGCTTTCTTTAAACAAAAGTTTTACAGGGTATGGTCAGATTAAAAGATTAGAATTCCTTGTCATGAACCAAACTTTACATGGTTTGAAAGAAAAGACTAATATTTAATGTTTCTTACAAATATCCTCAAAGTTCTGGCCAGGTGTGGTGGGGCATGCCTTTAATCCTAGCCTCAGGAGGCAGAGGCAGGTGGATCTCTGTGAGTTCAAGGCCAACCTACAGGGAGATCCTGTCTCCAAAAGACCAAAAAACAAAAAAACCAAATGTCCTAAAAATTCTTAAAAAGGTCTCTTTGTTCTTACTTAATTTTGAATTATGTTTATGTGTGTGTCTCTGTGTGTCTGTGTATGTGTATGTCTGCACTTGAGTACAGGTGTCTATGGAGGCCAGAAGAGAGTGTTGGATCATCTGGAGCTGGGTTTATAGGTGATGTTAAGCTGCCTGGTATGGGTGCTGGGACCTGAACTCAGGTTCTCTGCAAGAGCAGTACATGCTCTTAACTGGTGAGCTATCTCCCCGGCCCATAAAAGGTCTTTCTTTTTCCCCACCATTCATATCTATTTTGACACATGAATGAATATTCACATTTGAGAAAACCTATTATATTCATATCAAAATACTTCCTTCCAGTCTATCAATGTTGTTTCCATTTTATCAAGATGACAGTGTCAGAGTAAACTCTGGTGTCAGTCTGGTCCTCTTGTTAACACTGTGTTTTTTCTTTGGCTGTCTGCCAGATGTTTGTGAAAGCTCGAGGCTACATGTCCAAACACTGTTTCAGGAAGAGGTTGAACCCCTGTACTGGAGACCACCTGTTCTCTGCCTTTGGTCGTTCTCATGAGTGCTCAGGACACATTTTCATAATGGGTCCATTCCACACCTTTCTCCTGTTTTATTTTTATTTTTCAAATTTCCATTCCTATTCCATTTTCTCCCCTCTCAGAGGCAACTATCCTAAGATGTTTAACATACATACTTTAAAAGCTGTTCATGTGCTGGGCATAGTGGTGCACACCTTTAATCCCAGCACTCAAGAAGCACATGGATATCTGTGAGATCGAGGCCAGGCTTGTCTACATACCAAGTTTCAGGCCAGCTAGGCGTTACATAGTGAGAGCCTGTCTCAAAAAACAAAATTCATGTATTGTTTTGTGTTGCATTGATAAATGGCATGGTATGTCACCTTAAGGATAGTTCTCTAAAACTTTTTATTACATTTATTTGTGTGTGTGTGTGTTGCCTGCCACAGCACAGTCCTTTCCTGAGGTCAAGGGACAACTTGTGGGAGTGGGCTCTCTTCCTCCACTATGCGGGTCCCAAGGATTGAACTGAGGTCATCAGGCTTGGCAGCAGGAGTCTTTACCTGCTTAGCCATTTGGTCCAGAGTTAGAATTTTCATCAGAAGTGTTGGGTGTTCTTGGTCAGCTTGATCTATCAGGAGTGTTCAACCTGTGGCCCATATACCACATCAGCCCAGGACAGCTATGAATGCGATTCCACACCAAACTGTAAACTTACTTAAAATGTTATGAGATTTTTTTTTTTTTTTTTTTTGCAATTTTCAATAAGCTCTATTAGGAAGTTCTCAAGTATTAGCTTTGTACATAACAAGGTTGTGCTGGAATGTCAAAAGGTAAGGAATGTCTGATTCTAGATGTTACTGGGAATAATACCTTATTTTTATTCAATTCTTCAAAGGAGCCAGTGATCACAATGGGAAGAATTTTCCTAACACCTAGCCAGCAGCAGAGCCAGGTTGAGTGCCAGATCCCTGGCTCTCATTCCAACCTACTTCCCAGGTCCAGCAGCCTTCACACCACCAACTAGATCAGTCAGGAAGTCCAGCAACTGGCCTTGGCCCAGGACTACCCAATACAATAGCCACTAGCCTGGTTGTTGCTGAGCATTTGAAACATGGCTAGTGGGAACCAAGATATGTATGTAACATACATAAACTTTACACTCAATTGCAAAGACCTGATATCAGAAAAAAAAAAAAAAAGTAAACTACAATAATTTTTACAGCAATTTTATTGAATACTTTGGATATATACTGTCTTCACTGAAATATACTGTCAAAATTAATCTCATGGTTTCTTTAAATAGGGACATAGAAAATCCCAGTTAAGTAGTAATAGTAACGTAGTATAAGAATATGTCAAAATGTGTGACTGCTTTGAGAGGGTCTATAGTTTGGTCAAGTACAGCTTCACCTGCAAATAAGGACAGAAACTGGCTCAAACTAAGGAAAGGGAGCGTGGGTTCTTGCTTTTTTCTTGCAAACAACAGAAACCAATCTGATCATTCTGATCATTCGTCTCCATTCTACCGCCTCCAAAACAGAAAAAGCGAGAAACAGTTCTGGAGTCGCGAGCATCGGGGAGCACTACCAACCCAGCCTAGCACTGAGCACCTCTCAGCACTAGTGCTAGAAATGCTTTTCTGGGTAATTCCAAACCTTGCCCAACTCGGCGCAGCAGGTGTTCTAATCCCCGAGAGGGAGACTGTGATAGGCCAGCCTTCATCATGTGAATAGGCAACGGCCTGTGATTGGCTAATTGGCTACCGAGGGCGCCGCTAGGGATTAGGTGGAATAATTTGTTTAGGAAAAGTAGAGGGTAGAATGCAGAGCTTTCTGCAGGGCCTTCTCAGGCCGCTAGTGGCACAGTCCTCGGCACAGATTTATGCCCCTTCCCCACATGTGTTTTAATGAAGATTTGAGTCACTGTCCGCTCTGTGTTTCCTGACTCTTCAGGCCTTCCTGAGATCACTTTATTTCTCTCTCCTCTCTCTCTCTCTCTCTCTCTCTCTCTCTCTCTCTCAAGCTATCATCTATCATCTATCCATATCCATCATCTATCGTCTATCCATCATTTATCATCTATATCCATCATCCATCATCTATCAATCAATCTACCTACCTATCTACCTATCTATATCTATCTATCTATCTATCTATCTATCTATCTATCTATCATCTAATCTAATCTACCTACCTACTTATCCATTGTGACACAGTTTCTCTCTATATAGGCTGTTCTCGAACTCTCTAAGTAATACAGTCTGGCCTCAAATTAGTGATCTTCCTGTCTCAGCCTCCTGAGTGGTTGTCACAATCAGCTTCGGTTCAGGCTCTTTTAGCCCTAAAGCTGTAGGCTAGGGGTGCTTGTTTGGACAAGGAGGGAAGGTCTACTGGGGTTGGATGTCCCCTCATGCTCTCTGCTTTGTTTCCAGAGTTGCCTGCTCAGAGACCAGAACCTGTGCAGTCAGGAGGGCAGCCAGGGTTTCAAGACTTGTCTGCTCACAGGCCAGAAACACATCATCCAGGAGCAGGGCCATGGAGCACAGTGAGGTGGTTGATGCCCCGGCTGGCTCTGAGGTGCCCCAGGAACTGCTGGAAGAAATGATTTGGTTTTTTCGTGTAGAAGATGGTAAGTGGTAAGACACCGGTGGGGTGTGGCACAGCTAGACACTGTCTTTTCTTTTTTAAATATTTTTTATTTTATGTATATGAGTGTATTACCTACATATGTGTAAGTGCACCTGTGCCATGCCATGTACTCAGAGGTCAGAAGAGGGCATTGGATCCCCTGGAACTGGAGTTACAAATGGTTGTTAGCTGCCATGTAGGTGTTGGGAATGGAACTCACTTCCTCTGCAGGAGCAGCCAGTGCTTTTAACTGCTGAGCCATCTCTTCAGCCTCTGACACTGAGTTTTCTACCACACTAATAGCACATTTCCTTCAAGAGGGACTGAAGCTAGACATCTCACTATCCAGAGGGGTTGGGCTGAGCCCTACTCTCTGTTGTCTCAGGGTGTGGCCACTCAGCTGTCAGTCACCTCTACTGTTTATTAAACTCTCCTGTGTGTCAAGCAATGTTGTCAACACTGGAGTTACAGCAGTGAATAGAACAGAAAACTCTCTGCTTGCATAAGAGTCCACTGTAGTGGAGGAGACAGAAAATAAACCAGGTCAACAACTAAAAGTATAATGTGTTCCTGATGCATAGTAAAAAAAGAAGCTAAGTAAGCCAGGCCTGCTGGTACAGGCCTGCCATCATCAACTCCAGCTACCGAAGAGGCTGAGCCAAGAGGATCACAAACAAGTTCAAGGCCTTACACGGTGAATTGAAGGCCAACCTGGATGGCTTAGTGAGATCTTATCCCAAAACAAAAAAAGGGGCTGAGGATATTGTTCAATGGTAGTGCTTAATAAAGGTTTGTCATGGAAAAAATACTTGCAGGAAGGGAAGGGGTTAGCTATGCAGATTAATTGGGGGAAGACCATTCCTGTCAGAGGGAATGGCAAAAGCTTAAGCCTAGAGCCTACCTTACTTTAGAAGGATATAGACACATCCTGAGCATCCAAATCCCAGCTCACCACTTTTCTGTGGGAAGTTATTAAATCCAGTTTGACTGTCACTCCTGCCTCCCTCTTCTCCTCTCCTTTTTCATTTTTTTCCTCCTTAAATCAGTAAAATCGAAGACTGTGAAGTTCATCCTAGCCAGCCTCCTCCTCATCTCTTACCCCCTCCACCCAACTATTCAGCTGCAGTGCTGTCTCCTGCATAGGATCATCTTTCCCCACCCATCCATCCACCTACTGGTCAGACCCGGAGTTCTACCAGGACATATGGTCTGGATGGGGGTCTCTACAGCAGGGGATAGATGATGCTGTGAACTAGGTTTGAGCCCAAGCCACAACTGTGAGTGGGTTTGAGTGGCACCTGGCTTTTCCTCAAGGATCTGTCTTTATCCTTCCTCAGCGACTCCTTGGAATTATTCCATCCTCGCTCTTGCAATGGTGGTAGTCATGATAAGCATGTTCCTCCTGAGAAGGAGCATCCTGGCAAACAGGTGAGGAGCTGGTCTGGGGTGGGTCTCGAGGTGGGAGTGGGGCTTCCTTCCTAGATTGCCCTCTGGGAATCACTTAGGGCCCTTAGTACTCCACCTTTTTGTGGCAGCCTTCAGGGAATTTGGAGAATTCAAAGCTGCTAAACAACCCAGCAACTGTCCCTGATAACCAACTCCTGGCCCTGGCCAGTAAGCAGGAATGATTCAGGAGTGTCACTCTTAAAGGGGCCTCCAGCTCCTCTCACCTGATCAGGAAGCAATGCCCTCCGCCAACTTAACTGAGAGACAAGGCAGCTATCTGAAGAAGCAGCAGACACAAGTCTTCTCCCCCATGGCCCAAGCAGATTCTCTGGCACGCAGTTCCTTCCACTGTGGCCAGGAAGTCCATGGGTTCCTTGAACAAAACAGTTCCGAGAGAGGGATTTGTGAGAGTTACTGGAAGGAATGTCAGGTAGAGAAAGGAGGCAGTGGGAGCTAGTGAAGGTGGCTGGGCAGGGGAGTGAGGTGTGCAGAGCTGGGGGTTGGGTCTTACATGCATGGCCAGTGGTATGTGTAGATCTGTTTGGAGAAGCAAGTAGGAAGAGACAGAAGGTTGGTTAGGAATTTCCTGCAGCATCTAAAATGATGTGGGGTTGTGGTGGTGAGGACTTGTGCTAAGTAGGATGACAGTCCTGGGGTTAGGGACAGTGTGGTTTGATGAAAAGTCACAGGACTCAGAATGAGGGAACTTAAGTGCATGAACAGCTATGTGCTTCTTTGGCCTCTTAAGTCACATTTCCTGATCTCTAAGTGGCAATCAAAGAAAGCTGAGCTCCCAGGTGGCCTTGCAGGTCTGGTGAGATGCTGTACAAGCAAGTGGAAGCTGTTTTTCTGTGGAAGAAATTGAGTCATCACCACTTCTCAGCTCCCAGCTGCCCATAGGATCTTCCTTCAAACTCTAACTGCTGGGGAGACCCAGTCCTGACCCAACCACACAGTATCCCTGACCAACACGGTTTGTTCTTCTCCCAGAAACCGAAAGATGCAATCACAAGACAAAGAAACACCAGAAGCCATGCATCTGGATGAAGCCAAAACCAAAGAAAAAGATAGTCTGAGCAACCTAAGAGAGATGCTGATTCCAGAGGAGCCAACCATGGCCCCTGTGGAAACTGAGATGAATGAGAAAGATATACCACTGGTCTTCCTTCCGGTCTTCCTTCCTGAACCACAGGAAACCGACAGCTAGGGGGCATTCCAGGAACTAGCCACCCCAAGCCAGACACATAGTCGGTAATCTGAGCTCAGCTCTGTGGTCTCAACCCCCTTCAAGGTTAGACAGTATCCCTCCAAGCATCATAATTTATTGTTTAGCAGATACAATGAATGAACTGCAATCAGATGAAAAATTATTATTAAAAAAAGTCTTTTATTAACTGTTTCTCAAAGTGGGCAGTCAAAATTGCATAGTTGATTCAGACAATAGTGGTACACACACACACACACACACACACACACACACACACACACACACACACACACACACCCCAAGTGGCTTGGAGCAAAAGTACAAAATTTGGAGCTGACCAGGACACAGGGCCAGGACCTGCCTTGAGTAGTTCATGACCTCCATGCCTCAGCATCTCCAGCTGTAAAATGGAGCTGAAGACTGAGTTAGAGAGATCTTCAGTCTAAGCTCCTAGACCTGCTGGCTGGGAGTACAAGGAGCAGCCTTCCCAGTTCTTCTGATGCCCTCTTCTGTACCTCCTCATCTAGGGGTTTGTGACAAACATTAAAAATAACTGTACCCTCATCTGTGAAAACTGTCTCACATCTGAGTCTTGGCAAAACACCAAATAATTTTTGAAATCTGTCTTATTAATCCCAAAGGCTTTGGGTTTTGTCTTATAAAAGTGGGCTTTGAACACTCAGATCCATTGCTGAGAGTTGTAGATCCAACTAAACCACACTACATTTACCTAACAGTGGGCAAGCTGATGGTGCCCACCAGATGACGTCTGATCCTGCCAGCTGTGGATTCTCTGAGGACTGTCACTGGACAGAATGACCTTATTCTATAACCTTTGTCATTAAACTTGAGAAAGGTGGTCCTGGGGCGGGGGGTCTACTAACAAAGTGGGTACAAGAACCCTATGAATGCTGATAAAAATGCCGGAGTTTCCCTAACCTGGCACCTCACACTCCCTCTCTTCTCCCTTCATTGAGAGTCAAGTGCTGAAAATATGCCAGTCTCAGTTCCTTTGCCATATCCAGGTATCCCACAGGATCATTTCAACTAGACTTTTCTTGGATAAACTGTAGGGTTTGTAGCCTGGAGCGTCTGAGTGGTCAGAAGTCATGGGAGGTGCCAGGCTTTGGCCTCTGAACAGCGCCCCTGCCTTTCCCTACCACCAGGTGGCGCTAGGACCTCAGGGCCAGCCATCCTGAAGGCTGTTCTAAACCTTCCTGTGAACAAAGTTTCTCTAGGTGGTCTATCCAAGACTACAGTGAGGAGATGCAGCCGGCCTGGCAGTGGCTGGAGCAGGAAAGGCTCATGGCACACAATGTATACTGCAGTTCCTTCCTGCTTGTGACTGACCCCAGGTCTCTGGGCTGTACCAGGGGCAGCTTCCCTCCAGGGTGAAATGCAGTGGTTATCATGGAGACCAAGGCTTGGAGGGAATAGGAACAACATTCATGCCTGTCCCCCTGGCTCATACAATGAATGGAGTATAGAGCCCTGCTTGGTGCTGGAGACAGAGTCTGCTATCTACTAGAGGGCAAAGGCTATTGGTTCATCAGGGGACAAGGTTGGTGGAGACAAGCCCTGAAGCCCTGGCCATCAGATGAGCCCAAGGTTCTTGTAGAATGTCCTCAGAAGATCTTGAAGCCCTTCAGTAGAGTCAAGGTGGGTGCCTTGCGCTTGCTCTGGGCCCGGGATGACTTCACAGTGACCAGCTTAGCCTGGGCCACAGTAGGCATCTCTTTCAGGCTGATAGTAGAGAGAGTGTTGAAGGTGCAACTGGCTAGCCCATGCCGAGCAGCTAGTGGGGTCTGGTGGGACAGGGCCTTCTCCTCGGAGATGAAGAGGGGCCGGGCCAGGGGGCTCTTCTCCAGCTCCCGCCGGGCCTCCCGTACTGCCTCATGGAAGACGTGCTGCACGTGCTCAAAATCCAGGCAGGCAGAGACTTCAAAAAACAGGCACCCAAACCTGCTGGCCAATGCTGCACCTTCAGCTTTGGTGACCTGCCTGGTGACGAAGCAGGGTAAGGCAGAGTCAGGAGCATGCCACCCCAAGTCAGCAGGGAGGGTCCTGCATTCATCTCCCCTCTGACTGGCTTAGGGCCTGAGCCCATCTTCACCCTCTGAATCTGTTTACACATCAGTACAAGAGGAAATGGCATCTGCCTCTCAGGGTTGTTGAGGCTAAGACAATCTGTGATGGGTGCTTGGAGCACAATACCTGGCAAAGACTCAGTGCTCAATAAATGCTGGCTGATGTCACTAAAATCAAAATTTAGGAAGGAAGATAAGGAAGAGAAAAAAGTCTGACCAGTCTCCCATGCTAGACCCTGCCCATGGCCACAAAAAGAAGGCATCACCTTGTGTCTATTCCTTGGTCAGGAAATGGCAACCCTCAGCCCTAGCTTGAGGGATCAGTACTAGAGAGAAGCATTTGTTTGCTCTGAAGTGCCCAGACCACCAAGATAACTCAGGAAGCCTGTGGCTGGCAGAACTCTTGGGGTTCATGGGGATGTTTTGTCTGCTTGTCTAGAGGAGGGCCAGCAGAAAACAGGGATGAGGACATCATATCATGGGGAGCAGGGGAACAGAGAACCCATTCCTGTTTGGTCCTAGCCACCTCCTGTGATGATAAGACAGACTGTAAGTGGAAGACTCCTCGAAGCTTCTGAGCTAGACATCATGGGAACTTCAGTGAAGAAAAATGAAGAGTGACTTGGGTAGTTCATAGGCTTCTCAGGTTTTGAGGCCAAGGTTCCACTGGCTGAATCCTCCTGATCCATTGGTGAGCTGCCCCAGCCACCATCTCTGAGGACCATAGTAGAGCCCAAAATGAGGGGAGACACCAGGGTATGGAGTGGTAGGAAAAAAGTTTTTGCCCAAGGCTGATTTGGCAGGAGCAAGGGCCTTAGAGAGAGACTGGGATACAGCAGGGATGAAAAGGGTGGGGGTAGAGCATCTAGTCCCAGGGCTAGCATCCTATCTGCACCTTCACCACTTCCCAAGGATCCTTGGTGTTATTTGTTTCTATGGTGAGCTTGAACCTGCAACTCTGCCATAGGATATGAATGACAGTTTCAGAAACAAGAAACACATGTGCACATGCATGTGTGTGTATGTTTGTGTGTGCATGTATGTGTGTAGGTGGCAGGCACACAGAATTGTCCTTTTCCTTTTCCTTTTTTTTCTTTTCTGAGACAGAGTTTTCCTGTAGCCCCACCTGGCCTGGAACTCAGTATGTAGACCAGGCTGGCCTCAATCTCAGAGAGATGTCTGTCTCTGCCTCCCAAGTGCTGGAACTAAAGGAGTATGCCACCATGCCAGCTCTTTTTAAGGACCAGGTTTCATGTAGCCCAGGTTAGCTTCAAACCTGCTATGTAGCCAAAGATGACCTTGAGCTTCTGATCCTCCTACCTTTACCTCCCAAGTGCTGGGAATACAAGTATGCACCACCATGCCCAATTTTACATAATCCTGGAGATGAACCCCAGGGTTTTGTACACAGGAGGCAAGTACTTGCTACTAACTGAGCTACAGTTAAGACCCAGTCATTTTTCTAATTTTGCTGCAGCCCAGCAAACATTTTGCCAGTGGGTTTGGAAACTACTGCTCTAACTCCCGTTTTCACTGTTACCTGCAAGATGAGCATGGGAGACACCGACAAGGGCTCAGGGAAACTTGGAGCTAGTGTGCCATGAGCCCTAATTTACTAGTGATGGACTTGACCAAAAAGGCTGTGGGGTAAACTGTTATGCCCTGCTCCTAGGGAACAGAGGCAGTTTCATTTTCATTCAAGCTCTGAATTCTGGTCACTCGCTTGCAAACCATTTTTCAACGGTCCCTGAGTAAACATGGACTCAAAACAGTGATCTGTAGTCCCCATCTCCCCGACACACTGAAAACTGCTGTATTCATAATCCAGTCTTCTGACTTCTTTTCCAGGCTCCATGATTCCTCAAAGACCACCTCCAGTGACTTCCCTTTATTCCCTGAGGTGCAATTTGAGTCTAAGGGTTGGACCACCCATGAAGGCCCCATACCATGGTCACCCTTCAGGAAGCCACAACTGTCTTCTCCCACTGCCCATGTGACCTATTCTAAACAAATCTCAACACTAGTCACTGGGCCTCTGGAACCTGGGAAAGTGAGAGCAAGTTAAGGGCAGCTTCGAAGGGGCCAATGGAAGGCTGGTGCAGGTAGACTGGCCACATGGGGCAACATCCACACTGGAGAGTTCAGGGATTGCTTAAGCATTAGTGTCAAGGGCCTCAGGGTCAGGCGGGTGACTTGGATGTATGGAGAGAGTGGAAGCAGAAACCACAGGGAGAGGCAGGGCCTGAGAGGCAAGCCCCACTGCAAAGCATTCCAACTCCAGGTCATTTAAAACACTGTGCCAGCCAAGCAAAATATGCTGCAGTATTCCATGGTGATCTGCCCTCTAGCCCAGTCTATGACCTCTGGTTCAAGTCTAAGCCTTTTTTTTTTTTTTTTTTTTTTA
>NW_008341028.1:5350721-5357290 GCF_000622305.1 Nannospalax galili
GTGTATAATTTAATCCTTTTTTTTTTTTGTTTTTTTTGAGACAGGGTCTCCCTGTAGCCCCCCGTTCTCCTGAAACTCACTATGTAGACCAGGCTGGCCTTGAACTCACAGAGATCCCCCTGCCTCTGCCTCCCAAGTGCTGGGATTAAAGGCATGTGCCACCACGCCCAGCAAGTCCAAGCCTTTCAAAGAGAGGCCTGCTTTTAGCAGCCAACTATGGCAGTGAGCCTTGGGTGCCATGCCTGGGCGAGGCAAGGGCTAGTTGGACCAAAACAGACACCTGATCCAAAGAGCCAATCAGATCCTCTCCTTGAAACTGGAGTTGGGCACTGAATGACCCTAGCTGCTGGGAGAGGGACCAGGGTCAAGTAGCCTCAGGCAAGGAAGGATAAGGCTGTTGTAAGAGACCACAGAGACCCCCGAAGATGGAGTGACTACTCTTTGCCCTTTGGGGTCTAGCCCTCATCCTGTATGGCCACGAAGTCCTTCTTTTCCTGGAAGACAAGCACCCACTGCATCTTCGCAACAGTCTCTTTATCTAAAATCTGTTGGCAGCTGTAACCCCCAGGGATGACCCCCTGTCTCTATACACAGAGAAGCGAGCTCCAAAGATGAGGCCTCAGCTGCCTACACTCACCTGTACTGGGCCATGTCTAGCTTGTTGCCTAGCAGCAGGGCAGGGTAGTCACGCTGCGTCTCCTTGGCGTGCAGGGCCAGCAGCTCCAGGTAGCTGCTGCTGCCCTCGAAACTCTGGCGACTGTCGATGCTGTATACGACCAGGAAGGCATGGGCCCAGTTCAGGTAGCGCTCACAGTTCCTAGGGATGTCCTGGGGTAAAGGAGAGGAGCTCCACTCAGGGGTAGAGGGACTTGGGGGAACAGGCTCTCACCTAGGTTGCCCTTCCCACCTTCTGAATCTTTGTATATTGTTCCCCCACAGATCCCTTTTCAAAGGGGTACTTCAGTGTCAATTTGGCTTCTTGCGAAAAGAGACATTGTCTCAAGAACCTCCCTCCCACCACCCAGTCAGAGACTTGGAGACCTTGGCCCCCTTGGGCACTGAGTCAAAGACTCCAGCATGGCCCTCCAAGGATCTGTTGTCCCTGGGCACTGCTGGTTTTGGATCAGGTTCATGTTGCCCCTTTGACCTCTAAGAACTGACTCTAGCGATGGCATGGGGTAGAGAGGAGATATACTGGGGAGATTTGGACTGATGGGCTCTCACCAGGAGCATTTGCATAAAAAGGTGTGTACCTCTGTATAGGTAAAAAATCCATAGCACAGGATTTCTGAGCTGATGCCAGCAATCCCTCTTCTGTTTGGCAAATCAGTGATTCATGCCCAGAAAGGTTAGCACTTCATCCAGGGTCACAGATCAAATTAGAGCTTAAAAAGGATCCCAATTTCCCTGAGGCCAGGACTTGGAAGACTGCACTGATTCTCCACTCTCTCTGGGGGATGGGGAGCAATGTTACCGGATCTGCAGTATCCATGACTCTCAGGTGGACAGGCTGGTGGTCCACAGTCTCCTCAGAACTGTAGGTATCCTCTGCAACATAAATGGTCAGCTGGGTCACAGGCATGGTAGGCCAGTCAATGATGGACTAGGTCTATGTTCCAGCTTCCCTCTGTGCTGGACCCCAGTATCACCTTGAGTGGCCCCTTAGAGTTGTTCTAGAGTCACTGTCCCCTTCATCTGCTGGGCTTGGAGCACCAGAGGTTACACCATACCGTGTCCCAGGAGATAGGCCGTTTTCTAGAGCCAGCAGGGTGGAGTGTGTGACCCATGGGCTCAGCAGCAGAGGCTTGGAACTTCCTCCCAGAACTCCAAGTTTTTCCTCCCTCTGTCCCTCCCATCACAGTACCAGCCCCACAAGGAATCTCTAAAGATGACTCTCCTACCCAGTGGGAGAGGAGACAAAGGAAAAGAGAATCTTAGGACATGGTAGGACATGGTAGAGGGAGGGCCCATCAGACCTCGCTTAGAAGTTCCAAGGTTTTACAAATAATCCTCGTTAATTGGACAAGGCAGTAAGGAATCAGGGCCAACTTCATGGGGCTGGGGAGAAAGCCCAGTAGGTAGGAGCACTTGCTGTACAAGCATAAAGACCTCAGTTCCAGTCTCCAGCATCCACATAAAATGCCAAGTATGGCCACATGCACACCTGTAACCCCAGTATTGTGGGAGGCTGAGACAGGAAAATTGCTAGGGCTTGCTGGCTATCAGACTAACTCTGGGTTTAGTGAGAGACCCTGTTTCAAAGGAATGAAGTAGAGAGTGACAGAGCAAGCTGCCTGACGTCCTCTTCTGGCCTCTGTGAGAGTATAGATATGCACACTTACATAAACACACCTGCGCATATGCCAATATGCTCACAGCAGACACACACAGAAAGCCAACTTCGGCTACATTTTAGCTGCATGATTTAGTCACATCACTTCAGCTCCCAGGGACTGCTTCCTGTTTTTAAAACGGGAAGACTGAGATAACATGGGCTAACAGTTTTCAAACTTTCACTCTCCTGGGCCTGTCCCAGTGTTAGTGCATTCAGTAGCCCCACCTCCCAGGGTTGTGGAAGGACTTGATAGGCCTCTGGGCTTGGGGACAGGCCCACAATAAATATCTAGAAAGGATGGTGGGGACTGTGAAAGAACTCCAAGCTTAATAGGACACGTTCAAATTCTCAGGTGATTCCCCCTTTTAATTAATTAATTAATTAATTAATGCAGGTGTGTTATTGTGTATGATTGTGTACATGTTTATATGTATGCATACATGCATGTGGGGCCAGAGATCGACATCTGTGGTCTTCCCCAGTCTTTTGCCACTTTATTTTTATTTTTTAGATTTATTTTTTTCAAATTATGTGTATGTGTCTGTGCCACATGCCTATGTCACATGTGTGCTGGTGCCTGCAGAGACCAGAAGAGGGTGTCAAGTCTCCTGGAGCTGGAGTTACAGGGAGCTGTGAGCTGCCTGATGTGAGTGCTGGGAACTTGGGTTCTCTGGGAGAGTGGCGAGTGCTCTTAACCACTGAGCCATCTCTCCAGTCAGCCTCCACTTTATTTTTTTGAGACAGACTATCATTATGCTGCCCTGGCTGGCCTGGAACTCACTATGTAGACCAGATTGTATTCAAACTCACAGAGATTTGCCTGTCTCCTGAGTGCTGGGATTAAAGGCAAATGCCACCACACCAAGCCTCTACTTTTTTTTTTTTTTTTTTTTGAGACAGGGGCTCCCTATAGCTCCAGCTGGTCTGGAATTTGCTATGCAGATGAAGCTGGCCTCAAACTCACAGAAATCCGCCTGCCTCTGCCTCCCGAGTGCTGGGATTAAAGGCGTATGCCACCACACCCCGAACATTTTTTTAAGACAGTGTCTTTCATTGAACCTGAAGCTCATCAATTCAGAAATGCTGACTGGTCATTGAGTTCTGGAGATCCTCCTGTCTCTACCTCCTCATTTCTGGGATCACAGATGTGTGCTACCACACCTGAATCTTTACACAAACTCAGGTCCTCATGCTTATATGGTAGGCACTTTACCGACTGAGCTATTACCACCCCCATTCTACTTCACCTTGCTGCCACACTTATTTTAAAGAGAAATAATTTAAGACTCAATAGAAATTACAACAGAGTTCATACATACTCTTCACCCCACTTCCCCCAATGTTAACACCTTACATAACCATAGTACAATTGCCAAACCAGGAAAATGATGTTGGTTGGTACTATGAACTAAATTACCAACCTTATTTGGATTTAACAAATTAGTGTTTTGTCTGTTTTTTCCCCAGTTCTTATGACCTTAAACTTAAGCCTGCATGTGGTCAGGAATGCAGAAAACATCACTGCCATATTGGTAGTTGGTCTCTTTATTCGCTGCAACCTTCCCTTGGGCTGCTGGCACATGTGTGAGGATACTAGGTCCCCACCTTTCCTTGGGGGACCCCTCTAGGCAGAACTGCGGTGCTCTCTGCTTTCCTGACAGCAGTCACTTTGAGAACAGCACCCCGAGCCCTGGATGAATGTAGTCACACACTTCTCTCTGAGGGCTGCTGGCAGTCAAACAGGCCTGGACACATGCCAGGTCCACTAACATCCAGCATGAATCACAGACAGCTCCTCGTCCCCAGCTTGGGGACTTAGATAAATAGCTTCTCTTATCCAAAGAGAAAAAAAATAATCTAATGGAAAATATGCCCCAAATGTTTAACTATATTTGGCCCAGGGAGAGCTATCCTTGGGTGCCTACATTGTATTCATACTTTTTAGTTTCCTGCCAAAGTTGTACGAGGCACCCCTTTAAGGCACTGCCTCCAAACAGGCAGAGTCCTGCCCAGCCTAGTGACAAGTGTTTACCCAAACTTAGTCTCCTGGTGTCCCTTCCATCCAAGCACCTTCTAAAGCTGATGCTGGCCCAACTGTAGAAAGATGAAAAGACTGTTTGGGGAGGCTGAGGCTGGAGGATTTTAAGTTCAAGGCCTGTCTGGGCTACAGAATGAGTTCAAGGCAAGCCTGAGCAATTTAGTGAGACTCTGCTTCAAAATTGAAAAGAACAAAACCAACAAGAAAGTTTGGAAATAGAACTCAATAGTAGAATGCTTGGTTAGTATGCATGAGACCCTGGGTTCACTGGATCCCCAGGACTAGAAAAAAATGAACTTGAACTTGGGCTTTCCTGGCTGCCTCCCCACTGTGACCCCCTTGCTCCCTGACTCCTGACACAGCTGCTGGTCCTCCAGCTATGTCTGACTGGAATCGTCCTGTTCAGTAGGGACCGGAACATGAATGTGCAAGTTGGATGAAGCCTCAAGTCATCTTGTCTGGCCTCCCCTTTACAGCCTAGGTGACTGGCCTCAGGGGCCTGAGTGGCAGCTGCTCGCCCAGGCACAGGGGTATGTAGCCTTCTCTGATTCTGAGGACTATGATGTCCTTAAACACATGTGCTTGGTAAGAACCATCCTACCCATAGCACTTTTCTCTTGGTAGTAGTAATTTTTTTTAAACATTCTTTTTTTTTGTCTTTTTTTTGAAGCAGAGTCTCCCTGTAGCCCCAGCTGTCCTGGAACTCACTATGTAGACCAGGCTGACCTTGAACTCACAGAGATCCTCCTGCCTCTGCCTCCCAAGTGCTGGGACTACAGGCATGCGCCACCATGCCCGGCTTAAACATTCTTTCTTAATTATTTATTTTAATTTTATGTGTACAAGTGTTTTGCTTGCAAGTATGTAAGTGCACCTGTGTTGTGCAATATCCACAGAGACCAGAAGAGGGCGTCCGGTTTCCTAGAACTGGAATTACAAGCTGCTGTTAGCTGCTATGTGAATGCTGGGAACTGAACCTGGGTCCTCTGCAAGAGCAGCCAATGCTCTTAACTGCTGAGCCATCTCCCTTCTTTTTGGGACAGGGTCTCCCAGTAGCTCCAGCTGTCTGGGAATTCACTATGTATACCAGGCTGGCCTTGATCTCACAAAGATCCTCCTGCCTCTACTTCCCAAGTGATGAGACTAAAGGCATACATCACCATGCCCTGTGATAGTAATTTTATAAAAGGCGACAAGGAAGGTCAGAGAATGCATCAGATGCTGCTATAGACACATGCTCCAGTTGTGTCCTACTGGAACAGGAGGAAGGCAAATGGGAACCTGGTGTTTTTCCCTGAAGAAGCCAGGCAAGAACATTCCCTCAAGCCCCTTGCTTGCCTAGGTTGAGTCCTTCCACACAGTCTCCAGCTCTTACCAGCTCCACAATCACAGCCTGCAACAAGGCACAACTCCAACACAGGCAGCTCAGTCTATCATATGGAGAAACAGGCTCAGAAAGCCCAGTGCCACATACCTCTGCCTCCGGGTCCTCTATAGCATAAGCTGTAGATCACAGGAAGCAGGTGGAGCAGTGTTTCACCTTCATTTGAACTTGAGAGGCTCTGTGATGTTAGATGAACCACTGAGCCCCCTGAGTCAGCTTCCCCACTTATAAAATGGGGGTGATAATAGTTCTTTGAAGCAGAATCCTAAAATGAAAATCCAACCCCACAAGGCTGAGCATCTAAACTGTGGCTTGTGTCACAACCAGGCTGGACACTCCACCTCACAAGGCTCCCAACATGTGCTTGGGCTCTTGAGGAGACCCTGGAAAAGGCTATAAAGCTCTTTTAACAACATCTGCCTGAGGCTCACCCTCCTCCCCTTGGATGTCCAGACTTCTTTCAACAGGAGGAGAGGCACAGGTACCACAGTCTGTCCTACCAGGGTGTCTGAGCTGGGAGCAGCCAGTGGTGTCTCCAGCTCACAGGCTCTTAGCAGAGTAAGATTTCAAAAGCTGGACTGGAGAAATAGCTCAGCAGTTAAAAGCACTGACTGCGCCAGGTGTGGTGGCACACGCCTTTAATCCCAGCCCTTGGGAGGCAGAGGCAGGCAGATCTCTGTGAGTTCTAGGCCAGCCTGGTCTATATCAGCTGGGACTACAGAGAGACCTTATCTCAAAAAGACCAAAAAAAAAAAAAAAAAAAAAAAAAAAAAAAAAAAAAAAAAAAAAAAAAAAAAAAAGAGAAAACCTGC
>NW_008341028.1:5357735-5369973 GCF_000622305.1 Nannospalax galili
AAAAGAAAGAAAGAAAGAAAGAAAGAAAAGAAAGAGAGCATGACTGCTCTTGCAGAGGACCTGGGTTTGAGTTTGAGTCCTAGTACCAACATGGTGGCTAGCATCCATCCATATCTCCAGTTCCAGGGGATCTGACGACCTCTTCTGACTTGCGTGGGCATTGCATGACATGGGTGCACTTATATACACATGCAGGCAATACTCATACATATAAAATAAAAATAATAAAGAAAAGAAAAGATTTCAAAAAGCTAAGGTGACTAACTATTATGGGCTTCTGTCCCCCAACCCCAGACAGTTTGACCACATGTTCCACTGCCAGGTCAAAATTCCAAAATTACTCAACCAGGAAGCTAAAACTACCACTGTACTGGAATCATCTGTTGGGATCCTGTAAGGGTATGAATGAGTGGCAGGGAGGAAGAAATAGATGGCCAGAAAAAAAACAAACACAGTGGCCCGGATGTAGCTCGGCTGCTAGAATACTTGCCTAGCACACACAAAGCCCTGCATCCATCCCCAGCTCAGCATGAACCAGGCTTGGTAGTGCACACCCTGGGTAAAACAAGACCATTTTCAAAAGGCTAAGTTCATTCAGACACCTCATTGTCAGTGGACAGTTATAATAAAAATGTTGTAAAGATGAGCTATACGTTACTTTGATGCTGATCGGATTCCAATTTTGTTTGTTTTGTGTATTAGGATGCCACATAAGCACTTATCTGAGGAAAAAAATCCTGCTGCTAAAAATAAGTTTCAGAGACACTGATCTGATGGATATGAGAGCAGTATGCCCGGGAAGCCATTTGAGGAGAAGGGAAACACAAATATGCACTGAGAGTCTACTAGGGTCAAGTATGGATAGATTTTTTTTGTTTTTTGTTTTTTGAGACAGGGTGTTATAGCCCTGGTTAGCATGGAACTCACTATATACACCAGGGTGGCAATCAAACTCACAGAGATCTGCCCGCCTCTGCCTCCAGAGTGCTGGGATCAAAAGTGTGCATTACCACATAGCAGCTCCTAGGCTAGATTTTTTAAAAAATATTTTATTTATTTATTTATTTTGGTCTTTTTGAGACAGGGTCTCCCTGTAGCCCCAGGTGTCCTGGATTCACTATGGAGACTAGGCTGGCCTCGAACTCACCGAGATCCACCTGCCTCTGCCTCCCGAGTGCTGGGATCAAAGGCATGGGTGTCCTGGATTCACTATGAAGACTAGGCTGGCCTCGAACTCACCGAGATCCACCTGCCTCTGCCTCCCGAGTGCTGGGATCAAAGGCATGGGCCACCACGCCTGGCTTTATTTATTATTTTTTATTGTATGAGTGTATTATTTGCATGTGTGTAAATGTACTTGTGTTGTGCAATGCCCACAGAGGTGAGAAGAGGGTGTCGGATCCCCTGGAACTGGAGTTACGGACTGTTGTTAGCTGCCATGGGGGTCTGGGAACTGAACCCCGTCCTTTGCAAGAACAGTCAGTACTCTTAACCGCTGAGCCGTCTCTCCAGGCCCTCCTAGGCTAGATCTTTAATGTGTTATTTCTTTAATCCTCACAGCAATTCTCTGATACAGGTATATTTATGCCCATTTATCAGATGAGGAAACAGTAGGTCAGAGAGGTTAAGTGACTGTCTCAAAGTTGTCCAGCCAATTAATGCCAGAGTCACCATCCAAACCTAGCTTTACAAAAAAGCCAGGCACAGTGGGTGGCCCTTACTCCCAGCATTCAGGAGTCAGAGGCAAGAAGATCTCTGTGAGATCCAGGCTAGCCTGGTCTATGTAGGGAGTTTCAGGCCAGCTGGGGCTACAGGGAGACCCTGTCTCAAAACAAACAAAAAATAATAAAGAATGGTTCAGAAGCCAGCACCAGTAGAGAATGTCTTAAATACCATTTTTGGCTCTCCTGGGAAGGAACACTGAGTAGCCATCTGGAAAAACAGTACCTATTTGGATGTGGACATTCTACTATTTTTTTTTTTTAATTGCTTTTAAAGTCTCATCGCATCTCATATTTTAGGGAAAACATTCTCTCTCAGTCCCTCCATCTGGGCCAGCCCCCCAGATGGGTTGAAACATCCCTGTGGCTCCTCCCAGATGTGCAGTACTGGTCAGGGCCCACCCACAGGGAAGTCTCAAGGGAACATCCAGGTGGGGCCCAGTCAGCAGGAGACCCAGGAAGAGTGGTTTCTTACCCAAGTTGGGGTCATATTCGCTGATAAACCTCTTGGTCAGAAACTTCACAGTTAGGGCTGCAAGAAGCAGAAAGAGGTGGGTTCAGTCTACTGCTATGTCTGCTGGCCCCCAGCAACCACCCCTTCTCACTCTAAGAAGGCCTAAGTGACCTCTGTGGTCTCTGGCTGACACCCAGCTTGACTCTCCCAGGGCCCCAGGCTGCAGAGCTGAAGAATTGGCTTAGAAGTCATAAAAATGGGATGCCTAGTCCCACTAGTTGAACCATGAAACTTTTTTTATTTTTTAAATTATGATTAGCAGGAGAAGCAGCAAGAGATAAATCTAAGTGATACTCGTGAACATCCAAGGCCTGTATCTAGTTACCCTGAGGTCTGGTGAGGCCCCAACTGAAGGGGCATGTCCCTTACCCTGGATGAGTCACACTAATTCTGTAGCATGGGGCATTTATTCCAGCTCTGGCTATAAGCCAGAGACAGTGAGTGCAGAGTTGAACTGTTCCTGGGAAGGTTTGAACCCCCAAGGGCATGGGGTTTCTAGGCAAGGTCCAGGACAGGCTGTGTCCCAAGTTAACACACTCTAGTCTGAGTCCTCCAGGTCTTGGGCCTTGGCTTTCTGTAGGATTTCCACAGCCTCCAGGGTATCTCTGTAGAATGCAAGACTCCAGAATTGAGTTCTTTCTCCCTTGCTGAGTGCACTAACAGGACTGTTTCCATTCATAGCTCAGCCACATAAAGGCACGGGTAAGCCAACTATACTGTATCTATGTTGGATTTTTTTTTTTTTTTTTTTTTTTTTTTTTTTTTTTTTTTTTTTTTTTTTTTTGGTCTTTTTGACACAGGACCTCCCTGTAGCAATAGCTGGGCTGGATTGGCTATGGAAACCAGGCTGGCCTCGAACTCAGAGATTTGCCTGCCTCTGCCTCCCAAGTGCTGGGATTAAAGGCATCCCCACCACAACTGGCTGGACTGGTTGGACTCTTAAAAATATGATAAGCTGGGCTTGGTGGCACATGCCTTTGATCCCAGCACTCGGGAGGCAGAGGCAGATGGATTTCTGTGAGTTCAAGGCCAGCCTGGTCTACATAGTGAGTTTCAGGACAGCTGGAGCTACAGGGAGACCCTGTCTCAAAAAGACCAAAAAAAAAAGAAAAAGTAATATGATATAGTCAAAAAACTCCCTAGCATGCATGAAACCCTGGGTTCAATCTCCAGCACTGCATAAGCCAGGTATGGTGGTACATACCTATAATCCCAGCACTTGGGAGGTGGGTGCAAGAGGATTAGGAGTTTAAGGCCATCCTTGGCTACATAGCAAGTCCCAGGCCAACCTAGGCTACATGAGACTCGGTCTCAAAATAAATTCCTTCATTCATATATTCATTGGCTGATCTATGGTGTTGAGTCACTGAGGAAAATGTTGATTTTGGACTAAGAGCAAAATTTTTCTAGAGGAAATTGTGTTCTGGGTCCCCACTCTGAGCCAGGGGTACTGGCTTCAAAATCAGAGTAAGACTGGCCATTCACTGTCAGTTACAACTAAATAGCCAGGGGAGGAGCCCCTTTTGTCCTCCCCTCTTCAGCTGTCTGGGACTCAAAGTCGCGGGTGGAGGGGGAAAACCCTCCTTTTAGGGTCTCTGTGGTGGCTTTTAGGAGTGCTGAAAGTAGAATTCTGTGTTGACAGAAGTTATCTCAGTGGTAGCCCAAGATCCTGGTTCCCCAAGGACAAGTCTTTCCTGGCACTTGGGACCACAGCCCAGTGTGTTCCCAGAAAGCCAAAAGGGGTCTGGCTTGAAACAAATACATTTGATAAGAAAGCAGGCCGTTTCAGAATCCCAAGGGTTGGCAGTGGAGGAGTGGCCTGTCCCTGAGAAATCCTTATCTTCTACCAAGTTTCTTGGAGGAGGGAGTGGAGATGGACGGCCCAAATCTGGAAGCTGCAAGGCTGCCACCAAGTTCAAAAAGGGCCTTGGGCTGGAGATCAGTGTCCCCAACAGGTCTCTTTGGTGTCAGTCACCAAGACTGGCTGCAGGTCCCAGGGATGGAGATGGAGCACTTGGGAGATACAAAGAGAGGCAGGGGAGGGGGCGTCTCAAAGAGACATACAAGGAGCTACCACAGATAGAGATGGGGAAGCTAAGAACAGGAGGCAGCAACAGGAAACTGAGGCAAAGAATCAAGTCACAGGGACTCACCCAGTCGCCTGGGGAAGGAGTCCCAGGAGCTCCTGGATGGAGCTGCCCCCATTCACCTCGCCACATGCACGCCACCCCCGCCCCGCGCCACTCACCGGACTTGCCGGCCCCGCGGCGCCCCAGGATGGCCAGGTTAACCTCGAGGGGTGCACTGTGCGGCCCGCTGCCCGCGCGGGGTTTTCCGAACACCGACGACATGGCGACGCTGTAGACGGCCACGCGGGTCTCGGAGCCGAAGGGCCCGTGAGCAGCAAGCCCCCAGTCGCCCTCCCACAAGCCCAACAAGTTCGCTGGAGGAGGGGCGTGGCGGGGGCGTGGTCAGGGCGTGGCCGCCACGCTCCGAGCTCCTTTTAAGGGCGGCAGAGCCCCCAGCCGGGCCCTCACCCCTCTCCCTGCTAGGCCAACCAGTCCTGGCCACTGCCCCGGCGTCCATGACACGGGCGCTGCCACCATCCCCAGCGCCTCCAGACCAGGCCCCGAAGGTCCAACGCCAGGGCATCCTTGGGGTAGAGGACGCAGAAGAAGGGTTGTTTCCAGCCCTACAGGACTCTTCCTTCAAGAAAGTACCCGGCTCTCCTGGTCCTGCTGAGCCGGTCTGGTCTCCTCCTCCTGGAAGCCTCTGGGTTGGACTCTCTGCCTTTCTTGCATTGGGCCACAGCCAGCTCAGCGAGAAGGCACTCCACTTCCCCAACCCCATGCTTCATGATCGAGACTCTTAAGGGGCATCACTGCACGACCGAGGCTCCTAGGACAGGAGATTTGAGTCCTTTGCTAAAACTTCATAGCAGAGCCAGGCTTGGTGGTTTATGCCTGTAATCCCAGCAGTTGGGCAGCCTCGATTGAGGTGGGAGGTTTGCTTTGAACTGGAGGCCAGCTTAAGTTATAGACCACCTCAAAAACAAAAAAAACTTCACCCATATTCCTGCACATAATCCTAACAAAGCTCAGTAGGTCACCAAAAATAAATAAATAAACTGGGTCAACAAGCAGAGAGGGTCCAGGTCAAAGCGGACTAGTAATAACTTCTCTTGAACCAAGAAGGAAAACTTTTCCTGGACAGGACATGAATTCTGACACTGTCTGTGTTAGGGAGATTGCAATAAGCCAGCTGTCTTATTAAGATTTAAGGTACCAGAGGAATTTGTTTAGATTACATCCTCAGGCCAAAATTACTTGTACAAATCATGGCTAAGGTTTTCCTTTGCATTGTAGGAGCTGAGGAAGTGAGAGCCAACTTCCAGCCACATTCCTGGGCTGGTCACAGTCCTATGCAGACAGACTGGTTCCTGATAGAGTCTATGGGGAGAGAGCTGGTCTCACTGCAGGCATGCTGGAGAGGGCAAGATGGGGACCTGGGCAGGTTCTACTGATGTGAACTTTGCTACTTCCAAGCCTATGTGAGGCTGGGGGAGTTATTCAAAGTCTTTCTTGGGCTGGAGCTCACTTCAAGAAGCCCTGGATTCAGTCCCCAGCACCACATAAACTGGTGCAATGGTGCATGCCCATAATCCCAACTCTTGGGAGGTGGAGGTAGGAGGATCAGAAATTCAAGGTCATCCTCCACTAAATAGTGAATTCAAAGTCAGCCTAGCCTACAAGTGACCCTGTCTTTAAAAAAAAAAAGAAAATAAAGCCAGGCGTGGTGGCACACACCTTTAATCCCAGCACTCAGGAGGCAGAGGCAGGCGTATCTCTGTGAGTTCAAGGCCAGCCTGGTCTACATAGTGAGTTCCAGGACAGCTGGGGCTACAGGGAGACCCTGTCTCAAAAAGACCAAAAAAAAAAAAGACAATAAACTGGGCGTGGTGGTGCACGCCTTTAATCCCAGCACTTGAGAGGAGGAGACAGGCAGATCTCTGTGAGTTCAAGGCCAGCCATCCTGGTCTACATAGTGAGTTCCATAATGAGGCTAGCTGGGGCTATAAGAGGGTAAAGGCATTTGCTGCCAAGCCTGATGATCTAAATTCAGTCCTCAGGATCCATGTGGCGGAAGGAGAGGGTTGACTTTTGTAAGCTGTCCTCTGACCTCTACAGCTTTGCAGTGGCCTGAATGTGAGCATGTACACACACACACACACACACACACACACACACACACACACACACACACACACACACACACACACACTGTGCTGGATAGCTTTAGTTATCAACTCGACACACCTGGGTAGAGGAAGCCTCAATTAGTGAACTGCCTCCATTGGACTGGCCTGTGGTCTTGTCTGTGGGACATCTTCTTGATTATTGAGTTATGTGGGAGGGCCCAACCAACTGTGGGTGGTGCCACCCCTGGGCAGGTGGTCCTGAGTTGTATAAGAAAGCAAGCTGAGCATAGGCCAAAGGAGCAAGCCAGTAAGCAACAATCCTCCATGGCCTGTGCTTCAGCTCCTGCCTCTAGGTTCCTGCCCTGAGCTCCTACCTTGGGCTCCCTGATGAACTGTGACCTGGGAGATGTAAGCTGAATAAACCCTTTCCTCCCTAAGTTGGTATTGGTCAGAGTGTTTTATCACAGCAATGGAGAAGCAAACTAGAACACACACGCACATACACACACACACGCACACACACACACACACACACACACACACACAAAATAAATGAATAAATAAATAAATAAAGCTAAAAAGAATAAAGCCAGGCATGGTGGTACATGCCCTTAATCCCAGCATTTGGGAGGCAGAGGCAGGCAGATCTCTATGAATTTGAGGCCAGCCTGGTCTAACAGCTGGGGATACAGGGAGACCCTGTCTCAAAAAGACCAAAAAATATATATATACATATTTCTGGTCTCAGTTTTCTCATCTTTTTAAATTTCTTTTTTTCACATTTATTTATTTTATATGTATATGTGTATGTGTGTAGGTACATGCGTGACCTGGTACAAGGGACAAATTGTGGGAATTGGTTCTCTCCTTCCACCATGTGTGTTCTGGGGATCCAACCCAGGTTGCCTTGGCAGCAAGCATCTTTACCCATTGAGACATCTTGCCAGTCTAGTTTCCTTATCTTTAAAACTAGGAGCACTGCAAGAAGGCAGGTTTTATCTCAGTGTGAAGGTGAATTCTAACCCTCTGAAACTGTCTTTGGATGAAGCAAACCCCTGACACAGCAACAAAGGGGGCAAACACTTTAAGGAGGTGGTATAGAGGAAGACTACATCATGATTTCTAAAAATATTTTATTTACATTTTTATGTGTATGAATGTATTGCCTGAAGTATGTAAGTGCACCTGTGGAGGTCAGAACAGGACATTGGATCCCCTGGAACTGGAGTTGCAGACAGTTGTTAGCAGCCATATGGGTGCTGGGAACCAAACCTGGGTCCTTGAAATAGCAGCCAGTGCTCTTAACCATGAGCCATCTCTCCAGCCCTTTCACCATGATTTGTGTGATGGGATAACTCTTTTTGATCTTTTTGAGATAAGGTCTCTCAGTAGCCCCAGCTGTCCTGGCACTCGCTTTGTAGACCAGGCTGGCCTTGAACTTGCCTGCCTCTGCCTCCAAGTACTGGGGTTAAAGGCGTGCATCACCATGTTTGGCTATGATAGGATGACTCTTTTTTTCTTTTCTTTTTGGTCTTTTTGAGACAGGTTCTCCCTGTAGTCCCAGCTGGCATGGAACTAGCTATGTAGACCAGTCTGGCCTTGAACTCACAAAGATCCGCCTGCCTCTGCCTGTCTCTGCTGGAATGAAAGGCATGCGCCACCACGCCTGGCCTATGATGGGATAACTCTTAATTGCTTTCTAATTCAGAGAGGATTTGAGCTGTGGCTAGTTGGTTGCTCAGATCCTGGGCGGTGTCAGCTCAATACTCCCAGGCTGCCCCTGCTCAAACTCTGAGACTTAGGGGAAAACAGGGTTTCTCTCAACCAGTCCCTTTTCTTACCCTCAGCATTCCTGTCGGTTGCTTGTCTAGTGCCGTGAAGTGCTGGCTCCTGCCTGGAAAGCCTTGGGAATCTGTCACTTGCTACCTGATCCTTGAACAAACTACTTTGCCTTTCCAGGCCTCAGTTCCTCATCTTTAAAATAGGGATAATATTAAGGCTTAGGTGACATAACATGAAAGTGTTCCATCCAGAACTTGGTCCATGACACCCAAAAGAAACCGATAGTTCCTTCTCCCCATGGACAGCATATACCTTTCACCTACCTACAAAGAGGTTATGGGATGAAAGTTTGGACATCTCAGCTCATGAGAGAGGTTCTTCTGAGGGCTGTAGAGATTTCTTAGTGATTACCAAACCTACTGGCTGCTCTTGCAGAGGATCCAGGTTTGGTTACCAGTACCCATATGTCAACTAACAACAGTCTATAACTCCAGTTCCAGGGGATCTGATACCCTCTTCTGGTCTCTGCAGGCATTGTACACATATGGTGCTCCTACATACATCTGCATACATGCAGGCAAAACACTCATATATCTAAAATTTTTTTTTTTAATTTTTTTTCTTTTTCTTTTTGGGTCTACTATAGCCTTGGCTGGCCTCAGTCTCACAGAGATCTACCTGCCTCTGCCTCTTTAGTGCCAAGACTAAAGGTGTGTGCCACCATGCCCCAAAATAAATAGAGGAGAGAGAGAGAGAGAGAGAGAGAGAGAGAGAGAGAGAGAGATTCTTCTGTTAGGACAACTCTCTTTACCTAGCTCCAATTAAGGCTCTTTTTAAATTTTTAAAAAAATTTCCACTCTTTGTGTATAAGTGTGTTGTCTGCATGTATGGAAGTGCACCATGTACTTGGGCTTGGTGTCCATTGAGGCCAGAAGAAGACATCAGATCCCTTGGACCTGGAGTTAAGGACAGCTATTAGCTGCCATGTCGGTGCTGGGAACTGAACCTGGGTCCTCTGAAAGAGCAATAAATACTTTTAACTGCTGAGCCATCTCTCCAGTCCCTCAAGGATCTTGTAGAAGACCGTCAGGTACCCAAAAGGTGAAGGCTGTGTCACTGAACACAGTAGTGGGCATGCAGTAGGTATTCAATAGATGTCTGGAGTAAATAGGCAGGTATACAGGCTAGGCATGTAGGAAAAGTTAAGCTTTGGGGGAATTCTATAATGTCACTGCTTTTCCAGGATCACAACAAGACAACCTCTTCTGTGGTTGTTCCATGATAAATTCAGATGTTAAAACAGGACCTTAGAAGTCAGATCCAAACTCCTCTTCGCAGATGTGGGATTGACAGCTATAGGCTGGGTAGCTTTGGCCAGTTGATGGTTCTACAGCATCAAAGCCCAGGCAGGAATCCTGAATCCTACTTCAGTGCTCATCTCATCTTTCTCAAGGTTCGAGAACTGCAAGGTTCTCACCGCCCTATGTGCAGAGTCTTCACCAGGAGTGGAAAGAGACTCCTCCATCAAATGGGTGTGTATGGGGCATGTTTCTTCCAGGACAAGGACTACGTCTCCTCCATCAAATAAAGTTCCCATGGGACAGAGGCTAGCTCTCCCTCATAGACTGGGAATTTCCACAGATTAGAGTCCAGGATTCCATTTAATTAATTATTTTTATTTTATGTGTGTGAATGTTTTATCTGCATGTATTTAAGTGCACCCCTGTCATGCAATGCCCACAGAGGACAGAGAAGGGCATTAGATTCCCTGGAAGTGGAGTTACAGACAGTTATTAGCCCTCAGGTGGGACCTGGGAACTGAACCCCTGTAAGAGCAGCCAGTGCTCTTAATCCCAGAGCTATTTCTCCAGCTTCCCTCCCTCCCTCTTCAGACTCCACTTAAGAGCTCCTACTAGGTGCCAACTGGGTGGCTGCAGAGTTGAACAAGGCTGGGTCTGTGCTCCTCTAGAGTCTGTCGTTGTGAATGCCTTTCCCCCTCCCTGCCCCCCATCTGGCTCAGTGTGGGGAGTGCAATGTGGAGAGAGAGGTTGGTGTGAGGTCGGGTAGGGCCTGGGAACTCCGTGGGCTGCCCACAGCCAGGATAGTTCCTTGTCCTCTCTAAATCCCAGAGGGCCACTCAGGGTCTGGGAGGAAGAAACTCTCCCCAGCTGCACTCAACACTCACTGGGGCCCTGGGGGCGGGACCAAAGGACAAAGCCTCAGTTCAGTTTCAGAACCATGACCCTTACCCTAGGTGGCCCCCTCCCCATTGCCAAGATGCTGAAGGTGGAAACTAGATGTGTGTGTGTGCCCCCATCCACTCAAGGGGGCTTGACTTGGGAAAAAAATCAATCTGGAAGTGTTTCTTGACTTTTGCTCCTGCTCTTAGGAGATGCCTATGATAGTTCTATTTGGCTCTCTCTGGCTTTTACTAGATACATGGAACAGGCTAACTGGGGGAACCATACAGTAGTTTTGGTCCCCTGGTTGCCAGCCTCTCCCAGCCCTGCTCCTCTGAGCCTCATTGGGCAAGGCTAGTGCAGGTGGAGAGATGTGACTGGAGCGGCTAAAGAGCAGGGCACACAGTCAGTGGACAGAATTCTATCCTGTCCCATAGTGTCATTCATAGCAAAGGGAAAGCCTCTCTCATCTGGAAGACTCCTAGACACCCCTTCCCCTAACACTAAGCCCTAGCAAGGATACAGGCATGATCTGACACTGCAGAGTCCACTTGTTCCCAAGAAGGGATTGTCAAGCCTGCTACCTGAAAACTTCTAAGCCCTTTCAGCTAATGTCCGGTATCAGGGAAGGAGAGATGCTGGCAGAGGGCCTGGGATAGTATTCATGACACTCCTGCCCACCCCACCCCCATCTCATCTTCCTCTTCCTGCCTGGTCCCTGGGGCAGAGTGTCTGAGATATTTCAGTCAAATCCTCCTGGCATCTGGCTTCCCAGACTCACAGAAGTGGTTCTTACACCCCAGCCCTGTTTTGATGGGGTAAACTAGGTGGGAGTGCCCTAGCCAGGGAGCGCCCTAGCCCATGTTCCTTTTGGGTCTGTGGGGCCTATGACTGTGTCCTAAAGGGGAAGAAAGATCCCTGCCTTCCTCCTACTTCCTGTATGGTTCTCACTAGCTGCTCCAGTCTCTCAAAGGAGGCGTGTAGCTGAACATCACCCAAAGGGCATGTATCTTCCTATCAAAGTCTGGGCCTGTTTCCTCACCTGCAGAATAGAGTGGCAGGAGAGAGTAGTCATCAAACTCCTTTCCATCTGACATTTTGAGACAATTTCAGCAGGTCAACTAGGAAAGCTGATGCAGTCAGAAAAGTGCCACTGACTGGGCTGCAGGAGGCCTGGAGCTGTCTTCCCCAAGCGTTAAGACCCTGGGCAATTCCCTTTCTCTCTCTGCCTCAGGTCCTCATGGAAATGAATAAGCCTGAAGTTCCTTCCACTATCCACGTGTGTAGCACAGAGAGACAATAGAAGACTATGGTTAAGGGCAATAAGCTAGGGTCAAACCCATTGCATTCTGGCCTTATGTCTGCCATGGGCTGGCCATGGATAAAACCTCTTGATGCCTTAGTGTTCTTAACTATCAAATAAGGCCATCAATAATATCCAGTTTAGAGGTGGGCGTGGTGGCACACGCCTTTAATGCCAGCACTTGGGAGGCAGAAGCAGGCCGATCTCTGTGAGATCAAGTCCAGTCTGGTCTACATAGTAAGTTCCAGGCCAGCTGGGGCCACAGGGAAATCCTGTCTCAGAAAACCCAAAATAATAATAATAATAATAATAATAATAATAATATCCAGTTCAAGACTGGGGATGTAGCTCAGTTGGTAGAGTGCTTACTTAGCATGCACAAAGCCTTGGATTCAATCCCCAGCACCACATTAACCGGGCATGGTGGCATACGCCTATAATCCCAGCACTTGGAAGAGGAAGACAGGAGAGTCAGAAGTTCAAAGTCATCCTAGATATGTAGTGAGTTTGAGGTTAGCCTAAGATACATGAGACTATATA
>NW_008341028.1:5370055-5404828 GCF_000622305.1 Nannospalax galili
TATATATATTTCTTAGTGTTACTATAAGCAGTAAGTGGATATTGTCAATTTGGGGGTGGGGTGGGGACTCATAGTATCTACTCATGAGCATTGCAAGGATTAGGAGTTAAAATTCTTATGATGCTGCAATTAAGTGTTAGCTGTTATTATTTCAAGAAGTCTTTCTCATCCACAGGTATACCATCCTTGAAGCACCTACACATTCCTTCACCCAAGGTCACAAACATGGAGGAATCTGGTAAGTGGAGACCAATACCAACTTCCCACTCTCATCCCAAGTCAGGAATCACTCAATATATAATGGCTTATAGGATGTTCCCTTATGTAACACAGGCTTAAAAAGGGATTGGGGATAGCTGGGTGTGGTGGCACATGCCTTTAATCCCAGCACTCGGGAGGCAGAGGCAGGCAGATCTCTGTGAGTTTGAGGCCAGCCTGGTCTACATAGTGAGTTCCAGGACAGCTGGGGCTACAGGGAGACCCTGTCTCAAAAAGACAAAACCAGTACCATCACGGAATATACAAAAAGACAAAAAAAGGAATTGGGGGACTGGAGAGATGGCTCAGTGGTTAAGAGCACTGGCTACTCTTGCAGAGGAGCCCGGTTTAGTTCCAAGCATCAACATGGAGGCTAACAAACTTCTGTAACTTCAGTTCTAAGGAATTCAACACCCTTTTCTGGCCTCTGTGGGTTTGCACTCATGTGGTGTACTTACATACTTGCAGGCAAAACATTCATACACATAAAATAAAAATAAATAAATTTAAAAAATTTAAAGTGGTTGCTCTAAGCCAGAAACAGGAGCAGAGGTACACCTTAAAACTCTGGTTCTAAACTGTTCAATTTGCTCAACTTCTGCCTCTCCCTTCAACCTGCCTGTTCCAGCCAGGCGTGGTGGTACATGCCTTTAATCCCAACACTCCGGAGGCAGAGGCGGGGGGGATCTCTGCAAGTTCAAGGCCAGCCTGGTCTACATAGTGAGTTCCAGGCCAGCTGGGGCTACAGGGAGACCTTGTCTCAGAAAGATGCCCCCCCCCAAATCAGCCTGCCTGTTCCATCCATTTGACCAATGAGTGCTTCTTCCCAGCTGAGTGACCATGGACCAGTCACCTAAACCCTGACAGATACTGCCCCAATACTATGAAATAGGTATTACTCTTGACCTCATTTTGAAGATGAGGAAAGCAAGAGCTGCAACATCTTTATATAATGGCACACAACTGGTATGGGGACAGTTAAACAGAATATCTTTGCAAGTGGCCCTGGCAGTACCCTGCATGAAGTGGGTATTTAGTATATTGCCACTACTTCTCTCAGAATTATTCCTTTCTTTTTTTTAGACAGGGTCTCACTATGTGGCGCTGGCCAGACTGGAAATGCTAGGTAGACCAAGCTGACCTTGAACTCACAGAGATCCACCTGCCTCTGCTTCCTGAGTGCTGGGATTAAAGACATGCACCACCATCCCTGGCTCTTTAAAAATATTATTACTTTATTATTATTATTATTATTATTATTATTGCTGAGGTTGTTGTTGTTAAAAATATTTACTTTATTATTATTATTATTATTATTATTATTGCTGATGTTGTTGTTGTTGGTGGTGGTGGTGGTGTGTGTGTGTGTGTGTGTGTGTGTGCATGGGCACCGGTGCCATGGTGCAGATGTGGAGGCGTGAGGTCGTCGGTTCTCTCCTTACAGGGATCAAACTCAGGGCACTAGGCTTGCAGGCAAGAACCTTTACCTGCTTAGCCATCTGACAGGTCCTTGTCCCTATTTCTCTTAGCAGAATGATTGCACAGGTGTCCAGATGCCCTCTGGGCTAGGCGGCCATCCAGCCTGCAGGCCATCACATCACATGAGCCTGTACTATCTTTAGCCAGGGAGGTATTTATATACCCCAGGGAAGTTTTTTGTTTTCCGCCTCGGGGGGAGCCCCAGAGTCAGTGGCCCCAGGCCCCCCAGAGGCAGCAGCCTCCGCCCCTCTGGCTCATCATGCCCCGGGGGCCAGAGCTCCCGGTGCAGGTCTGGGTGGACGGCCAGCTCTTCCAGGCTGAGCAGGCTCTCCTGGTGGAGCACTGCGGATTCTTCCGCGGGCTCTTCCGCTCGGGCATGCAGGAGGCGCGCGCTGCCGAGGTGCGTCTGGGCGCGCTGAGCGCGGCCGGCTTCCGCACCACTCTGCAGGTGCTGCGCGGTGAGCGGCCTGCGCTGGATGCAGACGACGAGCTGCTGCAGGCGGTGGAGTGCGCCGCCTTCCTGCAGGCGCCTGCGCTGGCGCGCTTCCTGGAGCACAGCCTCACGTCGGACAACTGCTCGCTGCTGTGCGACGCGGCCGCCGCCTTCGGCCTGTGCGACGTGCTCCATAGCGCGGCGCTCTTCATCCGCGACGGCGCGCAAGAGCTGGTGGCTGAGCTGGAGCTGCCCGAGGCCCGCGCCTATGTGGCGGCCCTGAGACCCAGCACCTATGTGGCCGTTAGCACCCACACACCCACGCCCGGCTTCCTGGAGGACGCGTCCCGCACCATGTGCTACCTGGATGAGGAGGAGGACGCGTGGCGCACGCTGGCCGCGCTGCCCCTGGAAGCCAGTACGCTGCTGGCAGGCGTGGCCACCCTGGGCAACAAACTCTACATCGTGGGTGGCGTGTGTGGCGCCAGCAAGGAGGTGGTGGAGCTGGGCTTCTGCTACGACCCGGATGGTGGCACCTGGTGCGAGTTCCCCAGCCCGCACCAGCCGCGCTATGACACTGCCCTGGCCGGCTTCGAAGGCCGCCTCTATGCCATCGGTGGCGAGTTCCAGAGGACGCCTATGAGCTCCGTGGAGTGTTACGACCCGGCCACAGGCTGCTGGAGCTTCGTGGCCGACCTACCACAGCCAGCTACAGGGGTTCCCTGTGCCCAGGCGCGCGGCCGCCTCTTCGTGTGCCTCTGGCGGCCTGCGGACATCACTGCTGTCATGGAATACGTGGCACAGATGGACAAGTGGCTGCCGGTGGCTGAGCTGTGCCGTTCACAGAGCTACGGCCACTGCATGGTGGCCCATCGCGACAGTCTCTACGTGGTGCGCAACGGACCTTCGGATGACTTCTTGCACTGTGCCATCGATTGCCTCAACCTGGTCACGGGCCAATGGTCGTCATTACCGGGTCAGTTTGTCAACAGCAAGGGAGCACTCTTCACAGCCGTGGTTCGTGGTGACACCGTCTATACTGTCAACCGGGTGTCCACGCTGGTCTATGCCATTGAGGACGGCACCTGGAGGCTGCTCCGAGAGCAGGCTGGCTTTCCCAGGCCGGGGTCCTTGCAGACCTTTCTCCTGAGGCTACCCCCTGGTGCTACTGGGCCTGTGGCTACTGCCTTGCCAGAGCTGTGAGCCCCGAATGACTTCTGAAGACATGGAGTCTTCATGAACCCTGGCTGTGTGTGTGGCTGGACTGAAGATCTGCTGGGAACCCCTGTTTTCTTATTGGGACACTCAGATCTCTGCCTGCTGGTGGTGTGAATAGTCCAAGAAGTTCTGAACAAGGGTGACGCTGAGGTCTGAGTCCTCCAATCTCTTGGGCACTGAAAGCTGGTGGGTCACAATGTCAGGAGAGGGGTGGGGGCATTGGATTTGATGGATCCAGGCTTATAAGTGAATGAGCTAACAATGGGTGTGGCCAAGAGTGGGTTAAGTGATGTTTAAACAATTATACATATGTGTCTCCATTCACAAATTGAAAACAACATGCTGATTAAAGTCAGGAGTGGTGGCAGTGCTCTGGAGGCAGAGGCAGGTGGATCTCTGTGAGATTGAGGCCAGCCTGGTCTACATAGTGAGTTTTAGGCCAGCTGGGGCTACAGGGAGACCCTGTCTGGAAACAAAAGAACAAACCATCCACAGTATAATGAGATTACTAAAGGAATCAGCAGGGCAAAGGGGGAGTGAAAAGGAAAGAACAGAAGACCAGGAAGGAGGGTGTAACAAATGGCACAGAAATGGGGATACTGTCTGGAGTGGGAGATTCAGACCATGGAGTCTGAGAGCTCCCAGAGGAGAGTGAGACAAGGCTGGAGCAGACAGGAAGGGTCACTGTAAGCTCAACCTTTAAGGCAGAGCAGCTGGAGATGGAGTCATTTAGGGAGCGGGTGAGGCTAGACTGACTTGGAGCTGATAGAATAGAGCCGAGCCTAGGGCAAGACTATAGGAGGAAGCATCGATTCTCTACAGCTTTTAGGGACTGGAATGTAAAGTGAGGACTCAGGTGTAAACCCCAGTCATTTTTGCCATCTTGTGGGGACAGTAGACTGTTAACTTCCATGACTTTGGGTCACTCAAGGTATAAGGAGCCCAGTCTTGCTTATCTCTTTGTATGCTTTCCTCTACTGTTCTGGGTTCCATCTGTCCTCCTAGCTCCTGCTCTGGCCAGCCTCTTCCTGTCAGCTTCGTGCCCACCTCCTCTTTGCAGGATTGGCTGATCCAGCTCTTGTTTTCCTTGGCTGCCTGCTCTGCTCATTAGTCCCTTGGCTGTGACATTCCACATTGTATGTACAGCCATACCAGTATACAAATAGTAAGGGCAGAGGTCCCATGCTGTTAACTGGCTCAAGCATTGTCCTTGCTTGTAGAATAAAATGATGTCTTACAAGAACCAGTTAGGGATCTGATGCTGACCTGTGTTTTTAAACATCTCCAGGACAGATGCATGTCCAAGGCCTCCACTCTATCCATGTCCTTGGGCAGACTTCTCTCAGTGGTCCTGAATGGTCTCCATCCTCCAGGACCCAAAGCTCATGGGAAACTCTGGCATCATCAGAAGTGGAGAACACAACATGGCATTTCCTGGGTATGGAGCCTGGTATCAGGGCTGCCTCTTGCTACCTCTGTCCCAGACCTGGAGTGTGGTGCCTTCAGGAGCCTTCCAGCCTTGGAATAACCTAGTCTGATGACTCATACCAGCAAACCCTGGCTTTTGCACCCTGTGAATGCTGGGCAAAGCATTTTCGTAACTCTCCTCCTCTGGACTGACCTCAGTCTGGGAGTTGGGTACCTCCCTATGACAGTTGAGGTCTGTCAAGTTCAGAAGCTGACTGAATGGCCCAAAGCTACACTGTCTAGCACAGCCCCTCGCTTACGGTTCTCTCAAAGAATGTATATACACATACACACATCTTTATCATGAGTTAAAGACATTTAATTCATTAATAAGGAAACTAGAAAAATACAAAGCTGCTTGGATGATCATGAGAGATGGAGATTTGTATATTGAATTGACGAAGATGTGATGAAATAAGTTTGTCAGAGATAAATCTGGTTCATGTCTTTTGGTGTAGTAAAATTTTTATAGTTCTGTCCTGGAGGAAAAAAATCCTTTGCATCTTCACGTACATGCACAATCAGACTCATGGATGTACCCCCACAGGTTAACAAAGGACCTAACAATGTCTGGGCACACAGACCTCTATAATTAACTCCTCACTGTTCTGCTCTGCCCCAGAGTGACGCTAAAAGGATCCATAGTCCTCCCTTGGCTCTACTTTCAAATGATGGAGAATTTTTAATAGCTTGGAACACTCCTCTTTTCTCATACCTCCTGATCAATGCTGAACACATGCCATTTTCGGCCTTAAGGTCTGTCAGCTTATAGGTTCTTTCTCAACTCACTGGACTCTCTGGGTTTGGCTCAGATAGGCCTGCTGTACTTAGTCTCTGTGCTCTGTGTATTGGTTGTTGCTCATCAAGAGCAGCACTTTCTTGCAGATGTCTTTTTTGCATAGCAATGACAATACAGTAGTCACACAGAATTTTAAAATAAGTGTTGACTTATTTGAATGTTTAAGAATTTTAAGCAAACCTAGGAGATAGCTCACTTGAGAGTGCTTACCTTGCAAGCATGAGTACCTCAGTTCAATCTACAAAATCTATATAACAAAAAAAGCCAACAACTAATGAAGGTAAAGAAGGGGGCTGCAAAGATAGTTTAGTGTTTGCTGTGTAAGTGCAAGGACCTGAGTTCCATCCCCAGGATCCACATTAAAAATCTGGTCCAGGGCTGGAGAGATGGCTCAGTGGTTAAAAGTATTGGCTGCTCTTCTAGAGGACCCAGGTACAGTTCCCAGCACCCACATGACCACTAACAACCGCCTGTAACTCCAGTTCCAAGGGATCCACCCTATTTTTCTGGCTTCCACATCATTGCACCACACAAGTGTACTTACATATATGCAGGCAAAACACTCATACACATAATTTTTTCTATTTTTAAGTATTTTATTTATTATTTTTATTTTCTGTGTATGAGTGTATTGCCTTGTATGTAGGTAAGTGCACCTGTGTTGTGCAATGCCCTTGGAGGTCAGAAGAGGCCATCAGACCCCCTGGAACTGAAGTTACAGACAGTTGTTAGCTGCCATGTGGGTTCTGGGATTCGAACCCGGGTCTTCTGCAAGAACAACCGGGTTCTTAACCACTGAGCCATCTTTCCAGCCATCTTTCCAGATGGTGGCACACATCTTTAATCCCAGCACTTGGGAGGTAGAGGCAGGCGGATCTCTGTGAGTTTGAGGCCAGCCTGGTCTACATATTGAGTTCCAGGCAAGCTGGGGTTACAGAGAGACCCTGTTTCAAAAAAAACCTAATCAAAAAACTGGGTATGATGACACGTGCTTGTAATCTCAGCTCTGGGGAGGTAGATGCAGTTGAGTCCCTGAGGCTCCCTGGTCAGCCAGCGTAGCCTACTTGGTGAATTCCAGGCCAGTAAGAGATCCTGTCTCAGAAAAAAAAAAAAAAAAAAGAAGATGGACAGTGTCTGAGGAAAACACCTGAGATTGTCCTCTGGCTTCCACACACCCACCTACACCTGCTTGCCCATGTGCGCGCGCATGCGCGCGCACACACACACACTCACACATTTTAAGTAGTAGATAGCTACTCCTCACCCTCCTGCTCACATGACTGCAAGAGGCACACTAGGAAGTAGCTGGGGCATATGCTTGTTTTCTGTACTACATCTGTTTGGCTGATGTTCTGAGATGGACGTGCTGTTGTTGACAGTCTTAACATGTCCCCTTCTACCCTACTGTCTGCATCCCCACCTCCTTTTGGGGGTTTACCCATTCCCCTGGACCCAGCCCCTTCTCCCTCTCCTGGGTTCTCTTTCAGGTCTTCTTAGGAGATAGTGACTCACTTCAGAAAAGGAGTCCACTGATATGTGTGTACTTTCACAGATACCTCCCTCCCTCTCAGGCTGCTGGGAAAAGATTTCCTAACCCAACTCATCTTCTCCTCTGGCCTCAGTCTTCAGATTTCTTGTATCCCCACCCATAGCCAGTACCTGCCTCTATTGCCTGCCACCCTCACTCTGGGCAGAGATGGTTTCTGTGTCTTATTTGCAGGGGAGGAAGCTAGCAGAAACCTAACAAGACTCATTCAAAGTCACATAGCCAGTTAGGTGGAAAAGCAGAGACAAACCCAGGATTTGGGCTCCCTCAGCCTCTCATACCCAGGCATTTAGACTTAACTATTACAAGAAGGTTTGGGCACACAAAACCAGGTACAGGTGGGAAAATTCAGACAGCTACTGAGCTCAATGGGCTGGGTTTCCAGTTCAGAGACTGACCCAGAAATTGGGAGATGAGGGAAGGAGGAGGAAAGGAGGAAGGAAGCAGAAGGATAGAGGGAGGGAATGGAGAGAAAGGTATATATTAAAGCAATAGGCCACCCTGCAGACTTACTTTCTTACAGTTATTTTTAGTGTTTCACATACTTTCTCCTGCACCCCATTTTCTTTATGACACCTGCCTGACAGAGGCTGGAAAGCTAGCCCTTCACCCCTATTTCCTTGCTGGGCTTCAGCCTGTTCCCATGGCAACCAGAGTCATTCTGAGAGCTTCCATTCAGACATGGTATTCCAGGCAGAGCCTTGGGAGGGGCTTCTCACCCAAGCCAGGGTAAGCGGAGGCCTTTCAGGCTCTGCCCACCCTAACTGTATGTCTTTCCACTCCTCACTTGACCTCACTGTGTTCAAACACAAGACACACTCCAGCTCCAGGCATTGGACAGTTTCCCTCTGCCTGGCATGCCTCCCTTGCTTAGCCACCAGGTTCACTGCTCTGCCTCCTGTGGGTCTTTGCTCAGGTGTCACTTAATTCCTCACTACCTTCCCCTTACTCTGCCTTCCTGGCTCCTTCTTCCGACTTCTTTTTCTTTTTAAAAGAGATTTATTTTTATTTATGTAGTTATTTTATTTTGAGATAGGGTCTTACTATGTAGCCCTGGTGAGCCTGGAACTCTCTATGTAGACCAGGCTGGCCTCAGACTCACAGAGATCTGCCTGCCTCTGCCTCCTGAGTGCTGGGATTAAAGGCATGCACCACCACACCCAGCCCAACATTTATTTTTAATGATGTCTATATATGTGTGTGTCTGTGTGAGTCTGTGCGTGTGAGTGCAGAGGCCAGAAGAGAGTGTCAGATCCTCTGGAGCTGGATTTTTCAGGTAGTTGTAAGCTACCCAATGTGGGTGCTGGGAACCAAACTACAGTCCTCTGCAAGAGCAGTATGTGCTCTTAACCACTGAACCATCTCTCTAGCCCTCCATTTTCCTCAATAGCATTTAGCAGCATCTTCCCTGCTAAATTTTCTCTTGTTTGCTATCTCTTCCTGCTAAAATTTGGGCACTAGGATCTCCCAAAAAGTGGTGCTGGGGATTGAACACAGGGCGTTGAGCATTTTGGGCAAGCCCAGCTCAAGAGCAAAAACTTTTGTTTGTGTTGTTGACCGGGACCAAGAACAGAGACAACACTACAGCATAGTAGGGATTTAGTATTTATTGAATGAATGGTTTTCAGTGGATCGCTGTTGAAAGAACGAGTCAATTGATCAAGCAAGGGAAAACCCCTGGGAGAGGTACATACCAAGCCCGCAGATTTCAGAGGGCTGGGAAATGTTTCTGGCAGGGTGTTGAGGGTTGGTGGGTGGCCAGAGAAGACTTCCATGAGGAAAAGATGACCTGTACACCCAGGGAAGAATGGGATCCAGGAATAGCAACCCTCTTCCTACCAGGGAGGGGAAGAGGCTGGGACTGGAAATGCTAATCACCCTGTGAAGGATTGCTCCTCTTGGCTGTTGAGTACACACAAGACCGGTCTGTTTATTTTCCTTTGGCCCCAAGCAGCTGGGCCTCTTTTTCATCCTAATTTCTTTGCTTCAAGTTGCTGTCACTTCTCAGAAACAGCAGCAAATTAACTGTGCTGGTGAGAGACCCACCTGTCAGGAGACAGGCCACCTCTAAGTATGGTGATCATGGACACAGGACCCCAATGGAGGGGATCTCATCACAACAGTGTCCTCTGTAGCCTTCAGACTTCAGCCCCAGCTGGACCAGGAAGCATGAAAATAGGAAGCCCCTCTCTATAGCAACTCAGCAACTAAGAAAGGTAAGGGGGAGGCTGGGGAGATAGTCCAGTCAATATAACGCTTGCTGTACAAACATAAGGATCTCAGTTCTTTTCCTAACACTCACATTAAAAAGCTGGGGAAGGAGTTGGAGGGTTGGCTCAGTGATTAAGAGCACTGGGTGCTCTTGCAGAGGACCTGGGTTCAGTTCCTGGAACCCACATGGCAGCTAACAACCATCTTAATTCCAGTTCCAGGGCATCTCATGCCCTCTTCTGACCTTCTCTGGCATTGCACAACAGGGGTGCACTTCATACATGCAGGCAATGAACTCATACACATAAAATAAAAATAATGAAATATTTTTCTAAAAGAAGCTAGGGAAGCATGCCTGTACTCACAGTACTTGGAAGGCTGAGGCAAGAGGATCAGGAGTTGAAGACCAACTATGGGGTGGCGGGGATCTCGGGGCGCCAGCTGCTGGGCGTGGCGCCGGTCTCCTGCGTGCCGCGTTGCTGTGGGTCTCTGCTACCGGGGCTGGCGGCTCTGGAGGGCCGCTGTCAGCCACCCGGGCGGGTTCCGTCCCAATTTCCACCGAGCACTCCCTCGAGATACGAGATCCGCCGGCCGCCGGATCTCGTGGGAAGTTCAGAGACGGCGAAAGCAGGGTCTCCGTGAGTCACGAAGAGACACCTCTCTCCGGGAAGACTGGATCGTAGGCAGTAAGACACAGAACTCAGCTCAGTACAGCTCCTTTATTCAGTGACTCAGCTCGGCTCCAGGTCTTAGTGATTCAGCTCCGATTAATTAGGGGAAACCAGGACATTTATACTGTGGAGGTAGTGGCAAAGCCTTAGTTGGTAGGTGCTTTTAGGATGCCCTATTTACATGTGGTGGTGGGCTCCTGCCAGGCTGTCAGACAGTGCCTGAAAATCACACAGGAAAACCTGGCAGTTTCAGAGCCAGAGGACATGTATCTGTGGCGGCTACTTCAAAGATGAGTCAGGAAGAGAGTAGGGGGGCGCCCTGCTGAGAAGAGGAGTCCCTCCATTCACGCCGAGCCAACATGCGGCTATCAGGACATGGAAAGACTACAACCCAAAACAGCAGGAGTCCCCAACAACCAACCTCACCTATATAAGTGATTTCAAGACCAACCTAGTCTACAAAAACAAAACAAGGACTGAAGAGATGGCTCAGTGGTGCATGTACTACTCTTCCAGAGGACCCAAGTTCAGTTCCCAGTGCCCACATCAGGCAGCTCACAAACACTTGCAACTCCAGCTTCAGGGGATCTGATACCATCTCTGTCCTCTGTGGGCACCAGCACATACATAGCATACACTCAGACAAAAATAAAATTTAAAAAGAACAACAAAAAGCTGCATGTGGTAGAATGGATTTGCAATCCCAGTGCTGGGGAGATGAAGACAGGTGAGTCTGTGGGGCTCCTTGGTCAGCCACTCTGTCCTAATTGGCAATCCCCAAGTACCAATGAGAGACCAGTTTTCAGAAAACAAAGTTGGATGGGGCCTGGGGAGATGGCTCAACAGTTAAGAACTCCTGCTCTTGCAGAGGACCCAAGTTCAATTCCCAGGACCTACATCAGGCAGCTCACAGCCACCTGTAACTCCAGCACCAGGGGATTCAATGTCTCTGGCCTTTGAGAGCAGTTGCACACACATGCACATACTCACAGACCCATATCCTCTTATGCATACTTAAAATAAAAATAAATCTTAAAGTGGATGCTTTTTGGGGAATTACACTCATGGCTGACCTCTGGCCCTGACCTACACACACACACACACACACACACACACACACACACACACACACACGTGCGTATATGCACATACACATAAGGGTTAAGATAGTGAATATCTTCTTTTGCAGGGTCTTGAAGCAGGGTATAACCATCTATTTTAATCCCTCTCTTTCTACAGGGAGGGAAGTAAGGTCAGAAAGACCAAGCTACTTATCTGGAAATTCATAGGGATGCAGTGAACCACCCCACCCTAAATTATACATTTCTAGAATCTCTTGTGCCAGGAAGGAAGTTGCCCCAGTGACCTGCAGGCCTGCCCTCCTGATTCCAAACTTCTATCTTCATTTTTTTCCAGTAAAGCTACTCTTCTTGTATGTTGTTCTTTCAGTCTCTTTTTTAATTCAGCAAATAGACATAAAAAGGTGGAGGAATGTGAGCACCTACACTCTTCTTCAAAGCTCACCGGTCTCCACACACAATTCTGCCAGCTTTGAGGGTGACTTGCAGCCACTGGCTCAGTAGGTGTCTTTTTCCAGATAACTATTTTCATTCTAGCCTGCGCCTTCCACTGTGTGCCTAACCCCAAAGTACTGATTTGCAGAGGGAATTCCGGGAGCTCAATGAGGACAATAGCACTGAGTTGAGGTAGAGACAAGGGACTGTAAGAGGGACTTTGTGGATCCCTCTACCTACAGAGGGACAGCTCTACGTTTCTGACAGCAAGCTGGTTTTAGAGTCAAATATTGACTTCAACTTGACTTAAAAAAATTTTTTTTGTTGTTTTATGAATATTTTACCTGCATGTAAGTCTATGTGCACTTGTGTGTACAATGCCCGTGGAGGCCAGAAGAGGGCATCAAATCCTCTGGAACTGGAGTTAAGGATGGGTGTTAGCTGCCATGTGGGTGCTGGGACCTGGACCCAGATCCTCTGGAAGAGCAACCGGTGCTTTTTTTTTCTTTTCTTTCCTTTTTTTTTTTTTCTTTTTCTTTTTGAGACAGGGTCTCCCTGTAGCCCCAGCTGGCCTGGAACTTGCTTTGTAGACCAGGCTGACCTCGATCTCAAAGCCATCTGCCTGCCTCTGCTTCCTGAGTGCTGGGATCAAAGGCTATCATACCTGGCATATCCAGTGCTCTTAACATCTTTAGTTCAGATATTTTTTAAAAGAATTTTTATGTGTATGTGTGTTTGCCTGCATGTATGTATATGTGTCATGTGTGCCTAGTGAGGAGGCCAGAAGAGGGTGTCAGGTTCCCTGGAGCTGGAGTTACAAATGGTTGTAAGCTACCATGTGGATTCTGGGAACCAAACCTGGGTCTTCTGCAAGAGCAGGCAGTGCTCTTAACTACTAAGTCATCTCTCCAGCCCCAGCCCCACATGGCTTTCTTTTTTTGAGACAGGGTCTCATTGTAGCTCAGACTGGATTTTTTTGTTTGTTTTTTTTTTTTTTGTTTATTTTTTGAGACAGAGTCTCCCTGTGGTCCCAGCTGGCTTGAACTCTATATAGTCCAGGCTGGCCTCCATCTCAAAGAGATCTACCTGCCTGTGCCTCCAGAGTGCGGGGATCAAAGGCATGTACCACCACACACTGTTCAGGCTGGTTTTGAAGACTGACCTTGAATTCCTGATGCTGAGATTATAAGTATGAGCCAGGATACTCAATTCTCTCTCTCTCTCTCTCTCTCTCTCTCTCTCTCTCTCTCTCTCTCCCCACATCTTCTCCCCCCCTCTCTTCCTCCCCCCCCCCTTCTCCCTCCTCTCTCTCTCTCTCTCTCTCTCTCTCTCCCCATCTTTTCCCTCCCTTTCTTCCTTCCCTTCCCCTTCTTTCCTTCCTCCCTCCCTCCCCTTCCCCCCTCCTTCTCTCCCTCCCTCCCTCCCTCCCTCTCTTCCTTCCCTTACTTATTGAGGTGAGATCTTATCATGTTACCCAGGCTGGTCTTGGGACTCTAGGGATCCAACAGCCTGTGCATCCCAAGTGCTAGGACTATAGGTGTATCCCCACCTTTAGCTCTAAACTTGGTTCTGTATAAAAAGAGAGCTGGAGATGAGGATGACACTGAAGGCTTAAGCAGAGGCATCTTGAAGGTGATGCCCTGTACCTGGACTGTGAAACCAGAGACAAGAGTGGAGCCTGAGTGCACAGGCTGGAGAACTTGGATTTTATTTTGCAGGAGAAGGGAGCCACTGCTTGTTTTTGAGAGTGTGACAAGCAGAGATGTTTGATACCCCCGAGAGGCCGTTTGGACCAGTATCACTGGGCTCCCTAGACTTGAGAGACTCAGGTACTTCAGCAGGGGATGAAAAGTAGGGGGAGTACAAGCCAGGGAACTCAGTTCCCAGCTCCCTCCCACATTGCTGTTTTGTGCTGACTTCTTCCCCACGGAGTGACAGTTCCTGTCAGGTGGCTGTTTTCATGAAGTCCTCTCAAGCTTCAGATTGGGGCATCCCCCCCACCCCCAACCTGCAGATCTAGAAGTGGAGAGAGCACCCCTGTCACTACCTCACACTACCCCTGGAGTGGCCTTTCACCCTTGATAAACAGCCTCTGTCCTCAGGTTTCCTCTAATGACCCAATTTGAATGTGCCATCTTTTTCCTGGCAAGAGCCTGCTGGCTGTGTGCCTTGTCTCCTCTGGGCACTGATCACTGGGTAGTTAAGCTTGGGCACAGTAAAGGATATTGGCGAGTGTCCATCTCTGCTTGGCTTGATTACACAGTGATGGGAACCAGAGAAATGCCTTCTGGGCAGGGGTGGTGTCTGCATGACCGGAAGCCAGGGCCTTGCCTCCCTAAACCACTTGGATTTGAGGGGAAAAAGCTGACCTTTAAAAGCCCTCTGAGGAGAGGCTGGAGTGGAAACCAGCAGATGTGGGAGCTCCCAGCACAAAGTCCTGCCTGCCTTGAAGGTGAGGGACCTAGCAGGCTTGCAGCTCCAACCTCTGAGTAGGGCCTGGTTCTCTCCTGGAGGCCAGGATGGTAGTTAGGTTTAGTTTGGGGCCCACAGGGCTGAAGGCCCTTACTCTGGACCAGGATGTGCCACCCATTTGCTGTGTGACTTTGGGGTGACTGTATCACCACCTTAAGCATGCTTTGGCTCTGTCATTAAAGATGATAGCCCCTGTTTGCTGCATGCTTTTGTGGTAGGTCAGGAAGGGAGGGAGTATACAGGCCCATTGTGGGTGAGGCCCGCTGAGTAGCAGGAATGCTCTAGCTGCTAGCGCAAACTTTCTGGATTCTAATCCAGCTCTAGTGCTGTATGACTGTATACTCTTGGACAGTTGCTGTTTATCTTCTTTGAGCCTCAGGTGGGCATGTGGCAGTGGGCACAATAACAGTGCCTAAACTCAAAGGGCTGTGAGGTGGCACACAGTACTATAAACAAGCAGTGCCTGGCTCACAGTCAATGAACCAGAAAGCTCTCTACCTTAAGGAAGAGCAGTGTGCAGTCTTGGAAGTAGCAGTCAGTCTGGCTACAAGTGGGAAAGGCAGTGGTAGACTGTGTGGCAGGGGTGGGAACCACGAAGAGGAGCTCTTGAACTCGGAAGCATCCCCTACTTTTCCTCCTGCGAGGCCATAGTCTCCAGAATGCAAATCCAGATCTCCTACCTTTGCAGGGATACAGGACAGTGCTGTCCCTAGTGGAAGTGGGATGCAGGAGGGTGCTGGTTGGAGTGGCAGGCTCAGTGTCCTCTTCACTTGAATGGTGCAATGGCCCTCCCTGCACAGATCTAACTGAAGATGCCGAGAATGTGTCCTCCCTATGACCTATCTCCCTGAGGAGCTCAAAACACTTAACAGCCTTCTACCTTGAACCTCTCCTCAAAACAACTCTGAATAGTCCCTAGGCTATCTCCTTGGCCACTTGCCCCCACACAGCAGGAGTTGGGATGACAGAGCAAAGTGACAGGGTGGCGGATTCCTTGACCAGTACTGCCCATTCCTCTCCACAGAGCTCAGCCTGCTACATTGCTTCTGACATGTTCAGGAAAATGACCCAGACTTGTCTCTGTTCAGTCCTACTGCCATGCAGAAGATTCCAGAAGTATGTCATAAGTGCTGTGGCCTGGGGTCAAGGGCCTTCTGAAGATGAATACCAGTACCCTCCCAGCAGTCACCAAGGTCTCTTCTTCATCCCCAGTCCTGATGACCAGGGCTCTCCAGGCTCTGAGGGTGGGCCACCAAGGAACAAGCGTGCCTTTGTTGCCTAAAGGTGCCTCACCAAAAGTGCTGCCCTAAGTCTCCAGAGCCTCACTTCACCTTTCCTGGTGGGTCTTTCACCTGAGATCTGGTGGAACTTCTTTGGAAGCCAGTTCCCTTTAGCATGGGTAACTTTTTTTTTAAATAAATAATTTATTGAGACTTTCATACATGCATATAAGGTGTTTTGATCAAAGTCATGCCCACTCTCTCCCTCCAACTCCTCCCATATCTTCCCATCACTTTTTTCCTGATAACTTCATGTACTCTTTCTTTGATTTATTATTTTTTATGGGGCTTTTGGCTACTCTAATATTCCCCCTTCTGAAGAGGTAACCCTACAGTCTTTTAAGGATTAGATAAAAGCTCCTAAATATTTTTTTTGACATTTTTGGCCTTTGGAATGGAGTAGGTTGCTAAGAGGCCCAAGGACATTGTGAGTTTTAGCCAAGAAACTGGCTACTTTTCTTTGGGGTCTTTTTACCCAAACTGCCTAGCCAATTCCTACCTCCTATTCTTATCACACCATCCTCTGAAGAGGTTACCCAAATTGCCAATAGGGAATAGGGACGCAGACCACTCTGACTTCTTCCATTGTAAGCAGGGATGCAGGGTGAGGCAATTGGAGTACCCTTTCAGTGGGTCTATCTAAAAGACTCCCAAATTGCATAACTCTTATCTCTAGGGGGAAAGGAAAGTTCTTGAATCGTGAGTAGGAGATGTGAAGGAAAAGTAAAGGCAAGAGTAATTAGCATTGCAACTAGACAGGGAACTAGAAAAAAGTCAGAACAGGGCAATTTTCAAATGTTCATATGAGAGTCCATTGGAATTTCTTGACAAGGGCTTCCAAAAGCATCCCTCTATTGGGTTCCTCCTCATTTTTCTTTTGTCTTCCAAGGCTGGACTCTAGAGTGATGGATTCAGGATTTGCTTTCAGGTATTTTGATAGCTGTTGGAGTGGTTAGAATCAGTGTCAGTTCCCTCTCAAAGGCTTATAGATAGGGGGAGAAAACAAATTTATCCATCATTTTAGAACAATAGCTGGTTATCTCCCTTAGCTACAGGTGCTCACTACAGTACTGGAGACCAAGGTTTGAAGTCTTACATCTGAGCAGCACTTTCTGGTTAGGAACAAAATCATCAATGAGAAATAATTGTCTAAATAATGTTTTATATGGACTTAAGCCTAATGTCTGGGAAATGTAATCCCTTGGACTCTTTAAGAAATATACTGATGACTTTATTCTTTGGTTATACTTTCCTTTTGGGTGTTTAAGACCATACAGTTGGCCCAAATAAATCAATTTATTTTTAGACTTAAGGTAATTTAAGGATTTGTTCCTCAGGGTAGCATGGGTCACTTCTTACAGAGGTGGCTGTCTTAGGTTTGTCCCTCCCTCCCTATCCCTTTGCCTTATTCTTTCTCCATCCAGAAAGCACTTCTGAGTGTCCCCTCTAACCACAAGCTGTATCAGGTTGAGGGGCAGAGACAGCCAGATTCGGCCCCTGTCCCCAGGGCCTTGCAGTAGGATGGAGGAGGCAGCTGCATAGGGGTCACAGGACACTGAGGTCAGTTCCCTGGTAGGGATGGCCTCCACTGAGAACAAGGCTTTTGGTAGCTTACACCTCAACCATCTTTCCTTCTCACAGCTTTACAGTTAGGCCTGTCTCTGTGTCACCCTCCATCTAGCAGGGTGCTCAGCTGTCTAAGCAGAAGCCCTTTTGGCTAGTTAAGGAGCATGAGACCTGACTTGAAGGCCTTGGCTGCTCAGGGCTCCCCAGGAAGGCCATAGCACTGGGCTGGGGAAGGGCAGGAAGGGTGGCAGTGAGCACAGGCTCCCAAGCAGGTCTCACCCCGCCAAGGTCAAGGCTAGAGCAAGGGCTCTCAAGGATCCAGTGGTACATGCCAGAGTCTACTGGCCCTGTGCAGTGACACGTGCCCAACCTTGGTCAAGGGAGGACAGGGCACCTTGACAACACACTAAGATGGCCCACAGCAGGGGGAGGTGCAGCTCTCCCAAGTACACTGCATAGCGCCTAAGAATAAGGTCCAGCAGCCAGCACAGAGCCTACTGAAGTTCTTGGAATCGCCTGACTGTTGGAGGCCTGTGGAATCTGGCTAAGCTATGCCTGGGGGCATCTCCTAAGGTCCCTTCCCAGTATCCTGGTGTCCATACTTCTGCCCTCATGTGGCACCCAGTTAATGTCTCCATTCAACCTGGAAACATTTTCTTAACGACAAAATAAATAAAATCATAGGTTAAAAATCTTGAGCAGGGAACCAGCAAATGACGTTGTGTGGGCAGCTGCCCAGAGGACACAGAACTTGCATCTCCTGAGTGGGTGGCCTTATAAGGGCAGGTTCAGAAGGAGAATAGGCAGGAGGGCCACCAGCTGTGGCAAGAACCTGGAAGGGTGGGGTGGGTGCCCCACTGCTGGCCAGGCTATGGAGCCAGCAGGGGTACCTGGCCAGGACCCCATTCCATAGGGAGAACTGGCCAAATGCAGCCCTCAGGAACCCCTCCTGAAGAGCTGCCTTCAATGCTGCCATCATCAGCCCAGGTATCAACTTGTGCCACACCTGCTCTACAAGCCAGCCCAGCCCTGGCAGCCCACTGCAGGGCAGAGACTATTTTCATCCACCATCCCTCACTTATACCCAGCTGGTATGCAATCAGTAAAGGTCTGTAGGAGTATTGGTGAATGAATTTTTTTTAAGACAGGGTCTCATGTAGCCCAGGCTAGCTTTGAACTCAATGTGTAGCCAAGGATGACCTTGAGCTTCTGATCTTCCTGACTCTACATTAGGAGTGATGGATTATAGGCAGGAACTACCACATATGATTTATGTGGTGCTGGAGTTTGGATCCAGGGCTCTGTGAATTCTAGGCAAGCACTTTACCAACTGTGTCACATCCCCAGCCACATTCCCAGAACCAAATGAATGATTCTCTGGTGGCAGTTTTGGCTCATCATCTGGACAGCAGCTCCTAGAACACAAGGCAGCACCTTCTCACAAGGACTAATAGAGAGCTGAGAAGGAGTTTCACAAGAGAGCTGGAGTGGGACCTGCCCCTGAGGAGACTTGAGCCATCAGTTCTTGCCCTGGTCAGGTCAAGTTTCAGGGTGAAGGTACATGCACCCCAAACTCTTCCAGGGAGTGTGGGCAGCAGAGTTTCACTCCTTGAGAGGGGAGGAAGGAATAGGTAGAGGGAAAAACAGAGGGAAGGAGGGAGAGTCAGGGGAGGGAAAAAATGGAACGTGGGAGAGATAGAGGGTTAGCTTTGGCAAATGTCCTGGTTGACCAAGTGTTCCTGTGACCCCAGCCTGTGTAGGCATAAAGCTCTGGCCCCTAGGGTCTGAAGGAGAAGAGGTGAGTGCCAGGAGGTGCCTGTGCTGAGTGAGGGTGAAGCTCTGGAATCTTCCCCAGCCCTCATTAGGAAGAGCTCCCCTGAGCCCTCTGAAGCCTAAGTCCTCATGGTATATCTCATGGTCAAGGTTGAAGAGCTCCATTATGCTTAAAACCCTATCATATTCTGAGATAAGCAAAAGTCTAAGTGCCCTCTGTAGAGGTCATCAAAGGACTTCTTTAGTGGCCAGGGAAGGCAGGAGGACAGGGCAGTCAGAGAGAAGACTTAGTTCAGAGGGTATGGAAGGAAGGGGCTAAGACAGAATTAGGGAAGAGGCTGGGGCTCCTGACTTCTCTATCCTGCCCAACCAAGACCTAGGGGTGTGTCTCCCTCTACCATCCCCAGCATGGAAGGGTAAAGGCCGAGAGAAGGCTCTGGGAGCCCTCAGCCAGCACTCCTCCAAGTGCAAGGAGGAGGTTGACAGCTGCAGGAAGCTGACTCACACTGAAGCAAGAGCAGCAAGACTTCTTCCTGAGGTGAAAGGGGAGTTGGGCTAGTGAGGCCTAGCCTTGCCTAGATCTCTGGGAGGGCCTGCCTTACCTGTATATCAGCAATAGAAGTAGTGACTCAGGCCCAAATGGATGCTGGCCTTGCTATAAAATAAGAACTGTCCCTTGTATAATGCAAGCACAAATCACAACAAAACTCCCTATGTGATTGCTGCCATTAGCCATGTATTATCTGGGGTAAGCATTGCCCCTGTGAGGTCTGATCTTAACTCCTAGAACCTGTGAACATATCACTTTCATGTAAAAAAGAACTTTGCAGATGGACTAAGTTAAGCACTCTGGAATGGCAGATTATCCTGGATTAGTTGGGTGTGCCTAGAGCAATCACTAGGGTGCTTCTGAGGAGGCCCAAGAGTCAGTTAAGCAGAAGGCATCATGCAAGTTTCTGGAGACACAATGAACCCCAGAACTCAGACTGAAGTGGTCCTGTCAGAGCCAGAGGCCTTCCTTCTTCATCCTGCTGGCATGTGTTTCCCAGGGAACACCAGGGGACCAGATGAGGAGACAAAGTCTAAAGGGAGAGTTGGATGGCAAGCAGCAAGTTGGATGGCTGGATTTGCTTCTTGGGCCAAGCTTGGCTTGCTGCTTGGAGCCTGGCCTCTACCATCCTTGTGGCTTCCACTTCAGGGGTCATCTTTGTTCACAGCCTGACTTCATTCGGCTTGAATGTGCCATCTATTGTCTCAGAAGCCACCTGATTCTTAATATTAGTTAGAGAGACTACTGGTTTCCCAGGTGACCCTTCTGGAATCTTTCACTCTGGCCACCTTCTTCAACCCTGATAACTAGAGTCTGAGTCACTGGGGGAAAGAGTTTGATTACAAAATACTGATGTGTTAGCTTTCTGTTGCTAGGGAAAATAAATGAGAAAAATCAACCTAAAAGGAGGAAGTTTTTTGACTTACAGTTTCAGAGGTTTCAACCTGCTTGGTTGCTTGGTTCTGTTGTTTGGGGGCCTGTGGTGAGGCAGAGCACCACAGTGGAGCTCAGTAGGAACAAAGCTGCTCATCTTATGGTGACCAGGAAGCAGAGGATAGAGGAAGGGGCTGGGGTCCCAACATCCTCTTCAAGGGCTCACCTCCACTGATATAGCTTCTTTCCACCAGGCCTAACCTCCTAAAAGTTCCACAGTCTCCCACCAGCACTGTCCATCAGCTGGGGACCAAGCCTTTAACACATGAACCTTTGGGGAACATTTACAGATCCAACAGTAATAGATGGTATTCATCAAAACATAGGGAGGATGAACAGAGAAAGGCAGAAGCTACAGAATGAGTGTGTAAAATACGTATGAATGGCTAGTAGAGACCAGCACAGAAGTTTCCTATGCACTAGCCCACTCAACTATCAGCATTGAAAAGTTTCATTATCTGTATTTTATGACTAAGAAGCAGAGACACAGAGATGACAAGTGACTTCTAAAGGGTCACACAGCTAGTTAGCAATAAGGCTAAACTTTCAGTCTCCATCTGATTTCAGATTCTATGCTTCTGTATTAGTTTGCTTTGTATTGCTGCGATAAAGACACTGGCTAAAGCCAATCTGGGGAGAAAAGGGTTTATTTGGCTTACAGCACACAGTGCATCATCAAGGGAAGCCAAGGTAGGAACCTGGAGGCAAGAATTGAAGCAGAGACCATTTAGGAATGCCATGTATTGGCTTGCTCCTCTGGCCTGTGTTCAGCCTGCTTTCTTATACAACTCAGGACCACCTGCCCAGGGGTGGCACCACCCACAGTAGGCTGGGCCCTCCCACATTACTCAGCAATCAAGAAAATGCTTCATAGACATAGTTACAGATGAGTCTGATAGAGAAAATTCCTCAGTTGATGTTCCCTCTTCCCAGCTATGTCAAGTTGACAACTGAAGCTATTCAATACAGATTCTAACTATATCACATTTTCCTCCTAAAAAATATTTTAAGGGAGAGGGACTCACAAGATTCCACCCCTCCCTGGGGCTCTATGGGCAGTTAATGGTTGCTAGGGGAGAGAGGGACATTTTCTTCAGTGGTGTATAGCCACTGGTAAGTTGCTCATGCTGTAAGTAACCCTAATTAAACTCATTGGGTCACTAAATAAACAAATAAAACAAAAAACATATTTTAAACTAACAATTATCACCAAGCATGGTAGTACACACCTTTAATTCCAGCACTTGGGAGGCAGAGGTGGGTGGATCTCTGGCAGTTCGAGGCCAGCCTGATCTACATAGTGAGTTCAGGCCAGCTGGGGCTACAGGGAGACCCTGTCTCAAAAAGACCAAAAAAAAAAAAAAAAAAAAAAAAAAACAAAAACAAAAACAAAAAAAAACCCAAAAATAAACCTAACAATTATCCCATTGCTGTCTCAACTGTCTCAAATGAGACTTATTAATCAAGCAATATTTTTCTAGAGATACTTTGTTGCAGGAGGAAAGGATGGGAGTGGTGAGTGGCTTTGGGCTGGCCAGCTGGTCACTTCTAATTCAAGGGAGTTAATGAGGTGGTATTCTGAGGCCAGGTTAACTTAATTGGAACATAAATAGCCTTGGGCTCAACATTGCATCTGTCCTAGTTTGTCTCTTCATTGCTGTGACAAAACACTCTGACCAATACCAACTTGGGGAGGAAAGGGTTTATTTAGCTTACATCTCCCAGGTCTCAATTCATCCAGGAGCTCAAGGTAGGAACTCAGGGCAGGAACCTGGAGGCAGGAGCTGGAGCACAGGCCATGGAAGAATGCTGCTTACTGGCTTGCTCACCTGGCCCTTCCCTGCTCAGCTTGCTCTATTATCCAACACAGGCCCACCTGCCCAGGGATGGCACTACCCACAGTGGGCTGGGCCCTCCCACATCACTCAACAATCAAGAAGATGCCCCACAGACATGGCCACAGGCCAGTCCAATGGAGGAAATTCCTCAGTTGAGGCTTCCTCAACCCAGGTGTGTCAAGTTGACACCAAAGCTATCCAGCACAGCATCTTAAAATTTTAACTTTAATTTTACTGTATTTGCCAAGTAAGTTTTATTTTTGGCAATAAACACATGACCTCTTGCCAATTTTCTCAAATACTTTTTTCATTGCCTTCAAGTTATTCAAAGCAAGTTAGAAGGCCAGAGAATATTTTCAATGTGAATTCAAGTTGGCAGGCATGGAGGCGTAGAGGAAAGCACAGAGGAGCTGGGCTGGTGGGCCTCAGGAGACCTGGGTTCTAGTTCCAAACTTCAGTTTCGGCCTGCAGAAGTCCCCATTACACAAGTGAGGTGTCTGGAGTTGAAGCTGTGTGTATACTTTTGTTTGGCTTTTCACAGGCCCTGACTCCCAGCCACATTTGCAGAGTGGAAGGACTAAGAGGTTTGAATCCTGGTAACTGTCAAAGGCCTCTGTGTGGGCTGCTTTCAGGGCAGTGACACCAGTGTTCTGACCTCTGAGTTCTGCTTGCCTGAGTCACAGGCCACTTCGGCAACTGGTCCTCCCAGTACCTGGGGGCCCCTAAAGGATAGGCCTATAGTGCCTGGAGACAACTCTGGTTCCACCCTCCCTAACCACCAAAAGAGGAGAGAATGCCATAGGACCCAGATTGTCAGAGTAGAAGGGGCCCAGGTTGGCTGGTTCAGAGGGTCATACACACTGGTCATGGACCCACTGCATTGCAAAGAAGTCCCAGAGAGCCTCTGACATAAAACAAAGCAAGGTCAGACAGCTGCCTGGGAGACTGAGATAACAGGAAGATCGCTTGAGTTTGCAAGTTCAAGACTAGCTGGGTAATGTGGCGAGACCCTGTTCGAAAACAAAACAAAAATTCAACCAACAAAACTCCTAATTCCTTGAAACTGCCCATCTGTTCTTTCTGAATCAGCATGTGAGGGGTTGGAGCCTGGGACTCCCGAGGGATACACATAGGACAAACAGCCAGGTCTGGGAAATTTAGAACTGATAGATCTTACTACATTTCCTTAGAAAACAGAGACCCAGAGAGGCCTTGAGTTAGACAAACCAACCTAAGAACTCAGTGTGTCTGATCTACAGTTAATATTCCTTCCCACACCAAGACCAAAACCACGCAGGAGCCAAGATAACTACCCATCACTTGCTTTAATTTTCTTGAAATCAAAGTCATTAATGCAGATAGTTTAAAGAGTCAAATACAGGCCATTTTATAAGGCTTGTCTAAAACACAGTTCCTCACCGCACTCTCCCACCTGCCGCTTCTGGGAAGCTTGCAGCTGTTTGGTATCAACATCCACCTTTGGCATTCTTAGTGTTTTGTGGTAAGCATGCCTTGCTTTGTCAGCCTTGTTTTGGTTTTAATAATGCAGTTAGGGTGAAAGGCCAAGCCTGGTACTTCACTGGTCTCCCGTACATCATGGAGTGTCCCAGCTGTCACTGGGCACAGGCCACCAGCTCCTCCAAAGCTTGTTCATGACAGTTGCCATGGACCAACAGCACCTCTTTGATCCGGTCCTGCGGGAAGCCCATGTTGCTGAACTGTTTCCAGAGATACAGGAACTCTCCTGCCTGAAGAGGAGGAGGCAGGCAGGGTGCTATGGCTTTGTGAGGGTGCCTCCGTCATGGGTATCCCCCTCCCTAATGCCCACTGTGTCTGAAACCATCCCAGAAAGTTGTGGTTCCTACACCAGGAGAGCCTGACCCTGGGCAGTGCCTGCTATCTTCCTCTTCCTCTGGAGAAGTGGGCTCCATCCTCTCTTCCTCTGGCTAAGGCTCTGTCCACCAACCTCTGGCTCACTCTGTACTCCCTGTGGGTGCCATTGGGGTAGGATGAGGCAGGCTGCACACTGGCTCTGGAAGGAGGCACAGCCTGAGCCCCAGAGTGCTGCCTCTGTGATAAATGTCCCCCTTCTCCCTCTCCTCTGTTCCCCCTGCAGTTCTCAGCTCTGTGAAGAGCTGTTACTGTGGCAGGTGTTGTCACCAGGCACTTAGGATTTTCTGTAGGACCTGCTGCTGCTTGAATTCTGTACAGGTGGGAAACACCTTGAGTTCAAACATCTTCATACTGCCCCTGTCTCCTGTCTGGGAGTCTGATAAAGAGCATGTGTGTTATGTTCATTCAGTTACATACAACAAAGCCCCTAGCTCTGCTTTAACAGGCCTCCAGTTACCCTCCCCACCTCCCCCGTTTGTCTCCTGCCTTTGGCCATGTTCTGCTCCCCTTCGTCAGCACTGTCTCTCCAGGGTCAGCAAGTCAGATCTCTCCTGTCCAGCCCACAGGCTGCTCTGGGGCCTGTGCACCCCCATACCCTAGGCTCCCACTCCCTGGGGCCCAGGCAGGAGGCCCAGCTGACCTGACACTCAGAGAACTGGAACAGCTCCATAGCCTCATCCACCAGGTCCTCCTCATAGCCCTGCTGCAGCAGCCTTTCATACACACTGAGGTAGCTGAGAAACTGGGCAGGAAGAGAGAGCAGAGAGGGAGAGATGGTAAGAGGAATGGCAGGGGCTGGGACATGGTGCAGAGGCACCAACACTCTCATGAACTTGAGCTCAAGGCCAAGCAAACAGGGAAAACCATCACAAGTAATGGGCCTCAGAGGTAATTGGAGCCAAGAGAGAAAGGGAACAGGCCTCCTCTGAGGACTAGCAGACAGGTGACAGCAGGCCCTCAACAAATGTCCCAAGTTGAGGGGTGGGATTCAGAAAAGGGCTGTTATAATGGGCTAGAAAGTTGACAGAACCTAAATGGGGTGTAGGACAGGCCTTATACAAGTGTCTCAATCCCACCACTACCACTACACGTGCATCCCACCCCAACCTGCACATCCATCTCATATGAGCGCCCATATGTGATGGGAGCCTACTCACCCATCCATGCCATGCACCCCTCCCGACCCCAGACACATGTCATCCAGGAGCTTCCACTAGACTATAGTCTGCATCAGAGCTGGGGAGGGGAAGTAGGCAGAGGAAAATCTCATGCTGCTGAAAACCTGTTCCAATCACCCTCTGTTTAAGTCATCAGGGGCTCCTTTTGCCCTCAGGATAAAGTACTGCCTCAAAAGATCATTAGTTCAAGGCCAGCCTGGCTACATAATGAGTTTGGGGCTAGCCAGAACAACATAGTGAGACATTTTTTAAAAAAATAAACAGGGGCTGGCAAATGACTCAGTGGTTAAGAACACTGCCTGCTCTTGCAGAGGACCCAGGTTTGTATCCCAGCATCTACATGGCAGTTAACAATTGCCTGTAACTCCAGTTCCAGGGGATCCAATGCCCTCTTCTGACCTCCGTAGGCACTGCACGACATGGGTGCACTTATATACATTCATACCCATAAAAATAATATTATTTAAAAAACAACAAAAAGTGCTGCCTTAGGGTGGGACTGTAGCTAGGTTAGTAGAGTGCTTGCCCAGCATGCATGAGGCCTTGAGTTCTATCCCCAGAACCTCAGAACTGGGTGTGGAGGTACACTGGGGAAGTGGAAGCAAAGGATCAGAAGTTTGATGTTGAGGCTTGGGTGATGGCTCAGTGATTATTAGGACTTGCTGCACAAGCAGGGGGACACAGGTTTAAATTTCCAGCACTCATAATAAGCTGGACATGACCACATACTAGCCTGTAACCATAGTGGTGTGGGGAGCAGGATCAAGAGGATTGCTGGGGCTTGCTGGCTGCCAGCCCAGCTCTAGGTTCAGTAAGAGATCCTGTCTCAAGGGAATAAGACAGAGACTGACAGAGCAGGACACTTCCTCTGGCCTCTGGGTGCACTCATAGACATGTATACCCCGTCCTTCCCCCACAAAATCATAAGTCAAGGTCACCTTTGGCTAGATAGTGTTTGAGGCCAGCCTGGGCTACATGAGACCCTGTCTCAAAAACAAACAAAAAGACATTGCTCTTCACCAGGTCTTGAAGACCTACTCTGTCCCATCCACAGCATCAGCTCCTTCCCTTTTTCCATGTCTCTGTCCAGCTCCCCCATCTAAGGCCAGCCTCATTCTCCTCCTATGAGGCCTACTGTCTCCACTGAGCCATCCCAGGGGCTCCTAGACCCCACCCACACAATCCAGTGCATTGTGAGCAACTCATACTGCTTCTTCACCTCATCTTCAAGTCCCCTCACTTTTTGTACAAGGTGAGGTAAGTCAGCCATCAATGCAGCAGCAGCAGAGTGGGAGGCAGAGGAGCTCAATAAATATGGGCTATGTTTATAAAATGAATTAAGAACTACCTTCAAGGAACTCACAGCTTAGTGAGGGAGATGAACCAGACATGGGAGATGACTCCAATGTCAGGCAAATCAAAATGGGATTTATAAGAGACAGGTGCCAGATAAAGGCCAGACCATGAGAATCTGGGTATAGCTGGGAAGAAGCAGGTCAGGTTACTGCTGACCTTCAGAACTGGCAGAAAGCACAGATCCTCTAGCTTTGTGGTTTCGAGACTCTTTGGAGCTCCTGGTCTGTTTGTTATAGCATAGGAAGCTTCAGTAATAAGGGGCTGAGATCAGGCTGCCTGGGAGCTGGAGGCTTGGGACCCCAGGAACCCAAAGTCCAGCTCTTCTGCAGGAGAAACTGCCAGGACACGTAGACTTGGATCTGACACATTTTGAAAGTAATTCACCCCAACCCTCTATTCACACTTTAGGAAACTGAGGCTCTGGTACATGGTTTGCCAGAGTCTCAGGGCCAGGCCCCAGATCACTTGACTTCTTAGTACCTTGTCTGTCACAGTGATTGACAGAGGAGGGGTTCTAGGCTTGTATGAGAGTAGAGAGAAATTCAGGAGAAACCATCACCTTTAGAGGAGGAGGAAGAAAGGTAAGGGCAGATGGTGGATGCTCCCTCACAGCAATGGTTCTCAGCCTGGTGCTTGCTGGAACCATACTGGGAGCTTTGAAAACTACTCATATAACTCATATAACTGGCTTGGGGAGGAGTAAAAATTTGGTAGGGGGGCATGATGGCCCATGCCTTTAATCTTAGCACTCAGGAGGCAGAGACAGATCTCTACTAGTTCAAGGTCAGCCTGGTCTACATAGAGGCTTCCAGTGTAGCCAGGGCTATGTAGTGAGAACCTGCCTCAATTAAAAAGAATTATTATTATTGTGTATGTGTGATGTACATATATGTGAGGGCACATGTATGCCATGTCACACGTGGACAGCAAAGGACAACATCCAAATCAATTCTTTCCATCCACTTTAGGTAGGCTCTGGGGATTGAATCCAGGTGTCAGGCTCTCCCAGCTAGCCTGCTGGCCCTTCAGCTGATTCTAATATGCTTCTAAATTCACAAATCCTAAATTCACAGGACAGCTGACCTGTGCATCATGCCAGACTACCTGCAGATCATAAGCCCTCAGGACTGGCCCAGATCCACTGACAGTCCCTTGGGGCCCCAGCCTGGGGCTCTAGCATTTTTAGATTCTACTGCTTGGTCAGCTTGTGGGCCAATGGGACAATAGAAGTTACGAGACTTGCTTGGGTGAGGATGTCACCTGCAAATCCCAAGATGGGACCACCCAGAAGTCATTAATTCCAAACATGTATTCCTCCTCTATCCTGTAAGGAAACCCTCAAAGAAGGGCCTGGCATGTCTAGTGTCCCTTAGCAGGCTGGGCTTGGATCATGGCCTGGCACATGTGCCATTCATTCCTGTCCTGCTGAGATGGTAGAGGGTACTTCAAACCCAGAAGGAAGGGATGGAGGGAGGGACAGAGGGAGGGAAGAGTGATGTTCAAAGCTTTACTTCTGTATTTCCCCTTCTTTCCCTAACTCTTCTACGTGCCCTGTCTCCATCACCTGATGTCTCCTCTTGTGGGCCATCTGTCACTTATCTTGACCAAAAAGGATTTACTGAAGTATCTTTCAAGGGGAGAAGCAATCTGAATCCAAAGAAGTTTTGCAATAGCGGTGGAACTACAAAGAATAGAGGGAAACACAGACTTTGTGGAGGACAAAGTGCCAGGTGCCATATTTCTAACGAGAGTCCTGATGTTTAGAAAACAGTGCAAAGGGGGTATGGCACATTGGGAGGGGGATGCAGTACAGGCAATAGCATCCAGTGCCACTTCCCACCCATGCTCACAATCCTTTTATACTGTCCTTTTGCCTACTGGGTCATTTATCAAATTTTTAGCCTAGACTTCAAGTGCTCTCAGTTAGCCCCCAATTCCATCCTGTCTTACCTCTGCCTGCCTTGCATATTCTCCCAGCTAGATGGGTTAGATAGCATCTCCCAAACAATGCCCGCATGCCTTTGTTTACATTTTTCCTGTAGTAGCACCCCTTATTTCAAAGTCAGATCTTTTCTAACTTTGAAGTCTACTTCAGTGTGTGGAACTTCATAAACCCTTTCTTTTCTTTCTTTTTTTCTTTTTGAGATAGAGTCTTCCTGTAACCCCCAACTGGCCTGGAACTCGTTATGTAGACCAGGCTGGCCTCACTCTCATAGAGATCCTCCTGCCTCTGCCTCCTGAGTGCTGGGATTAAAGGCATGTGCTACCACTCCTGGCCTAAAGAAACCTTTCTTGATCACAGGAACCTCCTTAGAGTAGGTTGAAAATGGATATAATTTGTTCATATTCCTTCTTATCAAGAGCTAGAGTCACAGAACAAGCTGGAAGTGAATGCACAATTTCAAGCTTAGGGTTAGGTGACCTTAAAGTTTTTGCTTTTAATACTCTTGGAACAGATGGACTAGTTTTCTGGAGAAACATGGGCTATTTGACAAGTATTTCCAACCATTGGACTGAGGGTAAGTTCATTTTAGACCACTGAACCCAATTTATCACACAAATACTTGTGTTAAGCCACTAAGTTCTGGGGTAGCAGAAACCTCCATAGCACTTGTACCCTTTTTGTTCTCAGACATTTTGTCACTAGCAGCTACTTTGATGAACTTTGGGGGTCTTCACATTCTTGGCTTATACTGGGGTCAGGACCTGCTTCCAAATACTAGAACAGTATGGAGTGCTATCCTTTGAATATCATCATGGGTATCTACCACTCTTCTAAAGAGCAACTCCTGGAGAATAGAATCTGGGCATAATGGACTCTGTGGTACAGGTTCCACCTGACTCTTCATTGAAAGCCCTGTTGCCACAGATGCTGGGAGACAACCTCAGTGATTGCCCAAGCTGCAGAGACCCCTGTCTTTCATTACCCTCTTCCCACCTGCAGTGACTGACAGCTGTGGGGTATAAAAGTCAACTATATTGGCCAGGCGTGGTAGTGCATGCCTTTAATCCCAGCACTTGGGAGGCAGAGGCAGGTGGATCTTTGTGAGTTATGTAGGCCAGCCTGGTCTACCTAGTGAGTTCCAGGACAGCTGGGGCTCCAAGGAGATGGCTTCAAGAAGACAAAAAAAAAAAAAAAAAGTCAACTATATCGATCAGCCCCACTTAAAACAATGCTGATTCAGGGCTGGAGAGATGGCTCAGCAGTTAAGAACACTGGTTGTTCTTGCAGAAGACCCAGGTTCGAATCCCAGCACCCAAATGGCAGCCAACAACTGTCTGTAACTCCAGTCCCAGGGGATCCGACAGCTTCTTCTGGCTTCCGCAGGCATTGCATGACACAGGTACACTTACCTACATGCAGGCAATACATGCATACACATCACATAAAAATAATAAATTTTTTAATTAAAAAAAAATTTAAAAAATACCCAAAAACCCAAAACGCTGATTCAGCCAGGTGTGGTGGCACATGCCTTCATTCCCAGTTACTCAGGAGGCAGAGGCAGGCAGAGCTCTGTGTGTTCGAGGCAAGCCTGGTCTACATAGTGAGTTCCAGGCCAGCTGGGGCTACAGAAAGACCCTATCTCAAAAAGACCAAAAAAAAAAAAAACCCAAAACCAACCAACAAACAAAAAACAAAACCCAACTCTGATTGGCCACAAACTCTCCAGAGCTGTGGCAGAGACAGCAGAGGTTTTTATATACTGAGGTCTTTTTTCTAGTTCCTAGTCACATCTAAACCCTTAGAAAGTGCTTAAATATTCAACTAGATGGATGGATAATTGGGAAGAAAGAGGTGGATGTGGATCTGAATAAATTATTTGTTGTGAGTAGTGGTTAGAGCTACATCATCCAACTTTGTAGTCACTAGCTATACGTAGCTGTTTGAATTTAAATTTACATGAATTAGAACTACGGACCAGCAAGACGGTAAAGGCTTTTGCCACCAAACCTGCGTGAGTCTAATCCTCAGGACCCAAATGGTGGAAGGAGAGAACCAACTCCTGCAAGTTATCCTCTGACCTACATACACACACACAATATAATACATTTTTAAAGTAATTACAATGAAATAAAATTTAAAATTTGGTTTCTCAGTTACATTAGCCACATGTCAAACAAACCACTTTGGCTAGTAGCTACTATATTGAACAATAAACTTTTTAAAAAATCTCTCTCATTAGGGCTGAAGAGATAACTCAGTTGGTAAATGCTTGCTGTGCAAGCATGAGGGCCTGAGTTCAAGCCCCAGACTCAGGTAAAAAAGCTGGGTATAGGGTTGGTACAGTCTGTCAGTGGTAGAGCATTTGCCTTCCATGCATAAGGCTCCAGGTTCAATCCCAGTATTTTGTAATAGGTTTAAAAAAAAAAGCCAGGCACGGTGGTGTGCACTTGTAATCCCAGTACTGGGGAGGCAGATCCACAGTGTGTACTGACTGACCAGTCTAGCTGAACCAGCAATTAGCAGTAAAAGTAAGAGACCCTGTCTAAAAAAATACAGTGTGGATAGAGACTGAGGAATACACCTGAGGTTGCTCTGGCTCCACATACATCTACACACACATGAACAAATAAAGCTATTACAAATCTCTCATTAGAGGACATTATCTAACAATTCTGGAAAGATTCTTGACTGCTTAAAGCTCCTGCCTCTTGTATTTGGGAATTGAACCTTTCATGTTTTGGTTGTTAGCCTTGGCCTTTAACGGCCATGCTATCCCTCCAGCCCTTGCCTCCTGTATTTGGGGCAGGGACTAGGACAGGGGTAGAATACTAAGACTCTCTAAATGGCCATAGGAATTCCTGATAAAGTCCTGTGGAGGAGGTAGCAATAACTCACAAATTTGCTCACAAAACCAACAATTAATGTCAGGCTAAGGTTCTGCCTCTTAAAGAGAGAGAAACAAGGGCTGGGGCTGCAGCTTAGTGGTTGAAAGCCTGCCTGGCATGTGCAAGGCCCTGGGTTTGATGCCCACTGCTGCAAGAGAGGACCCGCTTACTTGGCTCAGGCTCTGCCTCTCTGTCTTCTGTAGAGCCACAATGGCCCGTCCCAGGGGATATCCCAGGGCAACAACTGGCCCAATGAGGTCTTGTTCTTGGCTCAAGGCAGACAACAGATCAGCTGCTGAATCAGGATGCAATCTACAGGAGTCAAGAGGCTGTGGTGTCCCTCTAAGAGGTGGCAGGCAGGTGTATGGACTAAGGGACTGAAAGACAGGATGGCTTGTCAGTAACCATCTGGGCTAGACATTCTAAGAGGTGACTTTTTGTCCCACCTTCTATACATTGTGGAGGGTTGAGTCCTGCAGACCCCAGCTCATTTCCTGCTCACTTTACCCAGATGTCAAACAGAAGCCCTTTCAGAAGTACCACACAGGTCTATAAGGAGGCTTAAATAAGACAGCGTGAGCAAAGTGATTAATTAGCAAAGGGCTGGCTTGCAGAAGCTGTCAGCAAAGGCTAATGTTTCATTTATTGCTTATACCACTGCAAACGAAATAGGATAGGTAACCCAGGTGTGGTGGTATATGTCTGTAGTCCTAGCTACTTGGGAGCTGAGGCAGGAGTATTGCTTAACCACAGGAGTTCAAGATGAGCCTGGACAACACGGTGAGAGAACAGGAAAAGAGGGCAGGGAGGGAGGGAGCAAGGGAGGGAAAAAAGACAGACAGGCTGTTCAGTTGGTAGTGTGTTTGCCTAGCAATGCACAAGGTCCTGGGTTCAATTCTCAGCATCTCATACAAAGAGCATGATGATGCAGGCATGTCATCCTAACACTTGAGAAGCTGAGGCAGGAAGATCAGAAGTTTAAGGTCATCTTCTGCTACACAGCAAGTTTGAGGTCAACCTAGGCTACATGAAACCTTGTCTCAAAAGGAGGGGGTACAGAAATATGATGATAGGTCCATTGTATTATTTTATATTATAGATTGAAAACAAGGTTCAGAGAAGTGAGTTCCCCCAGCACACAATACATATTTGAATGTGAACTCTACCCAGAGGGTGCTATACCCCATGACTTAGTGAGGGGAAACAGGAATGTAACCTCCCAGCCACACCCCCCTGGTGTTCGGCTCAGCTGGGCTCAGCAGGGCATGAACTGGGTACTCTGGCTCTCAGGCAGACGCTGTGCTAAGGAGGGTGGCTTGAACACTTCTGTTGACCTATGTCATCCTCAGCTCACCTCTTGTGAGGAAGGACTCCTCTGCTGGCCATTTAACTAGCAAGGCATTGGTGGTATACCACAACACATCCCCACCCGCCACACCAGGAAAATCCAGATGTTGCCCTGCTCCTGGGGCCCAGTGTGTATGTGAGACAGGAATGCGCCATCTATTATCACCTTCTCAGAGTTCTCTGCTACAACTTCCCCCAGGGTCTTCCTTTTACCTCTAGGTTGGAGAACATCCAAATTTGAGAAGTGGTATCTACTCTTGTCTTTGAAAAAAACTCCTAGTCACTGTCTGTCTGTTTTCTTATGCCTCATCTTCCTGCCCCAGCTGCCCCATCTTTAGGGTTGTTACTAGAGTTTAATTTTTTTAATATATTTTATTATTTTTATTTTATGTGGATGAGTGTATTGCCTGCGTGTATGTGAGTGTACCTGTGTCGTGCAATGCTTCGGAGGTCAGAAGAGGGCTTTGGATTCCCCTAGAACTGGAGTTAAGGACAGTTTGTAGCTGCCATGTGGGTGCTGGGACTCGAACCCAGGTCCTCTGCAAGAGCAGTCAGTGCTTTTAACTGCTGAGCCATCTCTCCAGTGCACCCATGTCGTGCAGTGCCGAGGTCAGAAGAGGGCATCAGATCTTCTGGAACTGAAGTTACAGATAGCTGTTAACCACCATGTGGGTGCTGGGAACTGAACCAGGGTCCTCTGCAAAAGCAGCCAGTGCTCTTAATGGCTGAACCATCTCTTCAGCCTTGAATTTTTGTCTTTGTTTTTTGAGACAGGGTCTCCCTGTAGCTCCAGCTAGCTTGGAACTTACAGAGATCTGCCTGCCTCTGCTTCTTGAGTGCTGGGATTAAAGGTGTGCCACCACACTGGGCTCTGAATTTTGTTTTTGAGACAAGGTCCTGCAGTGTAACTAAGTAGCACAGTAGCCTTAAAGTAGCTATGTAGCCAGGCTGGCCTCATACTGGTGATCCTCCTGCCTCAGTCTCCTGAGTGCTGGGATTAAAGGTGTATGCCACCACAACCTGCTAAATAAATTGATCTTGATCAGGGGAAGAGTCATCCTGGCACCAATATCTGGTCCCTACGGTGGCAGGGCTGTCCAGTTTGCAGAACCTCTCTTCTTCTGTTTACTCTGACAGCTTGAGAGACTCTGCTGGTCCACTTTCCAGGCAGGGGGTGACTCAGAAGGGTCCAGCAACTGAGCCAGACCACAAGGCACTGCCTCTGGATTTAATTTCACCTTGGCTGTATTCTGTAGCACCTCCAGGTCTGACTGTGGGACAGAAAGTTGTGTTCAAGTGTTACCTTCTGCTACTAGTCCTGGTCTACCAGGATCCGAGACTTGAATTTGGAAGAGCCCTCTTCAAAGAAAAGAAAATGAACACATGATTATGAATACAAAACTGGGCACAAGGGGGCCAGAAGCTGAAGCTTCTTTGGACACTGCAGGCCCACTTCCTGTCAGGGTACCTCCTAACTCACTCTCTCTACCAGGAAGTCTTCCCACACTATATCAGACCTGTCTGTCTCAACACCCATCCCACTACATAGTGCTGGGCCTTTCCCCACATCCTCTTGGACAACTCTGTCCTTTGCTTTTGACTTAAAGTCTCCCAATCCTGTGTCTGGTAGAAAGTAACTGTTCTGTGACTAGTTCTTGACTGAGCCTCCAGCCTACTGTGTAAAGCCCTAGATCTGAGTCTACAACAGACATTCATTGAGCACCCCCTATTGTTAGTAGGGTGTGCTGCTAGGTGCCCAGAAAACAATGACTGTCATCTCACCCCACCCTATATTTCACATATTCCACCTCATATTCCACAGCAAAAGAGACAGGGCTGGGAAAGTAGAATTGCTGCATCATTGTGGCAGGCACCCAAGTGGGCAAATGAGAGAAGGGAGACCCTGCAAGTGGGAAACACACTAGGCTGCAGGAAGGACAGGACCACAGTTGCCGGGTGGGAGCATATGAAAGTAGAGACAGGTAGTGCAGGGGGCAAGGAACAAGGCTGCAGGTAGGGCTGGGACAAGCAACGTGGGAGGCCTCGGCTTGCTAAGCTGAGGCCTCCACCGAGGAGGAGGAGTCCTTACTGCGACGGTGAGCTTGTGGTTCCGCAGTGGAGGCACAGTGCCAGCGGTGGAGGGCCGGGGGTGGGGGGG
>NW_008341028.1:5406532-5407431 GCF_000622305.1 Nannospalax galili
GCTGAGGGGCTGAGGGGCTGAGTCAGGGGGTGGTGGGGGGCTGATGCTCAGGCTGAGGTTGCGTTGGCCGCAGAAGCTGTGAAGGGCGCGGGGATGCACCGCCAGCCTGCTCTCCGACAGCCGCCGAGCAGCGAGCAGCGCTAGCCAGCTCTGACCTCACGCTGCGCAGCACATCCAGGGAGCAGCGGCTACCGCCTGCGGAGGAGCTGGGCTGAGGGCTGCTGGAGTCCAGGTCCTCCTTCCTGGCAGAGGAGGCTTCTTCCTCGTGCTCATTCTCTTTTTCCTCCTCCCCCTCCTCCTCCCCCTCCTCGGGTAATTCCTGCGGTTCAGCCTCCAGGTCTCTGACTTCAGTACGTGCAGGTACCAGGTCGTTTTCAGGACTGACCAGTAAGAGCCAGGCTGGAGGGGCTGACACTATTCCCAAGTCACCACATTGGTAAAGGCAAGGTCCCTGGATGGCTGCCTCTACCCAGAAGAGAGCCTGTGTTTCCAAATTGAAGTCATGCTGCTGAGAGAGAAAGGGAGGTGCCGTGAGGCTCCACTGGGGCAAGCCAGGACCCTGGGGGCACAGTCGTCACTGCTGGCCTAGGCACCCTGTTCAGACTTTACAGGTGGGTAAAGCTCTGACTCTGAGCTTTGGGCATCCTCACAGCCCACTTTCACCTTTCCTCAATAGCTCTCACTAGAGCCGATGGCTATCATAGCAGGTCAATGGTGAATTCTGGCAAGAAGGATACATCGAGGAATGAGTTAACAGAATAAAACCCGATTTTTAAAAAAAATCCAGTATTGGCCAGGTGTGGTGGTGCACGGCCTTTAATCCCAGCACTTGGGAGGCAGAGGCAGGCAGATCTCTGTGAGTTCTAGGCCAGCTGGAGCTACAGGGAGACCCTGTCTCA
>NW_008341028.1:5407615-5412830 GCF_000622305.1 Nannospalax galili
AAAAAAAGGCACCCCCCCCCCCAAATTCTCCAATAGAAATTGTTCTTGTGGGGCTAGGGTATAGCTCAGGCCTAACACATACCAAGCCCTGGGTTCCATCCCCAGCATTACAACCACTGGGCATGGTGGGACACAACTGTAATTCCAGCACTTGGAAGGTGGAGGCAGGAGGATTGGAAGTTCAAAGTCATCCTGGGCTATAGAGAGTTTGAGGCCAGCCTGGGCTACACGAGGCCCTGTTTCAAAAAGAACTTGTTCCTGGCAAAGTAGCTTTCACCTGAACCCAGTACCATTTGCTGTGGAGCAGTCAGCCTGGGTCCAGAAGACAAACCTCCTCAAAGAGCAGTAACCTGTCCCCACCCCCTTGGCTGCCACTCAAGATTCTTTTAGGGCCCAGGAAATGCAACAATCTCATCTTCACTGAACTCTACTTGGTTCAAGTGTCCTCCTTATTTCCAGATTATGGAAATGAGGTTCAGAGATGTTATTTGTTGAGAACAGGCAGGTGGAAAGTGGCTGAGCTATATTCCTGCCTCTCTAATGACATAGCTTCCTCCACTGCATCTCAGGTCATTTAAAAAGGCAGACTGGATCCCACATAATCAACTTGAGGGCTGATAAATAAAGCAAAACCAAAGTATTCCTATTTCTTACCTTTAAAGTTAAGAACAAAAACATAAAACTCCACTGAAAATATAAATATTGTAGGGCTTGTGTAGCTCAGTGGTTGGGTACTTATGTAGCACTGCAAGGCCCTAGGATCTATCCCAAGTAGAGCACAAATAGTTTTAAAAGGAAATTTCAGCCGGGTGTGGCGGTGCATGCCTTTGATCCCAGCATTTGGGAGGCAGAGACAGGTAGATCTCAAGACCAGCCTGGTCTACATAGTGAGTTCCAGGCCAGCTGGTGTTATATTGAGACCCTGTCTCAAAAAGACGGGGTGAAAAAAAAAAAACAAACAATTTCAGAGTTTTCCCATGGGCATTCAAGGAGGAGTCTAGGAAAAGTGGTGTTTGGTGATGGTGAGTGGGGGAGAAAAGGTCTCAGAAAGATATATAAACACTGACAGCACAGACTCTCTCCCCACTTGCTAACATGACCCTACCTTGGGGACAGAAGCACAACTCAGCTGCTCCAGTGTGACTTCCTTTATGAGACCAGGGACCCTGATTTGTTCCTCTCTGTAGCTACAGGGCCCAGGGCAGGCCAGGCACAGAGTGGACATGTACAAATGTGCAGAATAAATAGCTAGAAAGAGAATGAAGCAAAAATAGGCAGAGTGTGAGGGACTGAGGTGGGAAAAAGACATTATAAGTGAGATGCAGTTGGAGAGGAAGAGACTGAGAGACAAAGAGATGGCCAGTAAGACTAAGAGGATAAAAAGATATGAAGACCCAGTAAAATATCAATACTTCTGATTTGGAAACTAAATAAAATACTTCTAAATTTCATATAAAAAACAAGAATAGCAAGAAGAACTCTGGAGATGAAAATATAAATAAAGAAAACTGGCTTTTATAGTTCTCTATAATTAAACTATGATTCTATCCAGGCAGATTAAAGGTACATGGTAGCAAATCCAGAAATAGACCTTAGTATATATACAGGGACTTACAAGTAATAAAGAAAGCATCTCCAGCAGTAGGAAAAGGAGGGGCTAGTCAATAAGTGTGTCAGCCAGTGGCGGGGGGGGGGGGGGGGGAGATCCAGTCTCACACTGTATATAACAGGACAAATTCCAAAAGGATTAAAGACTCAAATATATGATATGAAAGAACTGGGAGAAACAGGAGAGTGAGCCTTTATAATCTCTAGTGGGAAAAGCTTTGCTCATTTTCAATTAAAATCCAAAAGCCAGAAAAGGTCATTCTTTTCCTCCTCCTCCTCTTCTTCCTACTCCCCAACCCTCCTCCTCAAACACACACACACACACACACACACACACACACACACACACACAGAGTGCACATAGAAATACCATCCAACAGGAAAAAACAGGCAATTATATGGAGAATACACAGAAAACACAAATAGCTCTTAAACATACAAAGAGCTACTGAACCTCATTTACCATATGAGAAAGATAAATCAAAAACTACCCTGACATACCATTTGCCCATCCCATGGCAGATCAGGTCTGATGACCTCTCTTGGGGAACCTGGGAGGAAAAATCACTCTTATAATGCAGACTGAGGGATAAATCAGTATGAGTCTATGGAGGACAATTTATACAAGTCCTAAAGGACATTTGCATATAATCGGTGGTAAAAGACTAGAAACAACCAAAATGCTCAGCAAGAAGGGACTAGGTTGATAAAATTTGCTAAACAGCATGGTACTGGCATAACACACATTGATCAATAGAATAGAATTGGGGTTCAAGATTTAAGTTCACATACTTAGAGCCACCTGATTTTGGACAAAGGTGTCAAAAATACCACATTGAAGAAAAGATAGCATGTTCAAAAAATGGTGTTGGTCAAACTGGATAGCTACACATAGACGAATGAAAATAGATCCCTATCTCACACCTTGCCCAAAACTCAATCCAGATGGATCAAGGACCTCAACATAAGACCTGACACCCTGAATCTCATAGAGGAGAAAGTAGGGAATATGCTGGAGCTTATAGGCACAGGAAAGGACGTTCTGAATAGGAATCCAATAGCCCAGGCATTAAGAATAACAACTGACAAATGGGATCTCATGACATTAAACTGCTTCTGTATAACAAAGGGTACCATCATTCAAGTGAAGAGACAACTTAAAGATTGGAAAAAATTTGGAATGTTAGGGCTATCTGGCTGCAAAAACTGTCACCCCATTGATTGCCAGGGTTGATTCGGGCTGTACTGGCTGTCTAGGCAGGTGTCTCCTTCCTCCCTCAACACTCCACATGTGCCCCTCCCCCACAAGGTGCGTCCAGTTGAAAAGGATGACCTTCTCCAATAGAGGAGGACCAGTCTTCAGTCAAGGGTATATGAGTAGCTGTGCTCCCCTGTTAGAACCTCCAAACAAGCTCTCAAGAATGGAAAAAATCTTTACCAGCTATATATCTGACAGAGGATTAGTGTCTAGAATATACAAATAATATACAAATAACTTTTTTTTTTCTTTTTTTTTGGTCTCTTTGAGACAGGGTCTCCCTGTAGCCCCAGCTGTCCTGGAACTCACTATGTAGACCGGGCTGGCCTTGAACTCACAGAGATCTGCCTGCCTCTGCCTCCTGAGTCCTGGGATTAAAGGCATGCGCCACCACGCCCAGCACAAGTAACTTTTAAAAAACCTAAAAATCAAAAGAACAAGCAACCCAATTAAAAACTGATACAAGAGACTAAACAGAATTCTGAAAAGATAAAATACAAATGGCTGAGAAATATTTTTTTAATGTTCAATATTTTTAGCCATCATGGAAATGCAAATTAAAGCTACTTAGATGTCATCTTACACCAGTCAGAAATGGCTAACATCCAAAAAACAAACATGTTGGTAAGGATGTGAGGAAAGGGGAAACCTTATTTACTGCTGGTGGGAGTGCAAACCAGTGCCACTACAGAAATCAGTGTTTCAGAAGATTCCTCAAAAAGCTAGAGTTAGGTGTGGTGATGTATGCTTTTAATCCCAGCACTCAGGAGGCAGAGGCAGGTAGATCTCTGTAAGTTTGAGGCCAGGCTGGTCTGCATAGCAAATTCCAGGTCAACTGGGGCTACAGGGAGATCCTGTCTTAAAAAAAAAAAAGAGCTAGAAATAGATCAATAGATCTACCACATGATCTTGATATAGCCATACCACTGTTGGGCACATACCCAAAGGACTATATCCTACTACAGAGATACCTGTTCATCCATGTTCATTGCTGTTCTATCCCCAATACCCAGGAAATGGAAACAACCTCAATGTCTATCAACTGATAAATGGATAATGAAAGTATGATACTGTGCTGGATAGCTTTAGTGTCAACTGGGTTGAGGGAGCCTCAATTGGGGAATTGTCTCCATTGGACTGGCCTGTGGCCATGTCTGTGGGGCATCTTCTTGATTATTGAGTGATGTGGGAGGGCCCAGCCCACTATGGGTGGTTCCACCCCTGAGCAGGTGGGCCTATATTGTGTAAGAAAGCAGTCTAAGCAGGGGTCAGGGGAGCAAGCCAGTAAGCAGTATTCCTCCATGGCCTGTGCTCCAGGTCCTGCCTCCAAGTTCCTGCCCTGAGTTCCTACCTTGGGCTCCCTGATGAACTGTGACCCAGGAGATGTAAACTGAATAAACCCGTTCCTCCCAAATTGGTGGTCAGAGTGTTCTGTCACAGCAATGGAGGAACAAGCTAGAACAGGTACATTTATACAATGGAATATTATTCAGCTATTAAGAAAAACAAAAATTTGAAATTCACAGATAAATGGATGGAAATGGAAAGAATCATCCTGAGTAGGATAACCCTGACCCAGGACAAACATTGCATGTTCTTTCTCATAAATAGATACTAGCTTTCATTCTTTTTAAAAAATTTTATTTATTATTTTTATTTTATGTGTATGAGTGTATTGCCTGCATGTTTGTAAGTGCATCTGTGTCATACAATGCCTAAGGAGGTCAGAAGAGGTCATCAGATCCTCTGGAACTGGAGTAACGGATGTTTGTTAGCTGCCATGTGGGTGCTGGGAACCAAACCCACTTCCTCTGCAAGAGCAGCCAATGCTCTTAACAGCTGAGGCATCTCTCCAGGCCACTAGCTTTCAATTTAGATATGTTTTTCAATTGGAAAATCCAGAGGTCAGGAAACTAGTAAGAGGCCACGGGGGTGGGGATTCCATAGGAGGCGAGATAGAATGCAGTGATACAAAGGGGAAAAGGGGAATAATGCAATAGGAAGGGATAGAGCGTAGGTAAACTGATCCTCTAGGGAGTTAAACCACTTGTAGCCTGAGGTCACAAATGGTACTACCACCTGCAGGGTGGTCCTTTTGGACCTCCAAGCCAGTGTGTCTGGTCTGTGGAATGAATAGCAGTCCTTTCTAATGTGTCCCACAGAATTGTCTGCACTTTTTTTTTTTTTTTTTTTTTTTTTTTTTTTTAAATAAATCTGCTTCTCAGTAATGTTCAGCCTGGTTTTTTAGAGTAAAGAAGAAGACCTTTCTATTCCCCCACAACTTCTTAGAGCTGAAAAGAGGCTTCAGGATGTCAGTACAGAAGCTTCTGAGGCAGTTAAGGAAATGGG
>NW_008341028.1:5413167-5430882 GCF_000622305.1 Nannospalax galili
CTTGCGCGCCATACACAGGTGTTTGGTCTTGGGGTAGAATAACAGTCCTTTTTTATTTGTCCCACAAAATTTTTTGCCCTTTTTTTTTTTTTTTTTTTTGTTCTTTTTGAGACAGGGTCTCCCTGTAGCCCCAGCTGGCCTGTAACTCACTTTGTAGACCAGGCTGGCCTCGAACTCACAGATGGGCCTGCCTGTGCCTCCCAAGTGCTGGGATTACAGGCATACGCCACCACGCCTAGCAACTGTTTGCACTTTTAACAGAGGATTTTGGAGACGGTGTTTTTTCACAAAGGCTGATTCTAACAGCTGATGGGGAAGAGAGGAGGAACCAAAGCATCTTTGAAGGAACAGTTCACATAGACAACCTCTCAGCTATTCTCAGTTTCAAACAAGACCCAGGAAATAACCTCATCGCCCAGACACCAGCCTTCTCTGTGAAACTATTTCCTCTATTGGCTTATTTTCAAACTCCCTAGACTATTTAAAAGAAAAACAATCAAAGGACAGGCCCTTCAGGGCTCAGGTTCAGACACCAGATCCAAGGACAAAGAGCTGGAGAGACAGAGAGACTCACCATAGAGCCCAGCAGTAGCTCCCTACAATCCTGGATACTGAGCTCTGGTGTGGGGAGAAGCTCTGTGTCCATCACAAAGCCCTTGGGCACCTTGAAGGGGACACCATCTAGGGCATTCATTCTGTCAGAGGAGTATGGAGATGGCTCAGAAGGGCAAGTTGCCTGGTAGCAGGGAGAAAGTGTAGAGTCCTCAGGACCAGGTCAGGTTGCACTGTCCTGTGTGGCTGTGTAGCAATGGTGACCTCCACAGCTAGAAAGAAAAAGGGAAGTGGCCAGTTCTGTATAAGAGAAGAAATGAGTAAAACTCAGACAATGAGCTCATACAACACTGCCAAACTGAATTTATTGCTGGTGCAAATTGGCTAGCTAATTCTAAAATTAAAGGGTATGCAAAAGACCCAGAAAAGCCAGGCCATCCATACTGACACAAAGTGTCTATTTTGTATTGAAGTCATATTTCATCAGGCATGTCCAAGCTTGGCCCACAGGCTACATGCACCCTCATGATAGCTATGAATGCAATCTAACATAAAACAGTAAATTTACTTAAAACATGAGATTTTAAAATGTTTTTATTTTTAATTATTTACTTATTTTTATTTATACAAGTGTTTTGCTTGCCTGTGTGTAGTGCCCATGGAGGCCAGAAGGTTTTGAAAGAGCTGCCATGTGTGTGTCTATGTGAATGTATGCCATGTGTGTGCGAATACCCAGAGGCCAAGAAGAGGGTATCAGATCCATTGGAGCTGGAGTTAGATGGTTGTTAGCTGCCCCATGTGGGTACTGGGAATTGAACTCTGGTCCCCTAGAAGTGCTCACTGAGCCATCTCTCCAGGCCCAGCAGAGAACAAAAAGAAAAAACAAAATGGGAGATCTCTACTACTAGATAGCAAAACTTAACTGATGTTTTAATTTAATTCTGGGCTATTTTGAGACATGGTCTCACTATGTAGACCAGGCTGGCCTCAAATTCATGAACCTCCAGTCTCAGCTCCAGGGTACTGGGATCACAGGGATATGCTACCACATCTGGCTAAAAACTTAAAAGTTACAGGAATTAACAGTGTGGTATGTACACTCTGTTCCAAAGACCAAAAATGTCAAAAGAATTTGGGAGCTCTTATCTAGCCCCTAAAAGGTTTTAGGATTACCTCTTCAGAGGGGGGAATGTTAGAGTAGCAGAAAGCCCCATTTTTTAAAAAAAAAAAAAAAGGAAGGAAGAAGGAAGGAAGGAAGGGAGGGAGGGAGGAAAGAAGGAAAGAAAGAAGAAAGAAAGAAAGAAAGAAAGAAAGAAAGAAAGAAAGAAAGAAAGAAAGAAAGAACAACATGAAATCAGAAAAAAGTGATGGGGAGCTATGGGAGGTGTTGGGGGGGGAGTGAGCGTGGATTTGATCAAAACACCATATATCCATGTATGAAATTCTCAATAGTTTTTTTTTTAAGTTAAAAAACAAAACAAAACAAAAAACAAACAAACAAAACGCAGTGTGGTAGTGACATAAGCCCTATCAAGAGACTAGAAGAATGAAAGAAGTCCAGAGACAGACCATACATGCAGATCCTAGACTGATGACAAAACTGCTTTGCCGAACAGTAGGAAAGGGGAAGTCTTTTCTTTTTTAATTTGTTAATTATTATTATTATTATTATTTTGGTCTTTTTGAGACAGGGCCTCCCTATAGCCCCAGCTGTCCTGGAACTCACTATGTAAACCAGGCTAGCCTTGAACTCACAAGAGATCTGCCTGCCTCTGCCTCCTGAGTGCTGGGATCAAAGGCGTGCACCACCATGCCCAGCCCTTATCATTTTTATTTTATGTGTGTGTATTGCTTGCATGTAGGTAAGTGCACCGTGTCATGCAAGCTGCAGAGGTCAGAAGAGGCTGTCAGATCCTCTGGGGACTGGAGTTATGGACAGTTGTTAGCTGCCATGTGGGTACTGGGATTCGAACCCGGGTCTTCTGCAAGAACAACCAGTGTTCTTAACCACTAAGCCATCTCTCCAGCCCCATGGGGAAATCTTTTCAATAAATGATTTTGTACCAAACAGCTATTCACCTGGAGAACAAAAGAAACAATTGTGGGTCTGGAGGTAGCTTGGTACCAGAGCACTTGCTTAGCATGTGAAGCTCCACCCTCAGAACTATGAAAAAAATTGACCCCAACTTCACATCATACACAAAACTCAATTCCACAGCAATTGTAGATGCAAGTAGGAACGATAAAATAACAGAGCTTACTGTGAGTTCCAGGCCAGCTGGGGCTACGGAGAGACTGTGTCAACCCCCCCCCCCAAAATAACAGAGCTTAAAGATAAAAGACTATATCATCACCTCGAAATAAATAAACATTTCTCAAAGAAGTTTACGAAAGATTAATGATGAAGAGCAGATCTTGGTGACTACAGGTCTTTAATACCAGATGTTTGGAAGTTGGAGATAGGAAGAGCACAAGTTCAAGGCTCACCTGGACTACAGAGGCCCTAGGTTTAATCTCTACTACTACACATACACACACAAAATTAAAAATAAAATAAATCTTGGAGCTGGAGAGAGATGGCTCAGTGGTTAAGAGCACTAGCTGCTCTTTCAGAGGAGCTGGGTTTGGTTCTCAGCACCCACATGGCAGCTAACAACCACCTGTAACTCCAGTTTAGGGGATCCTGGAGATCTTGTGCCCTCTTCTAGGCTCCCTTGGAATTGCATGTGTGTGGTACGCTTAACACACACATAGGTAAAACATTCCATATAAAATAAAAATTAAAAAATAAATTTAAAAAATCTAAAAAAAGAAAAATTGGCAAGAAGTTTTAACAGGAACCTCTGAAAATAAGATAGCCAAACAGCCAACAGACATAGGACATATTATTTAACCTCTTTAGCCATCAAGTATATGCAAGTAAAACAATAAGATACCAATACACACCTAGTCATGAAAGGTTCAAATTAAAAAGCCTGACCAGATCAGGTTGTTGAAGATATGAACATTTTTAACTCTTATACACTATTGTTAAGAAAGTCAATCAAGGAGGGTGGAAAGATGGCTCAGCACTGAAGAGCACTGGCTGCTCTTGTAGAGGACCCAGCACCTACCTGGTAGCTAACAACTCTTCCTAACTCCAGTTCCAGGGGATCCAATGCCCTCTTCTGACCTCCGTGGGCATTGCACAACATGAGTGCACTTATATACAAGCAGGCAATACACTCATACACATAAGATAAAAATAATACATATTAAAAAAGAAAGTCCATCAGTATTGTTCCATTGTGTCTTACTGAAGCTAAACTTCCAGAATTTAAACTCATTTTTTATAACACGTCTTTGTCTTTTGGCTAAGAGAGAGTGCAGTATCTGCTCTTATTTAGTAATACAGGATTATTAGGGATTTGGGTCCACTGAATTGAAAAAGACCTCTTTCACTTGGATTCGGGCTCACAACTACCTATAATAGAAATCTAAAGTTCTGCCTACAGTCTGTGGCATTTTGCAAACAAGGAGCCTGGACCAGGATGTGCCTCTGGCTCCACACAATCTGTCATCCTTCTTAGGACAACCCAAAGCCCTGCTGCTTGGTGTCACTGTATGGTCATCCTGTTCCCAACAGAACAGTTTCATGCAAAGAGGTAGGGTGGGTAATCCAGGTGCAGACAGGTCAAGGGAGGGGCGGTGGGCAAATCCCTTAATTCCCTGATCGCCTTCCCCATCTGTCTATTCTCTCCAGTGTTTTCCTGCCTATGGGACTTATCTCCTCCTACCTGAAGTCACATCCTACCTTTCTGCCACCTGAATGAATGAGCAGGACCAGGCAAACCCTGGGGTAACCGGCAAATCATCTGCCCTGTCAGCTCATCCTCATCAGGCTTTTCTGAGCTGGTGTAAGTTACAGGAGACACAGGCTCAGTGGGCCTTGCCAATCTCAAATTTATCCTTCACAGTCTCAGCCACCATTTGAATTCTGAACTGTGAGGAAGAACCCAGGTTATACTGAGGCTCAAGTATGAACTGCTTGTCCACTTACAGAGATGTAGACAGAACAACCTTCTCCCCGATCTTCCAATGGACATCTGCATCCTAATGGCTGTTCTCTGCAGAGCCCTGCACTTGCTTTAGAGTTTGAAAATTCTAAGGATCTCACTGATGAACAGCAAGGGTTTCGAGAGCTGTTAGAACAGATTTTAAAATGAGCCCAGGAGTGCCACTGTGGGGCTTGGGAAAGCTTTAGCAAACAGATGGGGCTTGAATTGGGCCCCAAAGAATGGGAGGAAAGCTTGTGAGCTGGAAAAGGGTCAGATAGAGAGCAGGGCATCCAGGGAAGGAGCAGCTTGAGACAGAGAGCAGAAACAGGAACATGTAGGGCAAGGTGAGGGGGGTCATGAGCTGAGTGTTTTATAAATGGTGTAAACTGGGAAGCAGTCCACAGTAAGACTAAAGGGTAGACGAGGTTCCCACTGGGCAAGACTTTGAACTATGAGCTGAGTTCTGACTCTAATCAGTAGGTGGCAGGGAAAGCCCTGAAGAGGAGCTGGGGTGGAGCTGAGATGAGAAGGGAGGCATGAGGAAAGCCAGGCTGTGCATGCACCAGCTAATTATATAACCCAGTACTTCTCAAATTCCCAGCTGGGGTGTGCCCATTGGGTAACATCTGAGCACAGGGCTGGAGAGTAGGGTAGGTGGAGGTTGTATAGTTATCCCAGGTATCCTACTGTACTCTTAATGAGTTCATTCTTGTTCAGAGCTTTAATTACCTGCCCAAAACTCACAAATTCTCCAAGTCTCTCTTCACCTCTGCCTACAAGGCATCTGCCCAAGAGGTCTCAAGGGTACCTCTAATTCAACACACACAAAGTGAAATATTGCCTTTCCTTCCCCAAACAGATCTTCCTCCCCAGAAGAGGAAGAATGTCACCCCATCTCAAGGTGACATTCATCCAGGTGCTCTCACCTAGACTCTTTCTCTACCTATCTCAAATCCTCTGCTGTTTTCTCTTACAGGTCATACTGCCTCCATGTTTCCATGGGAACCTTACTGTGACAGCAACTCCCATGTAGCCTCTCACACTCTGTTAGTGTATTCTGTTTTATTCCACACAGTGATACAAGAGTGATCATTTCAAAATATAAAACTAAGGCACTATCTACCTAAAACCCTTCTATAGTTCTCAGGTGCTTTTAGAGTAAAAAACTTCTGAGGCTTGAAAAATCAAGACTGATTCTCCTCTATCTTACTCCAGCTGGACTAGGCTTCACTTGTCCTGGTTTCAAACCACCACAGCATCTTTGCATAGCTATTCCAGATACTGCCCATGTTCTTCTGTCTCTTCCCCAACCTATTCATTAAAAGCTTTTCATTTTTTTTCAGAGTTGAAACATTACCTTTTCAAAAAAGCTTTTTTTTAACCTACAAACTTGGTTAGGTATACCTACTAGAGTGGCCTTTAATAATTTTTATTTATTTTGAGACAAGGTGTCATGTATCCCAGGCTGTCCTTAAATTCCCTATGTAGCTGAGGATGACCTTGAATTTCTGATCCTTTTGCCTTTACTTCCCAAATGCTGGGATTACAGGTATATATTACTATTTCTTGTTTTATGGGGTGAGGATTGAACCTAGGACTTTGTGCATGCTATGCAAGCACTCTAACAACTGAACTAAATTCCCACTCTTTTTTAACTCAGATGAATACTGTACTGTGTGACCTGGGACACACAGGTATATGGCATGAATAGGTAAATCTTACCCTTACTACATGACACTATCTTGTATTATTTCACTTAAATGTTATAGATGTGTCTGAAAAAAATCTCTACTCCAGATCTAAACTCCAGGATAGCAGGCATCTTGTTGGTTCCTTTTTATTCTCAGCACCTAAAATGCAATACCTAAAAATGGGACATGGAAAATCATCTCCCAAAGGATACCAGAGAAAAGCCTGTTGTTATACATTTACATATTCTAACACCACTTGCCTCAAAGACCTCAATCTTTCCTTCAGAGCTTATGAGAAAACAAGTTTATTCCAAAGGCAAATGGAATCTGCATTGAAAACAAATTCTTCACAGGCAGCCAGATGTGATATATCAAGAACTATTGTGTGGACATATACAAGTGTATGTAGCTTATTATACCAGAATAATTTATTGACCGTAACCACTAAAAAAGTTACTTGGAAAGACCTCATTTAATCTCTATTCCCTAGAATATTAATACTTAATAGCACTTGAATTCCTTTTATCTATTGCATATAATTATTTAAATGGAGCAAGACAAACTTTGTATTTACCTTGTAATTCCCAGGAGAGCTTCTCTGTGGACAAAACCCAAGGCAGGAACCGCTAAACAGACGGTGTAATCCCAGCTAAGCTGCTTGTTAAAAAGTCATATGGGCTGGACGTGGTGACACATGCCTTTAATCCCAGCCCTCAGAAGGCAGAGGCAGGCAGATCTCTGTGAGTTCAAGGCCAGCCTGGTCTACATAGTGAGTTCCAGGACAGCTGGGGCTACAGGGAGACCCTGTCTCAAAAAAACCAGAAAAAAAAAAAAAAAAAAGTCACAAGGACACAGAAACATGAATGGCCTTAGAGATTAAATTGGTTGGCTTGAGGCAGCAAATTCTCAGAGCACATACTCAGGCAGTTTGGCTAAATACTCTTGGTACCAACATACACTAAATCTCTCATGGTTAATCTTCTATTTCCCTCATTCCTTAAAATAAAGGCTTTTGTCTCTCACCAGTCCATGGGTTCTTTTTCTGGGATGAGGAGTATTTTTTTTTCATATAGAATATGATAAATCAATAATTGGTTAATTTTCTGATTAGTCTTTGGATCTTATTTATTCATGTTTAATAAATAAGCAAAAGTGAAAAAAAAAGATACAAACTGAGAAATGGCTGAAGACTCAATAGAATTATAGATCCAAATCCTGTTAACTGAAAAGAGTAAGAAATGACAAAGGGTTGGGGTGTAGCTCAGGGGCATAGCACTTGTCTAGCATGTGGAAAGCCCTCGGTTTGATCCCCAAGCTCTTAAAAAAGTTATCTTCAAAGGCCAGGCATGGTGGTGCACACCTTTAGGCACAGCACTCGGGAGGCAGAGGCAGGCAGATCTCTGAGTTCGAGGCCAGCCTGGTCTACATAGTGAGTTCCAGGCCAGCTGGAGATATAGGAAGACCCTGTGTCAAAAAGATAAAAAAAAAAAAAGGTCATCTTCAATAATACTCTTTAGCTGGGCACAGAGGTGCACATACTCGAGAGGACAAAGCAGGAAGATCTTGAGTTTAAGACCAGCCTGCCTCAAAACAAACATCACAATGACAAGGAATGCCTGCAATACACAGGCTACTATCTGAAGAGGAGACAGGCTATTTAGAAAAAAAAAAGTCTGATTCCAGTTCTGGAACAACAAATATACCAGATCAACTTCAAACAGAACCCTGGGGTTGTTTGGGAAATCAGAAACTGAGTTGGAGACTTCTACTGGCCAAAGATGAGGCAATCAATACTGATCATCATGGGCTGCAAAGTGTTCAGATGCAAGTTCAAACTTAAACTCACTGGCCGTATTTTTAAGGGGATGGTAAGGAAACAGTTCATTTTAGAAACTAGTAAATAAAAGGAATTAAGTATTTCTCTGTTTCCTATACAAATTGTCCCTGAATGAAATCAAGTAGTTGATGAGAGGAATTAAATTCACTGCTCTTTGACTCTCAATGAATTTATAGATCTAGGTCCGAATCATTAGAGGCTATTAACATCAGAAAAAGTGAGACAAGCAGATATTAGGGTCTCTTGAATTTCTAGAAGTACACATCACATCTACAAAGTATTCTTGTCATAAAACTCCAATCTAAATGTGATCAGGCCTCTAGACGAGTATTATTCAGCCACGTTTTTAAAATTTTTAATTTTACGTGTATGAGTGTCATGTCTGCATGTGTGTAAGTGCACCTGTGTCATGCAGTGCCCTTAGAGGACAGAAGAGGGTATCAGATCTCCTGGAACTGGAGTTACAGATGGTTGTTAGCCACCATGTGGGTGTTGGGATTTGAATCTGGGTCTTCTGTAAGAATAGTCAGTGCTTTTAACTGCTGAGCCATCTCTCTCTAGTCCAAGCTATGTATATCTTAATTCAAACCAGTCACATTTCAGGTGTTCACTACCTGTAATTATACTATGGGGCAGTGTAGCTGTTTGACCACTAAGTTACAGGGAATATAGAAAGAGGGGCATAAAATTACAGGGATGCAACTGGAAAGATGGAAACTATGGGAACTCCTCAGGACCAAGGCTGTTTAATAAATTAATAACAGCATTTTGGCTACATTAAAAATTTAAGGCTACATATTGAAATAGTCATGAAGTAATTTCAAGTCTGGGATTTGCTTCAAAATAATCCTGGCATGATGGTGTGTGCCCATAATCCCAGCACTTGGAAGGCTGAGGTGGGAGACTCATGAGTTCTAGGTCAGCCTAGGCTACATAGTAAGATGCTGTCTCAAACAAAAAAGACTGAAGAAAAAATAAAAAGCAGGGTGGGGCTGGAGAGTTGGCTCAGCGATTAAGAGCACTGGCCGTTCTTGCAGAGGACCCGGGTTTGAGTCCCAGCACTCACATGGCAGCTAATAATTGTCCAGTTCCAGGGGAATCCAGTGCCCTCTTCTGACTTCTGCAGGTACTGCACAACATTCCTGCCTCTGCCTACCATGTGCTGGGCATGCCTGGTACCACTCATTCTTCAAATTATATACTAAGTCTTTGTAAGCCTGGAAAGGAACAGCAGTTGCTGCTACTATAATCCATGGGCAATAAACCATGGAAAACACACAAAATAAAAACTCAACAAAGTAATGTTCACTTTGTAAAACCTTGCAGAGGCCTAAAGAGAGAAGAGGAAGTGACTCTTCTCCAGCCAGTGTTCAACACCCACTTTTCTTGGTTCCATTGCCTGAATCCTGAGTCCCTGCATCTCACTCGCAGCCCCATCAATGCAGATAGCATAGTGAACTGATAAGGCTATCCTGACAGAAGATTCAAACAAAAAGACTCACAGGCCTGCAGGGTCCTGTAGAGTAATCATAGTAGACTTTATTAGCTCAGATACATTCTATAAATGAGTGGCCTTATTCCCTAGCTGTAAAGTAGAATGTATAAATTGAGCTATGCAGATTAAACTACAAAAAGGGACAAAGGCATGTGTACTGCACACAAGGGCTCCAACCATACATTTCCAAAGTTGATGTTTACCCTTCTTGCTATCCAGTCAGATTTAGCAGACAAAGTTCAGTGTTTAAAATTCATTTTCCTAGGTCAGGCATAGTGGCACATGCCTTTAGTCCTAGCACTCAGGAGGCAGAGGCAGGAGGATCTCTGCGGGTTCAAGCCAGCCTGGCCTACATAGCGAGTTCAGGCCAGCTGGGGCTATAGGGAGACCCTGTCTCAAAAAGACCGAAAAACAAAACAAAAGAACAACAACAAAAAAACATTTTCCTGCAGCAAATGCCTGTTTAATGAACTTAAATTTTGGAGTGAAAATACTTTAGCAATGTGAAGGTGAAATGTGTTAAATGATTTGAGACAATAAATCAGGGCAAAGGCTCAAACTAAAAAGTGAAAATGGCATTTATTTAGCTTTTTGGAAATTAAATAACAAAACAACTGGCAAAACTCAGAAAACAAAACAAAAACCTTAACATGACCATGACTGATCATCTCCACTTACTAATGAATATAAAAAAAATAAAACATTTTTGCTTTTCTCCCAACTTTTACTCTATGGATGTTTTTAGAAGCTTGAGTTCCTTTAAAAAACAAAAAACAAAAAACCCAGCTATCCCCACTCCTGCAGTGTGACTGAAATTAAGGTCCTACTCCCACAGGGAAACAAATTGCTATTCCCAGAGATCCTAAACTATCAGATCCCTCAGAATTCTAAAACTAGTGCTTTCATGAGAAAACACAGGCACATTCATTAAAACATGATCCAATCTGGGAATAGCATTCTTCAGGTTTTCTAAGTTCTCCATATGACAACCGTACTAGGCTAACACTTTTTCCAGCAGCCTGGCCTACAGCCATGTTCTCTATCTTTCTAACTAGCAGCCTTCTAGGCTGCACCAAAACTGGAAGGTCAAATTTTTTATCTTTCTTCCTGGAAGTCAGAGGGCTGTCAGAGTAGAATAAACAGGAGTTTTTACATCAAGCTGCCCTCACACTCAGTATCAGCGAAAGGATTGCTAACTCTACCCTGCACACACCTCTATGAAGTACCTAAGTATGCTGACTGTACTTACCCATCAATGTACAAACCCCTAGAGTAAATCAGCAGGTAACACTGGATCAAGCCCCTCAAAATAGAGGCAAATTTGGTGAAATAAGGCCACTGCCCATGCAATAAGCTCAGTTCACCTAGAGCCTTTCCTGAAGAACCTTATTATCTCCTGGTACAAGAGGCACCGCTTGCCAGGGCAGACACAGAAGAAAGCAGAACTTCAGGTTAGGGAAATGCCACATGGAATTTAAGCTGTACAGATGTCTACAGCATGAGACGGCAGCATCACTAACATCTAGAGCTGCAATGTGCGCAGGCTGGACCACACTCCTGGAGCATCTTTTCTAATGCAGCTTAATGGCAGTTGCCCAGATGTCGTTGCTGGGGAGCGGGGGAAGGACCCATCCTTGGGGAACGGAGTTGCCTTTGGGATGATCAGATGGCACCAGGTACTGATCCCAATCATGCCTTAATAAGAACATTATAGAACAATGTTTATTTCTGGTTTTTCTTAAGATGTTCAGAAACTAAATATTCTATTTCTAGGACATAGCTTTCAAATTACAGTTGGACTAACCTGTTAGTGAACTTGGTTTCAAGAAAATATGCAAAAGGTCACATTAAATGTATACATTTAGAGAAAAAACTTAGACCTTTTAGCTGTATGGATGGACAACGTACAGTTGATCCTTATTATTTGAAGATTTGATATTTGCAAAGAATTTTTTTTTGTTCTCTGAGACAGGACAGGGTCCTATGTAGCCTGGCTGGCCTTGAACCCCTCATCTGCCTATCTCCACCTCCCAAGTGCTAGGATTAGAGGCATATATTCCCACATTTGGCTGTACTTGCAAATTTATATCATCACCCGTGGCACTTTGATGGACGCCTACAGATAGAGTGGAAAAATGCCATCAATGGCACATTCCCAGCTGTGGTTAAACAGGGTAGCACCCATCCTGACTTCTTATTTTCACCTCTTGGTATAAGTTACTGTCCTTTTTGTGGTTTACTTAGTGCTACACATTTCACAGTTCTGTGCTTTTTACTGATGGTGTTGCTGTTTAAAACAGCATCCATGTGTCCTGGTGAAATGCTGGTCAGTATTGCCAAGGGTGAGAGCTGCAATGTACCTTGTGAAGGTATACAAGCTCTATGAGCTTCTTCAGGCCGGGGTTACAGTGCAGGTAGCCCTCATTAAAGACTTATCAGCATTATATATTCAATTAGGTGTCTTTAAACAGAGGTACACATGAAACAAGACACTGATGAACTAATAAAAATGTGACAGGAAGCTCACAGTAAAGTCTACCTGGCCCTGTTTCCTTTAGGAGTAATATTCCTTTATGCAATATTCATAGTAACTTGACAGACATACCCATCATGAATAATATGTTAAAACTTGTACATTAGCTAAAACAAAACTCTTCCTGGAAAATAAATTTGATATGCTAGAGCATTTTCCTGAATGGAGCTTTGGAAGGGGCCTTATAGTTATTTTCGAGCCATACCTTCAAGACCCTTATGTTTCAAGATGTTTTACAGTCTAGAAAACAACAGAATGCTTCTAGTCAACAAATTTAAAGCTGCCTGTGACACCTAACCATCAGTTTGTTTTACCTACTAATTTCTTAAAAGACTGCAAGTGAGAAGGAGCTGCTGCTGCACATTCTAGGTCACCATCTCCATTTCACAGCTGAGGACCATAACCTAGCAGCTGGGAACTATCCAGCTCATGAATATTCAGCTTAACTGAAAAGGCCTAATTGAGACCTTTGTTCCTAGCTCTCTTAGGCTTTGACCTACAGGAGCTCAGGGGTCAGTACAGGTCTTAGTCTCTACAAGCAGCTACTCTGGAGAGGGGGCTTCTCTTCCTGGGCTGACTTAGTACCAGAAGAGAATCAGGAAAACAAGGCCAGACATGGTGGTCCACACCTTTAGTCCCAACGCTCAGGAAGCAGAGGCAGGTGGGTCTGTATGTTCTAGGCCAGTCTGGGCTACATAGCAGTCACGGCTGAGTTTTAGCTTCTTTACTGTTCAAATGGAGACACTGACTTCTCAAGAACTAATGAAGACTCTTAAGACATAGGTGGCACCCTTGAAATTTGACATCATAAACCCAAAAAGATGTAGTAACAGACTTCTGCAACTTAAGTGTTTCATCGAGTGCTTACTGCTACCCAAGAGAAAGGTGACAGAAGAGCCTGCCTTTCTGACCTTATCTGGATGAGTGCAGGCAGGGAGTGCTCAGCCTGGAGGTAATACTGACGAAAAGGCTGCAAGAGGTGAGCAAGTGGGAACTCATCTGAAAGAGAAAAGGCCCAGCACATCACGATGACAACAGGATCAAGCATGTCTCCTCTGTAGCCCTAACTTCTACCATGTAGTTTAAAATCTCAACTTCTTGGCTTAAGTTGAGTCACCCATGATGAAAAGAGCTGTCAAACTTACCTGGATCTCCAAATAACTTGGACTCAATTTCACGTTTCTGAAGTAAAAGTTTCTCTTTTTCTTTTCTCTGCTTTTTTTCCAATTCTCTTTTCCTCTCTTCCTCTTGCTCTCCTTCCAGCATAACTCGGAGGGCTCGCTCTTCAGCTTCATATAGTTCAGAGCGCTTTTTAATGAGTTTTCTTAGTCGCAGAAGATGGTGCTCAAAAGTCTCATCTGCTGAGGCTGGAGGACAGACCCCTGGGCAAAAAGAGGTAAATGGCATTATGTTCTAGTTTGTTTCTCCATTGCTGTGACAAAACACTCTGACCAGTACCAACTTGGGAGAAAAGGGTTTATTTGGCTTACATCTTCTGGGTCACAGTTCATCAAGGGGCCCAAGGTAGGAACTCAGGGAAGGAACCTGGAAGCAGGAGCTGGAACACAGGCCATGGAGGAACACTGCTTACTGGCTTGCTCCCCTGGCCCATGCTCAGATTGCTTTCTTATATAATACAGAACAACCTGCCAAGGGGTGGCACTGCCTACAGTGTGCTGGGCCCTCTCACATCACTCAAAAATCAAGAAAAATACCCCAGAGACATGGCCACAGGTCAGTCCAATGGAGGCAGTTCACCAATTGAGGCTCCCTCAACCCAGGTGTGTCAAGTTCACAACTAATGCCATCTAGCACAGCATATTCTTCCTCTTTTTTGAGATAGGGTCTCATGTAGCCTAGAGGCTGGTCTAAAACTCACTATGCAGCCAAGGCCGGACTTGTACTCCTGATCTGCCTGCTCCATGGAGGTCTGAGTTCAAAAGATACACAAGGCAAGCTCAGGACATCTATAATCCTTGCCCAACCATTCATGTTCTTTCAAAAAGCAGTAGTTCCAGTTTGAACTGTATCTGAAGGAGCAAGCCAAGTTTTCAACACTTTCTAAGAGCAAGTAAGGGTAAGAAACAAACTTTGTACCTCGGCACATGGCAAAGTTGACCAGCCATGACAAGCCTAGTTCAAAGTGTGGTCAAATGCTTGAGGTAAAAATCAGTGCAGTGTTTGCCCATACCTGCTTTTCTCTGCAACTGTGGCTACCAGAGGCTAAACAGTTAAGCTTTCTACTTCGAAAGTTCTGAGTTAGCCAGACATGGTGGGTGGCACATATCCATAATCCCAGAACTCAGGTGGTAGAGGCAGGAGGATCAGCAGTTCAAGGCCAGACCTGGATATGTAGCAAGTTTGAAGCCAATCCAGAGTACCTGATACTTTGTCTCAAAAAATAAAACAAAAAGTTCTGAGCTGCTATTGACAAACCCAGTTACTCTGCAGAATGAAAATAAAGTATTAAATATTCTCCCTTCAAAAATATTTGGAAGCCAGGAATGGTAGCTCAGGCCTCCTATGATTCCATACTTGAGAAGCTGAAGCAGGAGGACTGTCACAGGTTCAAGCTAGTATGGCTATAGTGTTGAGGGCCTACCTAAAAAAGGAAGAAGGGAGGGAGGGAGAACACGAACACGAACATGAACACGAACACACACACACACACACATGTCTAATATATCTGGAATAGGAGGGGAAGAACTAGGGAAGGGACGGAGGAGGGCAGAAATGAATGCACAAATGCAGAACTGTACTCACCTTTCCTTGCTGCAGCTTCTTTCCTCAGTTTCCTCAGTTTCTCTAAAGCTCGAAGAATGTCCACCATTCTTTTGGTGTCTGCTTGTTTTTTCCTGACTTCAGACAAGACACCGTCAGCAGCAGCTTTGAGTTCCTGTTCCTGAAGAAAAAGGGCCCACAAGACCTTGTTTTAGGAACAACCTTACAGCAGACTCTAATTCTCTGGTGGCAAAATTTCTGAGGACCAGGTAGCCCCATGAGACAAACTACTGAGCCTATACTTCAATATCCTAGGCCTGGCACTCTACAATGGCCCAGTCAAGGGCTTATTTCCTTCTACTGATCAATCATACACTGACTGCGACTTTGTTTTTTTTTTTTGTTTTTTTTTTTGGGGGGGGGGTGTTGTTTTGAGATGGTCTCTCAGGGTGGCCTTGAACTCTCTCCCATCTGTTAAATAAGTGCCTGCAATTCTCCTGTTACAGCCATTTATATGCTGTTTCATTCTTCTGCTGGGAAAACTCCCTTGGCCTGGAACTGCACCTGTTACTTTCCCTTGGCATTTCTTTCAAGGTTCAGCTCAGATGTCATATTACCTGGGACGCCTTCCTCCAATGAATTTAGGTATCTTTCCCTTGGGCTCCTTATAGTACCTACAGTTGAAATCCTAGTATACACCATTCTGTACCTACATGATCCCCCACAAGGCCCTAACCAATCAAGGACAAAAGCCATATTCTAGTCATATCTACCCCTGATACCAGATACTAGGCCTGGCACCTAATAGGCACTAAATGTTTGCTGAAGTAACTCAATCCCCTCAAACTCAAGTACTGCTTCTCTAGCTAGCAATGATATTCCTGAGGGTACAATGAGACAGATTGCCACAATACACTTCCCAGCAATGCCATATTGATTTTTAGGGCAGCAGTAGATTCAGGGATAAGGGAGATGCTAGTTGATTGTGGAGAGTAGAGGGAGGGGTAAAAGGAGCTCTAGCAGCTTTCAAAGGCATTGAGAATGCCTTCAACAAATATTTAGCCAATTTCTACTTTTTCACCCTGGCCCTCAAGAACTTGAAATAGACAGGCTTTGGAATTAGACAACTTGGGGTTAAAACAAAAGTAAAACTAAGGTAATTAATTCCTACTTCTCAGAGTTGTTATAAAGACTCACAATCCCTTGTATGTATGACATTAGTGTAGCGCCTCGTACATACACCGCTGCCGAACCAGGGCAAGATAGGAAAGCAGAGAGTAATTTAACAACCTGGAAATTCATTGAGTTTAGGTTATGAACTGTATCTTCTAATAACACACATGGCAGCCTATTTCCTTTATTTACACACACCCCTCTCTGAGCAATGAAATGTTTTTCCTCCTCTAAAAATGATCAAGCTGTATTCAAACATTCAAATATCAAAATTTTGATAGGAGGGCCCATCCAGCCTAAATTGGTTTTAGGTACATGGATAGTAAAGCAAAACTGTGTCCTCAAGTAACTTTTTGGAAAATTCCCTATTTACCATGATATGCTTACGCATAATTGGGTGTGCATATAATTAAAATCAGATGCATTATGGGAAAGGACATGAATAGAAAAATGATTATATGATCTAATCGATCAATCTACAGAGAACCACCCTCATTACACCCCTTAGTAACTGAACTCCTCTTGAATCACGTAGAAGGAAGCCCTAAACAACCTCGGTTTTTGGATCTCCTCTCTCAAGTGAGCTGCTGTCGCTGTCAATCTCAACAGTGTATTCCTTTCTAATTTGTAATGCTGCTTTGCTTTTGAATACAGTTTCTTTGCTACTTCTGCAATTCTATTTAAGCCCTTATTTCAAGAGGCCAAGTACCTAGAACTACCAGACCAGACTTCAGACCACACTTTGGATATGTAGTTTCAAAACAGTAAGCAAATAAATTCTGAGAAAACGACTATTACACAGTACTCCATCAGCCTTTTAGAGTATATGTTCCTCCAAATTCCCTAAATTTGTATTTCTAGGACAGTATAAAACACGAAATGGAGACACTTGTTAGCACTAAACATCATTAAGTGGCTCCAATTTTGAAACAGAATACAGGAGATATGTCCTCTCAGAAACGCACCTGCGTGAACCTATCATTTCTGTTTTGAGGACTTCATAGTACACTTTCTTGCGTTTTGTATACCATACACCATTAACACGGAATTAATACAGAGGTACGAGGTTTAAAAGACTATTCAAGCTAACCACTCAGTTTGGGGTTCCAACCAGGACCACCCTGAAGGCCGAGAGAGTGGCAATTCTCACCCGCTTCTTCTCCTCCACTTCCTGCACGCATTTAACCCTCCAGCGGTCAATCTCCTGCTCCCGCTCCGCTGCCTGCGCAGTCTCCGCCTCCCGCTCCGCGTTGCGTTCCCGGGCCCTCTCGCGAAGCCGCAGCCTGCGGCGCCGGACCTTCTCTAGCCTCCGCCGTGCCTCGCCCACGTAGGCGGCCTGGGCCAGCTGCTGCAACCGCTCGGCTAGTTCGGCGCGCAACGGCGTCGCTTGAGCGTGCAGCGAGGCCCAGACCGCCCCGTCCGCCTCGGCCTCACGCAGAGCCTGCCCCAGGCCGCGCAGCCGCCGCACCAGGCGCAGAGCTGCGCGTAACCGTGCACGCACCTCACCCAGGCTGGGCCCAGCGAGTGTGCGCCGAGGTCCGGGGCCGGACAGCCGCCGGGGGTTCCCGAACACCGCCTCCAGCCACTGCCGGTCGCGCAGGCGCTGCAGGCCCGCGTCCCCAAGCACGTCGGGTGGCGGCGGCGCCTCGGCCCAGCGCGGGCTCCAGGGCGGCCCG
>NW_008341028.1:5430984-5433174 GCF_000622305.1 Nannospalax galili
GGGTAGAAAGTGCTGCCACCGCCGCGGGAGGGCTCGGCGGGGGCGCGGGGCTGCAGAGCCAGCGGAGGCTGGAGGAAGGGGGCGGACGCTCCCGGGAAAGGGCCGGGCCGCTGGGGAAGAGGCGGCGGGAAAGCCGGGGAGGGCAGCGGTGGGGGCGGACAGCCGAAGGGAGAGGAAGGCGGCGGCGGCTGAGGACCCGGAGGACCTGGGCGGCCCGGAGCGAAGAAGGGAGGTAGGGCCATGTCCACAGTGGAGTGACAGGAGTTTAAGGGGTTCTTTACGTCTTCCGGGAGGAAGTGACGTGTTTAGACGCGCGACTCCTGGCTAACGCCGCTCCCGGAAGCGCTGCGCCTAGGTGGCCTTGCTTCCACTTTTCCAAACCTTGGATTCGGAAATCATGATCTTATTGAGTGTTCTGGGTGCGGAGCCACGGGGACACAGTCTCTTCTCCGTGAGACTGTCTAGTGAAGAAAACGCATTAGTCAAGTAACCATGCAAGCAAATGAATGTATGATGGAGTGATGAGTATTTGACTAAAAGAGGTTGGGAAGGTTGTCTTAAAAGATTTGAGGCTTAGCCGGGCGTGGTGGCGCATCTGGAGGCTGAGAAAGGTGGATCTCTGTGAGATGGAGGCCAGACAGTCTCAAAGACCGCCCCTCCCCCCAAAAAAACAAACTTCCGCTAAAATGAGGGACAAGTAGGAGTTAAATATAAGGGAGAGGAGCACAGTTCAGAAGCGAACAGCATGCGCTAATAATTTGTAGAATGTCAACCGGGGGCTGGAGAGACTCCCAGATACACTTAAGGGAAGCCCGGTCATTTTCGGGAGATGGATAGAAGTTGTAACGTCTAGGGTCTCATATCTTAACGAGAAACCACTGGTTATAAGCCGTGGGTGAAGGGAAGGCTGTGCCATTTTATTACATTTTTACAAAATTAATTGCTTTGAGACAACTGAAAATGCACATTCAGATGTAAGAAACAATACAGGGTGATCCTGCGTGTTCTTTACCCGTTTCCCCCACTGGCAATATTTTGTAAAACTGCAGTCCATGTATCCCACACCATTTCTATTCTTTAACGCACCTTCTCAATCCCTGGCCACCACTCATCTATTTCTTTTTTAAAATATCTGAGTGTGTTGCCTGCGTGTGTGTAAGTACACCCATGTAGTGCTGTGCCCTCAGAAGTCAGAAGGCATCAGATCCCCTGCAACCGAAGTTAGGGACAGTTGTTAGCAGCCATGTGGGTGCTGGGAATTGAACCCTGGTCCTCTGCAAAAGCAGCCAGTGCTCTTAACTGCTGAGCAATCTCTCTAGCCCTTCATCTAGTTTTGAAAATGAATAAGAATGTTTGTGTACTGGTGCCAGAGGAGGCCAAAAGAGGGCACTGGATTCCTGGAGCTGGAGTTATAGGTAGTTGTGAGCCACCTAAGGTGGTGCTGGAAGTCAAATTCTGATCCCCCGAAGCCCTCTCTCTAGCTCTCTACTACATATTTTTGAGACTTGCTTTTTTTTTTTTTTTTTAAAGTTACCCAGGTTGTGTCAGTACTGTTCCTGGCATTGTTCTATAATGTGGATATAGGACAACTGTTTATAGTCATTTGCCTGTTGCAGGATTCTTGTCATTTCATTTCAGGCCTTTATGAATAGAGCTGGAGACTATGTGTGTGTGTGTGTGTGTGTGTGTGTGTGTGTGTGTGTGTGTGTGTGTGTACATCACCTTTCTTTTTTGACATAAATTTCCAGAAGGGCAATTGTTAGCTCGTATGGCATGCTTACTCTTGCAGTTCACTTCCACCATCATCACCTTACCCTAACCCATTACTTTTGGTTTCTTCTCTCACATTACAACCAGGGCTGTTTTTAAGTTAAAGGTCATTTCTTTTTTTTTTTTTAATTTTTTTTAATAACCACATACTTAGAAGAAGCATTTCATTACATCAGCATTGACATATTCAATAAAATTTTCTGAGCTAAGATGCATCTTTTTCCAAATTGGCTGTAAATTTTTAGGTTTACAGTTGAATTGTTACAGTTATACAATATTTTACTCAGTATAAACCCTATAAGACATAAAATTAAATGAAGTTTTAACCTTTAAAAAAGATCTTCATTTCATTATTAAAATACACAGCTTTCATATAGAAAAATTCTTTTTCAATGCAATTGATATTGGAAGTTTGCACAT
>NW_008341028.1:5434429-5443771 GCF_000622305.1 Nannospalax galili
AAAAAAAAGTTCATTTCTTTGTGCAAAACCTTCCAATAGCTTCTTAGAGCCAAGGCCTGGAAGTAAACTGAAACAAGACTAACACTAACTTTTAGCTTTGTATGGAGAACAAGCTGGCTAACAGGTGGAAGGGATATGAGTTCAAGGAATTTTTAAATTTTTACTTTGTGTCTGTATGTGTATGTGTGTGGGTGCACTAGTGCCATGGCATTCAGGTAGTGCAAAACCTTCCAATAGCTTCTTAGAGCCAAGGCCTGGAAGTAAACTGAAACAAGACTAACACTAACTTTTAGCTTTGTATGGAGAACAAGCTGGCTAACAGGTGGAAGGGATATGAGTTCAAGGAATTTTTAAATTTTTACTTTGTGTCTGTATGTGTATGTGTGTGGGTGCACTAGTGCCATGGCATTCAGGTAGAATTCAGAGGACAACTTGTGGGAGTTGGTTCCCAGGGATTGAACCCAGGCTGTCTGGCTTGGTGGAGGGCACTTTTACCTGATGAGTCATCTCAATGGCCCATGTCTCCTTTCATATTTGACACCACCTGATCTGAAAAGGACAAAACTGATGAGATAGAGGGGCAAATGTTAAATGTTCTAAAGCAGGCTTCCAGTCGTGCTTCCATGCATTTCCTCAGAGCCTGCCCTTCTCAACAGTGCAAACTGTACATCTTATCATGTTTAACTCCTGGTTAAAATGTTTTAATCTCATTTCTTTCTGTAAAAAGAATACTGTTTTCGGGGCATGGTGGTACACGCCTTTAATCCCAGCACCTGGGAGGCAGAGGCAGGTGGATCTGTGAGTTCAAACCCAGCCTGGTCTACACAGTGAGTTCCAGACTAGCTGGGGCTACAGGGAGACCTTGTCTCAAAAAGACCAAAAAAAAAAAAAAAAAAAAAAAAAAAGAATATTGTTTAAGGCTGGGTGTGGGGGCACACAACCTTTAATCCCAGCACTCAGGAGGCAGAGGCAGGTGGATCTCTGTGAGTTCAAGACCAGCCTGGTCTACATAGTGAGTTCCAGGCCAGCTGGGGCTACGAGGAGACCCTGTCTCAAAAAGACCAAAAATAAATAAATTACCCACCTTCTCAATCCCTGGCATACCAGGTTTTTATTGGGTTTATTTTTTGAAACAGGGTCTCATTCTGTGGATAAGGCTGAACTCAAGCTCAAGGAAATTCTGCCTCAGGCTTCTGAGTGCTAAGATACAGACATAAGTCACCATGCCTGTCTAGGACACGTTTTAAAAATGTGGGAACGGGCTGGAGATGGCTCAGTGGTTAAGAACACAGGTTGTTCTTGCAGAAGACCTGGGTTCGAATCCCAGCACCCACATCGCATCTAAAAACTGTCCGTAACTGCAGTCCCAGGGGATCTGATAGCTTCTTCTGACTTCCAAGGGCATTGCATGACACAGGTGCACTTACCTACATGCAGGCAATACACACATACACATAAAATAAAAAAAGTTTAAAAAAATTGTTTTAATGTGGGAATAACTAAAAATATAAACTCTATGGTAGGTGCTGGCTGTAGTTAACAAAACAAGCTTGGTCTTCACTTTAGTAAATATACAGTGTAGCTAGAAAGATACAAATAAGCTTAGAAGATCTGTCAAAGGACAGGAAGTACTAAGCAGTGTCTAGATGCTTCCAAAGTCAGAAATGTGAGAGGCTAACATGGAGAAATCAAGCTGGTTCTGATCTGGAAGCTTCATCCCTACTGGCCAGCTTTCTTACTGCTGGAAGGTGCACTATACATAATAACAGAGGAGAAAAGTAATCATCAATCTCACCCAGCTGTAAACTCTGCAAGCTACAATAATGACCAGCCTGGCAAGATATGCCCACTGGTCCAATAGTGGCACAAATGTCCTGGGAGTAACCACTTTCTGACTGGATTTAAGGTCTGCTCCATAAGATGAAACCCATACCTGGCACTGTTATCAGGGCCAAGAACTTATGGCTAGACAAAGTCATAGGCCCTAGGAGAGAAACTACTAGTACTCTGCTAAACGAAAGTATCAGATTCCTAATGACTTATCATTAAACCTATAGATTAGTACATCTCTCAACCCACATCAGAAAGCTTCTTTTGCAGTAGATGGTAATGAACAAAGAGACCTACAACTGGTCAGGGTGCAGAGAATGAGACTGCAAAATTCTCAGCCCTAAACGTGACACCTATGTCACACCATCTCCTAAGGTTCAGGGACCATTGGAGAAAAGGGGGCAGAAAGATTTTAAGAGCCAGAAGCAGTAACAAAAAAAAAAAAAAAAAAAGCAGTATTTTTCAGACACAACAGGGCAGACACACGTGTGAACTCAGCCGTTGTGACAGCATGCACAAGACTGGGGTAAGCTCAAGCCAAACAAACCCCCACCATGGAGAGGGAAGGTAAACATGAAACCCCAGGCCTAGCTGAGGATCTATTGGTGATTAATTTCTAGGAGGTGGTTAGTTTTAAGAGTGTGGCCCCAGTAGGTTGACCAAGCTCCAGTGGGTGGCCCCACACCTGAGAATATATGGGCAGCACAAATTGGACTCAATTGGTTTTTGGTTTTTCTTTAAATATGGGACACTTCATGAATTTGCACGTCACCCTTGCACAGGGGCCATGCTAATTTTCTCTGTATTGTTCCAGTTTTAGTATATGTGCTGCCAAAGTGAGCACAACCCACTGGGTTTTTAAAAAGACAGAGTTGGATGAGTAGTGGAGAGGAGTGAACCTGGGTGTGTATGAACATGATCAAAACACATTGTATGAAATTCTCAAAGAATTTTTAAAAAATGGGGGTAGGGGTAAGAAATACCTAAAAGTTTTGAGAAATAAAAAGAAACAATGGCACCCAGAGCATATGTGGAGTAATTCAGCTTTGCTAACAGAGACATCAGTTCAAAGAATTGGTGAAGGTAGAGCCACAGTTGGTGGGATTTGAGTTCCATTTGACAAATCCTAATTGTTCTTCCAGACACAGCCAGGCTACCTACATGGTACGTACTTCACCCGCACTATTATTATAATGTACTGACGTTTGTGTCTGCTTCTCCGAGTGGTTAAGATTCTTGAAAAGCTTAGTCTGTGCCCCCAGTGTCAGGTTCCATTTAGGTATTTTCAATAATGTATTTAATATAAGCTCTAGTAAAACTTTGTGGCTGGGATCTACAACTGGGAGGGACAGAAAAGTGCCAAGTATTAACCGATCCTGGAATAAAGCAGCTTGCTTTTAAAATGGCACCATCCTGGCTATTCTTGTTACTGTCTGTGCAGTGTGTCTGCAATGCTGCAGTATGTACACAGTACCACAGTGGCTTTCATTTAGTCCTTTCATTTAATTCAAATGCCAAAACGTAAGATCCAAGATCCAAGTCATAACTGTACTCAGTTGTGTTTTGTCTCCCGATACATTTTTGAAGATTACTTTTAATACATTTAGAAACTACACCAAGTTTTACTCTAAAAAAAGGGAAATGATGCTTATGAAGGAAAGATAATAGCAATATAAAAGACTTCATAAAGATACTTGAACCATTACTAGGGAGAGTGAGGATATCTTTCTGTTCCTTACCATAGCTACCTTTTAAATATCTGTTTTGTTTCTGAGGCAGGGTCTCACTATGTAGCCCTGGCTGGCATTGATCTCAAGAGAGATCTGCTTGCCTCTGCCTCCTGAGGGTTGGGATTAAAGGCCTGCACCACCATGCCTGGCTTAAATATTCTGCAAAATTAAATTTCTGGCCCTATTCTACTTCAGCCATACAAAGGTGCCTCACATCCTTTTTATTATATCATAAAAGCCTAAGTCTTCAATAGGATTTATAATTTAATGTTTCCTAGGGAAAAAGTGAGTAAAAGGGGGCTGGAGAAATGGCTCAGTGGTTAAGAGCACTGTATGTTCTTCCAGAGGACCTGGGTTCAGTTCCTAGTACCCACCTGGAATCTAACAACCATTTGTAACCCCAGTTCCAGGCAATCTGACACCTGATTCTGCCAGCATTGCACAACAGAGATGCACTTACATACATACATGTAAAGCTCCCATATATATAAAACAAAAATAAATTTAAAAAAATTTAAGTGAATAGACTATAAAAGCCAAAAATCTAAAAATGAATACTTAACAATTTTCTGATGTGAATAATTTCAAGTAAGATTGAACTGAATAAATAATATGCAGACTTGTAACATGCAGGAAAAAAGTCTTAAAAGATACTCAGTTCTGGAATCAGATGATAGTTTTCATTTGTTGTGTCTACCTTGCCCCTACTTATTAGCTTTGTTGTATAATACAAAGAAATAATTTATATGTCAGTGCAAACACATTTACTCTGGCTGACCATAAAACAAGGTTTTCTCTATGCTCTATAAAGCTAAAGAATTTAACAGATATCTACCACCAATAACAAAAACCCCAAAGTCAGTACTTTGGGAAAGTGCACTCTGTCAAGATATTGTATTTAGTTCTGTACGTGGCTATTACTGTTACTGATACAGCAGGCCAGTTAAAGAATTAGTTATTTATCTTCTGAATATTTAAAAGCAGACTTTTAATTCCATCTACTCACTGTGGTACTAAAAAAATTGTTCAAAGATGGCAAATAAGTCAGACAAGACAGCAAGAAAATGCATTTTTGTTTTTATGGGACCAGTTAGAAAGTTAGCATCATGCATTAGCAGAAAAGACTAAGAATATATATAATCAAGCTATCAAAATGTAGTTCTTCAAGATATTCTTCCATGAAATTTTCAACTATTTTGTCCAATTTCTAAAATGAGAATTCTAGTTGTTTTTTTTTTTGAAGCTTTTACAATTTTATTAGACTCTTAAAGAAAAATCCTCAGGGCAGGCGAGCTGGTAATCTTGGCAGCTGCCTCGAGGTGAATAGTGGGAAGAAGGAAAGAAAGCCATGGAAGCTATGCAGGTTTAGAGCCTGCATGGAGGTCAGACACATGGCTGACTCACAGCCACATGGCTGGGAGAAGGAAGCTTTAGAGAAAAAGTAAAGAACGAAAGCATGTTTAGTAAGAAAGGCATGAAGAAGAAAAGGAGAAATTATGCTTTCCTGAAGAGTTCAGGAAAATGGACAGACTTATGGAGACCTACATGGCTGTGGCTGGTCTGGAAGTTCTGTGGGGGTCTGAGCTAGTTCCAGGCAGAAATATTTGCTACTTAATTAAAATACCAGGTATTCTGCCCATCTATTTAGCATAACCTGCCTTCCTGGGAGTGGTTCTATCACCAGGTAATTGACCAGTGAGACTGAAAAAATGTGTCCTCCAACAGATAGACATTTTTTGTAGTCTGGACCAGTTAATTTATGGAGCTTATTGACACTCTATCATTCCTCCCTCTGAAGAAATAACTCTAAAATCTTTTAGGGATTATATAAGAGCTCCCAAATACTTTTGACATTTTTGGCCTTTGGGACAGAGTATGTTGCTAAAAGGCCCAAGGACATTTTGACTTTTAGCCAAGAAAGAAACCGGCTACTTTTCTTTGGGGTCTTTTTACCCTAACTAGCCTAGCCAATTTCCATCTCCTGTTCTTATCATATCACCCTCTGAAGAGGTATCCCCAAATTTCCAATAGGGAATCGGGACGCAGACAGCTCTGGCTCCTTCCATGCTGAACAGGGACGCAGGATGAGGCTATTGGGTTACCGCCTTCAGTGGGTCTATCTGAAAGACTCCCAAATTGCATAACTCAACTATAGGGAGAAAAGAAGGTCCTTGACTGGTGCCTAGGAGATGTGAAGCAAAAGTAAAGGCAAGAGTAGTTAGTATTACAATTTCTAGGCAGGGAACCAGAAAAAGTCAGAACGAGGCAAATTTCAAATGGCCAAATTAAAGTCCATTGGAATTTCTTGATGGGGGCTTCCAAAAGCATCCATCTACTGGGTTCCTCCTCATTTTTCTTTTGCCTGCCAAGGCTGGACTGATGATTGATGAACTCAGGATTTGTTGTCAGGCACTTTGATAACTGTTGGAGTGGCTAGGATCAGTTCCCTCTTAGGTGGCCTCTAGATAGGGAGAGAAAACAAATCTAGCCATTGTTTTAGAACAATAGTGGGTTGTCTCCCTCAGCTGCAGGTGGGCACTACAGTATTGCAGACCAAGAATTGAAGTCTTACAGCTGAGTAGCATTGTTGTCTTACTAGGAACAAATCATCAATGAGAAATTAAGTGTCTAAATAACATAAGACATTAAGTCTAATGTCTGGGATGTGTAATCCTTTGAACTCTTAAATATACTGATGACAATAATCTTTCGTTATACTTTCCTTTTGGGTGTTTAAGACCATACAGTTGGTCCAAATAAACCGATTTACTTTTACTTCTAAGGTCATTTGAGGTTCTGTTCCTCAGGGGTCATATGAGCTTGGGAGGAGCCCCTGGCTCCTTTCTTTTACCAGTTCCATCTATGTGAAGATAAGTCAAAGGTCTTGCTTGACCGTGGCTGGCTTCACTTGGAAGCATTAAGGAAATGTTCCTCTGTGTTGACTGTCCTCTTTGTAGACTGGACACTGGTTCAAGTCCACCTTGTGGTGTCTCCATGGCCTCCCTGAACAAGAGGACAGGTGACTCACCACAGTTACAGGACATTTTGAGAGATTCTCCATAGTTCCCTGGAACTTAGTCAACCTTGGAGGGCAAGGAACAAAAATTTGTCCCTTCAGGTCCCTCTGACCAGATTAGTATAGGCCTCAAAGTCTGGCTATTAAACACCCAAGAAGGTTAGTCACACCAATCTGGTACTTTTCATCACCATGTGCTATGTGGATAAAGTGTGGGCAACATTTTAAAATAAATCTTTACTAGATATCCTTAAACTAGTTGACTAAGCTATGATCTTAGAAACTTTAAGATTATCTATATATTGTCTTTTTCTCATCCTTAATAAATCCTAACAAACCTACACAGACCTCCATCACTTGCTTAGGCTTTTTCATTTTTAATAAAACACCTCCATTCCTATATCCTTCTAACATCTTTTACCTTACCATTCTCTTTCTTAATAACCACGAGACATATTAACACTAACAAATTTTCCATCTGTTGTGAGAATTCTCTTCCTGGGGATACTAAGGAATGTTTATCCCCTTCTAAGGTTCTAGTATCAAACCAATGTTTGATTACATTAAAGTTTTTCTGGGGGAACCAATGAATTTACTGAGCTTTCTTACAGAGATGACTGAGGGGTTCCTGAGGTGTATGGGTGACTTGAGAGTATTTACATTGGAAAGCCTTTACAAAGCATAGATCAAGCCTTCTCTTCCTAGCCTTCCCTAGATTATATACTTTAGTCCTTCCTAAATCCAGGAGACCATGTGATTAGGGCCAAATTACATATAGTTGGCTGGGAAGAGAGGCTGAATACTCAGGTGAGGGTCCAATGACCCTGGTTACCCCTCCTCCTTCAATTAAAGAATATGATAATCAAGTCAACAAGTCCAGTTGTGATGATCATTTGCTAGTGGACACAGTTGAAGTCATGAAGATGGTAATTGTTTGACTTAGAAGCAGTGTGCAGCATCATCTTATTAAAAGAACATGGAATCTAAATTACACACATAAGATAATACAATAAGTTAATATTACCCGTGTACACTGTGCTTTATAAGTTCCAGGTAAACCTTATAGAAAACACAAGACAGTTAAAATCTTTTTTACCTCATGTAGTTTAGAGAGTGGTCTACAAAAACCTTGCTTTAGGTAGAAAGAAGCAACTGGTACATAAACATTATCAAATTGATGTTCACAATCTCCAGTATATTAACTGAGGAATTCTAGGTAGATCTTCTCTGCCCTCTCCATTGACTGTGAATTGTCCTCTTTAAAAAAAAAAAAAAAAAAAAAAAAAAAAAAATATCCTGTTGTTCTTTCTTTTTTTGGTCTTTTTGAGACAGGGTCTCTCTGTAGCCCCAGCTGTCCTGGAACTATGTAGACCAGGCTGGCCTTGAACTCACAGAGATCCAGCTGCCTCTGCCTCCTGAGTGCTGGGATTAAAGGCATGCGCCACCACGCCCGGCTGTTGTTCTTTCATTAAGTAGTTAAATTTATCTTTGTATTTACCATACATTTTTATATTAGTCTGTGTTAGTGACTTTACTCAGTATTGTGACCAAATAGAGAATCCCATTAGCTATATTTACTATAGACAGTAATACCCTCTGTTGAAATTATTTGACACCTTAGCTGTTCTCAGCTGCAGTCTTTACTTTTAGGCTGTTTTGTTGTTCTCCTTTTTCTTGTCACAGGGTCAGGGGGTCTGAACCTGGAAAAGGGTCTTTGAGAACACATCTTGAGATAATAGGCTTGAGTCTGAAGTGGGAGGGCCAATCCCATCTCCAGAGTCAGCTTCTCAATGAGCTCAAACAGCACATGACAATTTACCAATATAACTAATACAAAAAGGTATTTGTTTCTCTTTAGAATTTAACTTAATGGTCTACATTGGACAGGAGAGCTGTTGAGTCTAGTGACTACTAGCAGGACTGAAAATATCTGTCCTTCTTATAACCTGTATACATTTGTCTAGACCATTCTTTTCATCTACTGGGTCCTTTACTGGGAACAGGGATTGACAAGAGAGAACATTTGATTTTAAGAGGTCACCTTGCTTGATATTTCTAAGCTTTATTAAACCATGGACACTTGACAGTGAGCACCCATCATCAAGCAGGATTAGGTTGACAGAAGTATCTGCCTTTACCAATGTTAAACCTGAGATCTTCTCTGGCTATGATGTGACCAGATGCATGAAAGCTTATACCCACAATCAGTTAGTTTGTATCTATTCATGAAGACAACAACCTGAAAGACTCAATTAGTACCTTCCTCCTTGATATTTCCCATTACAGGCCAAATTTTGTATATCTAGACCAGGTCTGAGCACAGAAAAATATCAGCATCCAAATAGATCTCAATGGGTAAGGATACAGTCTAGCCCAACTTGTAAGACAAAAGAAGCTATCTGGAACGTCTCCCAAACCTTCATCTGCTTCTCCAGAGCGTCCTCTGGAGACTCTCATCCTTTTATAATGAGCGACCATGACAAAAGGCGACACTACCAACTTATTCACTATCACTCCATCATCGGTGTGAGCTTGAGGGAACCTGTATCCTCTCCTTCTTTACTAGTGACCCTAAAGAAGGGGGAGCCTGTTCGGAATTATTCAGTCTTACCGATGTGACCCTCTAACACCCTGGAATATTAATGGATTCTTTCTGCATTTTACCTGGTTAATCTTATCTTGCCTGTGCAGGGCACCACCATACATGAAACCATTGGAGTAAACATTGGCCCTGATGCATTAGGGAAATTAGCCAACTTTTAGTGA
>NW_008341028.1:5443922-5444525 GCF_000622305.1 Nannospalax galili
AGTGAAATTTTTGAAGAGGGCTATCAGTTTGCATTGGAAAAAGGACATTTCATAATTTATTATACATAATCTTGGATTAAGTACTCATAACCTGGAGAATAAGGAACACAGAAAACAATGGTACCTAAAAGAACTTGCAAAGAGAAAATATCACAATACCCTTTTGCTTTAGTCTGTCCATGACATTGTAACTAGAAAGCACCCAGGGAATGATGGGGCAGGAACAAAAGCACGCATACAGCAACTGAGCATCAGAGAGGGAAATACTCTATTTCAGAGAAAAACAGGCTTAGAATCACAATGCAGAAAGGGGAGGAATTAAGACCAGTGAAGGCCGAATCTTAAGCCTCCCACCCAAGTAGGCTATCCTTTTTTACCTCCTATTGGTGTAACTATGTGCTGGTAGCAGCTTGTCTTTTGTAAGGTTTGGTCCTGGAGTACAGGAAATTCCCATGAGCTTCCCAGGTCTAGCCATCACAAAGTGTCAGCTCCCTTTGTACCTGGATAGTCCTGAAGGCATATGGCTAGAAAAACTTAAGTTCCCTTTCAAAACTGACAAATATTCTATGTAAAACAGAATTTAAAATAGTTATTTTGAGAAAT
>NW_008341028.1:5444643-5479764 GCF_000622305.1 Nannospalax galili
TTTTAGAAATCCGTAAATGTTTCAAACAATGTAAACACTTAAAAGTCATCTTTAAAAAAAAAAACAGTAAATATACCATACAGGAAGTCAAAATTCAAAGTAATCCCCTTTAGAAACAGGCCCAAACAATGTTAAAATCTAAACTCCCATTGTGGAGATCTGGCATTACTCCCTTAGTCTGACATAAGAATGCATTGCTCTTCTATGATCCCATCAAGAAACCAAAACAAAAATAAATTCCAAGAGAATTAGGACATGTGATTAAATGTCTGCAGTTCAGGGAACTCCTAGGTAACCCTGCTACCAGTAGGTTTTTGGGTATCGCCATTTTGAATCATGCCACGTGGTTGGATTATGATGGTGGCAAGGTCACACAGGTTGCTGCCATTTTGAAAATGTCATTGTCCAAGATGGCAACCAAGCCATGTGACTGTCCCCATATGGATGATGTCATCAACCAAGGTGGAGACCAGGTCACGTTTGCCTCCCTCTTGGTGAGGTCAGCAGCCATGATGGTGACCAGACCACATGGCCATGTTAGTGAGCACAGTCCCAATGATGCAACAAGCCCATCTCTCACCAGGATACAAGCCCTGTGGGATTCACAGGCCTCATACATTAAATTTAGACAGCAACGATTTTTACTTTTACAAAGCACCCTAGTTAAGTTATACTTGATATAAAAGGAGAAAGGACCCTCAGATATATACATAGGCCCCGAATAGAAAAGCAAAGCAAAGGAATCCATGTCTCTCACCAACCATAGTAGCTGTAATGCCAAGCAAAGTTCTCTGGATCTCTTCATTCCTAGATACAAGCTACGCTGGGAAAGAAACAGGTGAAGGTGGCAGAAGGAACAGGGTGCTACGTCCAGCACATAAATCACTGGGTTGTTGATCTGAAAGCATATGTCTCAATCATGGCCCCTGATTTTTCATGTACATTGAAATTTAAAATGCTTAGATCTAGTTAGAAAAGCAGCCGCCTCAGGACCACATGGGCTGAGCACAGCTTTCTTGGTGCCCAACAGGACCTAAGATCAAAATTTTGAGCCCCTCTGCCTGAGAAAAGTTCAGGGAAAAAAAAAATGGCTTTTAAAATCTTTTTTCCATTTGTCCATGGGACGAGCCCCCTTAAATTCTTTAAATGCTCCACCAAAGCCACCCAGCCTTCAGCCTAAGTCCGAATGCCCCGAGGCAAGATAGCTCACCTACTAGTTTAAGAGCCAAATCCAGTGTGCACTTGAAAGTCTCTGTATGACCACCAAATAAATGTTATTAGAATTTTGGGGGTCCCTTCGTGGTTGTCAATATGAAACGGGGAGAAAGAGGGCCCCCTAGAGAGTTCTTAGTCTCATTCATAAAAGAATTTAAGAGTGGACCCAAACGGAAGCTTTTACAATTTTATTGGAATCTTAAAGACAAATCCTCAGGGCAGGCGAGCTGGTAATCTTGGAAGCTGCCTTGAGGAGGTGAATAGTGGGAAGAAGGAAAGAAAGCCATGGAAGCCGTGCAGGTTTAGAGCCTGCATGGAGGTCAGACACATGGCTGACTCACAGCCACATGGCTGGGAGAAGGAAGCTTTAGAGAAAAAGTGAAGAACGAAAGCATGTTTAGTAAGAAAGGCATGAAGAAGAAAAGGAGATATTACGCTTTCCTGAAGAGTTCAGGAAAACGGACAGACTTATGGAGACCTACATGGCTGTGGCTGGTCTAGAAGTTCTGCCAAGAATTCTAGAATTTTTTAAAAATTTTTTTATTTTATGTGTATGAGTGCATTGCCTGCATGTATGTGAGTGTACCAATGTCATGCCATGCCAGAGGTCAGAAGAGGGCTTCGGATTCCCCTGGAACTGGAATTAAGGATGGTTCGTAGCTGCCACGTGGGTGCTGGGAATCGAATCGTATGCAGGTCCTCTGCAAGAGAAATCAGTGCTCTTAACCGCTGAGCCATCTCCCCAGCACCGAGAATTCTAGTATTTTCACAAAATATGGGTAGAAAAAGGTGACACTAAAGAATGGTATCCCATGTTAATGCAACATGTTGTAATGAAAACTTTTAAGTGTAGAACCTTGAGACCCTCTTCATTCACCCGCTACCCCCCAATCCCTGCAGACCCTCACTAATTGCTCTTTTAGCTTCTGTAAAATGCTTGGCTGCTGCTTTAGACATGCCTAGACATACCCTGGCATGCCCTGACCCCCGCCTGCTATTCCCCACCCCCCTTCCAGGAAACTATAGATTAAGCAAGCCCGAGCATAAAAACTGCCCTATAAGGTAAAAACAGAGACTCCTGGCCCCACAGGTAACAGCACATTCCACAGCCCTGAGAATAGCACCTACCAATAAGAAACTTCCAGGGCTGCATCTTATACATCCAATAAGTTTAAAATTATGTTGGCAAGCGCGGGTTCCTTAAAGCAACCAAAATGTATCTTCAGTTTCCCCCCCTTTGTCTAAAACCTATAAAAGGCTCCACTCTCCCTTACTCTGGGCTCTCAGCACGGATCTGTTGAGTTGGTGAGGTCTGAGAGCCCGATCTTAAGCCCGAATAAACCATAAACCTTTGCTTTTGCATTTTGGTGTGTTGGGTCCTCGGTGGTCTTTTTGGGGTCCATTGGATGGGGTACAACATAAGTATGTGATTATTAAATAATTTAAAAAAAAGAATGGTATCCCAATACTCAACTTTAAAGAATTTATTTTCCCATTTGTAGAGTAACATTATTGTAAAATCCACAGTTAGCTGCAACACTTGCATTACTTTAAAAGAATTCCTAAGAATTTTGTTAGAGCATATTTTTAAAAAACAGAACGAAAATAATGTACATTTTAATTTCTAAACATTGTGTCATTAAAGTCCACATAATGTCTTCTGTATAAATCAATGTGATGTTACAACAATGCACATGATGTATTCTTATCCTAAAGGTTTCTGACCATGTATATCCAAGATAGATTCAATGCCTTTAATGTCAGACTGCAGAAACAGTTATGACCCTAAACAAAAGAAGGAAAAGCTGTATATACAAGGCAGTCTGACAATCTAGCTATTTGCAGCATCTGCTTGTCGAGGCCATCCGTCTTCCTCAACCCCAGAGTCATACTCCTCTTCAGACGACTCTTTCGATGGAGCCCTGTAAGGAAAACCATGTTTGTTTTTCAACAAAAATTATAGGTAAATATGATTTCTAGACTCAAAATAGTAAATTAATCTTCATAGCTAAATAAGTCACAAAGAAAATATAAGCATTTTCAATATTATGATTGTTTGATGTTAAAATATGGGAAACAAGTTACATGAGTTCCAAGTAAATTTCCCTCTATGTTCCCTAATTTACTGCTAAAATAAACTATAACTTATAAACCAAATCCAGCCCATCATCTGTTTTTGTAAATGAAGATTTACTGGAATATTGATATGCTCATTCATTTATGTTTTGTCTATGGCTGCTTCTGTGCAAAGGGCAGTTTGAGCAGTTGCAGTATAGACAGTACACCTAGGGCTGGAGAGATGGCTCAGCAGTTGAGAGCACTGGCTATTCTTGTAGAGGACCCAGGTTTGACTCCCAGCACCTACATGGCAGCTAACAACTATCTGTAACTCCAGTTCTAGGGTATCCAATGCCCTCTCTGTCCTCCGAGGGCTTTGCACGACATGGGTGCACTTACATACATGTATACAATACACACACATAAAATAAAAATAAAGCAAAAAAAAAATAGTGCCACTCTGAAGTATTTATCTAGCTCCTTATGAGAAAATTTGCTGATTCCTAGAATAGATAAAGCAATAGATGTGTCAAATGTGTCAACTATATATTACTAAGGACAAAAAACTGAAGACAAAAGCTGAAAATAGTTTTGGTTTTACAAAAGTCATTAAAAATAAGCAGGATGTGGTGGTACACACCAGTAATCCCAGCACTTAAGAGTCAGGAGAGAATAATTCAAGGTCATTCTCACCTACTTATGGGTGTCAAGGCTAGCAGCCTAGGCTACATAAGATCTTGCCTCAAAAAAAAAAAAAAAGGCAGAAAGTCATGGGAGTGGGGAGTCAGTTATCAATTAGAAAATTAGCAACAAAGTTCATTTGAGTACTTACGGGTTTTTTTGTTTGTTTTCTATTTTTTGAGACAGGGTCTCATGATGTAGCCCAAGATAGCCTCAAACTCATTATGAAGGTGAGGATGGCCTTGAACTTCTGAACCTCGTACCTCTACTTCCCAAAAGCTAGGATTACAGATGTTTCAACCACACACAGATGTTTGTCTCTTTTTATACAGTAGCTTATCAGATAAAAAGTAGAGGCTAATTTTGAAGCTCAGTTTTCAAAAAAATCACAGTATTACTTTTTATAAACCGTATTAGATATTTTTTCTACAGAAAACACTTGAGATTACTGCTTTCCTTATAATTAAGAGGTTATGCAAGTTTTCAAAAAGAGACCAACAAACTCTAGTAGTAAGGACTTTAACTTGTAGATCCATTCTGGCTTGAAATGTACTTTACCGAATGTATCCTGGCTCCTTTTTGCCTTCTACAACTTCTTTGTCAACCTCCACACACACAATATCAGAATTAGGAACTTCGAACATTGGTTCTAGTAACAACTTTTCCTAAAAAGAGGAAAAATAATAAATTACATGGAAAATGGATTACATAGAAAATAGCTTAATTTTGTAGACCAAGTGAATCCATTCATTCAAGAAATACTGAGGTTTGTTTTTGCCTTTTTGAGACAGGGTCTCCCTGTAGCTCCAGCTGGCCTGGATTTGCTATGGAGACCAGGCTGGCCTTGAACTCAGAGATCCACCTGCCTCTGCCTCCCAAGAGCTGAGATTAAAGGCATGCACCACCATGCCCAGCCGAAATACTGAGTTTTATACATTAGGAACTAAATGTTGAAGTCAATGTAAAAGCCTTCAGAGTATCTTTATGTTAAAACAGCTTTTAATTAAATTTAGGGCATCTTATAATGATAATCCTTCCTTTGAGGTCAATCCTACAAACACCTTCCATTTCAAACTATGATTCAAATGAACATTTGCCTCATGTGCTATATAGTAGACCTTGTTATTTACTTTAGAAAATGAGCTTTCCCTACAGGTAGGGGCCAAAGAGAAATACTGTGTACATCAAATTTCCTAAAAAATGTCAACTGCATTACCTGTTCTTCTAGTCTGCATGCTTATTATAAAGTCTGTCCTTAGAAACACCTTACCACGGGAACTCAAAGTACAATTTTTTTTTTTTTTTTTTTTTTTGTCTTTTTGAGACAGGGTCTCCTTGTAGCCTCAGCTGGCCTGGAACTTACTATGTAGGCCAGGCTGGCCCTGAACTCACAAAGATCCACCTGCCTTTGCCTCCCAGTGCTGGGATTAAGGCATGCACCTGGCCAGAGAGTACAATCTTAAAACTGTTAGTGGTAAATGCATAGCTCCAACTGAAGTCATAATGAGATGAAGATGGGATAGTAGGGAAATCCTAAGAGGGAAGAGAATTTTGTACTTGCTTTGGGAACAGACAAATAGTAATCTATGCCAGACCAGGGGAACAGAAGAGAGAAATGTAAGGAAGGGAGTGGGGTGGTGGCAGGAAAAGTCTGTCTCCTAGGGTCCCTAATGAAAAGCTTATACCATACTGAAGCAGGAGAGCTAAAATGTCATGGTATCTGCAGTTTACTTTCAAGCAAATAAAAATGGAGGATCTCTGTGAGTTCAAGGCCAGCCTGGTCTACATAGTGAGTTCTAGGCCAGTTGGGGCTACAGGGAGACCCTGTCTCAAAAAGGCCAAAAAAAAAAAATTGGTTGGTGCAGCAACCTACCTGTAATCTTGCCTAGTACTCAAGAAGTGGACACAGGGGCTGCCCAAGACAAGCTAGCTACTAAACTAACCAAACTGGCAAGCTCTAGATTCAGCAAGAGACCTTGTCTCGGTAAAGCAAGTGAAGAGTGAAAAAGATACTCAATGCCAATCTCTGCCCGCCCCCACGCACACATGGATGCAAAAGAAAAAAACAATAAAAACAGAAAAACCATTTAGACCAATCAATTGTTTTAATTGTTGCTGTTGTTGATTTTTATAACTTCAACTTACCATTATGGAGCGAAGGCCTCTTGCACCTGTTTTTCGTTCTAGTGCCAATCTAGCTATGGCTTTCAAAGCATCATCAGTAACATTCAGTTCACACTACAAACAGATCAAAATAAATGAAAAGTTAAGATGGTCCTTATGATATTTTCCAAACATAATCATATAGCATATGATCAACTAACTGTAACCACCATTCAGAATCTTCCTGATGACAGAATTTTATGAATGAAACCAATGCCTACTTCACAGATAAATAAGTTCCAGAAGGCTGAATAAACCAAGTGAGAGTTAGAAACAAAGCAAAGAGATAGAGGCAAGGTTGGCAAGATTTTAGAACATCATCCTCAAGCAGCACTACTTTTTAACCATTAACCTATGATACTACTAATAACCTACTAACTATGATAGTATCACTAGAAGAATCACAATTTTGTGCCTTGGGCTGGGTATGTATATAGTTCGGTGGTAAAGTGCTTGCCTCAAATGTGTAAGGTCCTGAAGTTTTCCATATTAATATGGACTTTCTAGGACTTGTTTCAACATTTATTATGATCCTACATATTTATAGTTCAGTGTATACATAGGGTGCCAAGGGACTACCAAAGTGGGAGCACCTATACATCTAGGGGGACCACTGGTATATTTTTAAGCAGGTGGGTAAAACAATCAGCCTTGTGTTTAATCATTCAATAAATACAAAGAACTTAGTATTTATCTGCTGGGTACTTACTCAATGATTTAAAAGCAATTCATTCTAGGGGGCTGCAGGGATGATGGCTCAGTGGGTAAAGGAGCTTGAATCTGAGTTTGATCCCCAGGACCCACACGGTAGAAGGAGAGAACTGAGTGCCCCCATGTTGTCTGTCCTCCTGTTTCCACATAGCCGGGTATGGTGGTATACACCTTTAAATCCCCACACTTAGGAGGCAGAGGTGGGCAGATTTCTGTGAGACTGAGGCCATCCTGGTCTCCATAGCGAGTTGCAAGTCAGCTGTGGTTACAAGGAGACCTGTCTCAAAAAGACCAAAAAAAGCTGGGCATGGTGGCGCACGCCTTTAATTCCAGCACTTGGGAGGCAGAGGCAGGTATATCTCAGTGAGTTTAAGGCCAGCCTGGTCTACATAGTGAGTTCCAGGACAGCTGGGGCTACAGGGAGTACCTGTCTCAAAGAGACCCCCCCCAAAAAAATAAATAAAATAAAATAAAATAAATAAATAAATAAATAAATAAATAAATAAATAAAATGGTGTTTTGCCTGCATGTATGTAAATACAGCACATATGTGCAGTGCCCACAGAGGCCTGAAAAGGGCATCAGATCCCCTGGAACTGGACTTATGGATGGCTGTTAGACACCATGTAGATAATGGATCCTCTGGAAGGGCAGCCAGTGTTCTTAACCAGAGTCATATTTCCAGCCCCAGAATATAATTTATTTGTGGTGGTGTCGTCCTGAGACTAACTTGAGACAGGGAGACCAATTAGGAACCAAATGCATGGGTTGAATGAAAGCAATGTTTGACTTAATGCAGTGGCAATTTTCTATCTGACTGGATGTGTAAGCTAGAGTGACCTCTATTCTTTTATTAGAGAGACAGAGATATGAGGACAAATTTCACCTAGACAGAAGCACATAAAAATATATACAGTATGTTAACAACAAAAGCACTTAGAATACCAAAGCTGAAAGGATAATTCTATGTATTTGGCTTGGAAAGGCTGACATTTCTCAAAATATCACTGTACTTTCTGTTCCAGTGGTCATTTTGTTGTTTTGTCTTTTTGAGTCAGTCTCCCCGTTAGCCCCAGATGGCTTGGAATTTGCTATATAGACCAGGCTAGACTATTTCACAGAGATCCACCTGCCTCTGCTTCCTGAGTGCTGAGATTAAAGGCATGTACCACCATCCCCAACCAAATGGTCATTTTAATTCAGAAAAAATAAAACCAACTATCAAATGTTGAATGTAATACATTGTTGCCTTTCTAAACCTACATTCAGTAAAGAACAAGCTGGTATTCCAGATGAGTAGGATACTCTTTAAATCTGAGCTAACTTAATAAAATTCTAATGGCAAGAAAATCATGAAGAAAAAATAAAAGCTAACCTTATCCATGCTGAATAAGGCCTGGTACTGAGGAATAACAGCATTGCGTGGCTCAGTTAGTATTTGTACAAGTGTCTTCTCATCAAGGCTATGCAAAGGAACCACCACAGGCAACCGTCCCACAAACTCAGGAATCATGCCAAATTCAATGAGATCTCTGGCCTCCACATGACGTAGTAACCGATCTTTTTCTTCAATATCTTGCTGAGTATTAGATTCTCCACTTCGATTAGCAAGGTCTGCAGCAGCTGCAGCTCTTCTGCCCTTTCCTAGATTAGATGGTGTTCCAAATCCAAGATACTGCCAAAGAAATGATGCAGATTATAGATAGACTGAAGCTGAACTATATTACTCTACATGCATAATTCACATATAAAACATGGTGACAGAGACTAAGTATTTTGACCTAGGTCTTGCTGATGTTAAGTGGCAAAACCAAGATTTAAATTCAAGTCTCAGATTTCCCCTATTTTTGTTAAGAAGTTCACAGCTAAATGGAATAACCTAATTCCCAATAGGGTAAAAATATGTTCCAGATCCTCCTCCTACATGTCTGCGATTTTTTTTTTGTGTGTGTGTGTGTGTGTGTGTGTGTCTTTTTGAGACAGGGTCTCCCTGTAGCCTCAGCTGGCCTGGAACTCACAGAGATCTACCTGCCTCTTGACTGTGCTGGGATTAAAGGCGTACATCACCATACCCAGCAATTCTTTTTTTCTTTTCTTTTTTTAAAAATATTCTATTTATTATTTTTATTTTATGTGTATAGGTGTATTACCTGCATGTAGGTAAGTATACGCATGTCATGCAATGCCTGAGGAGGACAGAAGAGGTTGTCAGATCCCTTGTACCTGGAATTACAGTTAACTCACATGTGGGTTCTGGGATTTGAACCCGGGTCTTCTGCAAGAATATTCAGTCTTCTTAACCACTGAACCATCTCTCCACCCCCAGCAATTCTTTTTTTTTTTTTTTTGTCTTTTTGAAGCAGGGTCTCCCTGTAGCCCCAGCTGTCTTGGAACTCACTATGTAGACCAGGCTGGCCTTGAACTCACAGAGATCCGCCTGCTTCTGCCTCCCAAGTACTGGGACTACAGGCATGCTCCACCATGCCCGGCCCTAATATTCACTTTTATAATTAGTGTTTCCTCAGACTTCTAAAAAGGATTTGAAATAGAAATATGTAGAACTAAAAGTAATGTTAAAAAGTAATGTTAAAAAAGAATTGCTAGCTGGTGGCGCATGCCTTTAATCCCAGCACTTGGGAACGTCAGCATCAAGAAAAATTAAATTTTAATTTATGTTTTTCTTCTGTTGAATCTGCATAAGCTAGCAGAAAAATAAAAATCTAACTATATCCATGCTGAATGAGGGCTGATTACATGGCTCAGTATTTGTGTTTTTCTCAAATGTAAGTTATGCAAAGGGAACTACTACTATTGAGTTGCTACTTAAACAAGCACCTTAAACTGAGAATTCAAGGCCAAGGAGACTCAAAACAAACTCTAACAAATAGCCAATCTATAATACACTCACTTAGGAATGTTGTGTAACATAAAAGTGATTTTGGCTATTAGATAAAACACAAAAACATGGAAAATACAAATGGGTTCTGGGTTTCTTGTCACTCTTTTTTTTTTTTTACTATAACCATCCAGTAATAGATGTGTACCCTAAAGAGCTGAGTATCAGGGTTGCCAGGTTTGGTAGCACATGCCTTTAATCCCAGCATAGAGATCCAGACCAGAATGGTCTACAAAGCCAGTTCCAGGCCAGCTGGGGCTACAGGGAGACCCCGTCTCAAAAAACTAAAATCGAAGCAAACAAAAAAACAATAAAAAAATCAGGGCTTATAAAAGTACTTAAAAAGATGGGCTGGAGAGATGGCTCAGTGGTTAAGAACACTGGCTTTTCTTGCAAAAGACTCGGGTTCAAATCCCAGCACCCACAGGGCAGCTAACAACTGTCCATAACTCCAGTTCCAGGGGATCCGATGGCCTCTTCTGTCCTCCACAGGCACTGCACGACACAGATGCACTTACCTACATGCAGGCTATACACACATACACATAAAAGAAAATAATAAATAAAATATATAAATATAAAAGTATTTAAAAGAAACATCTTTAAAACTAGATAAAATCACAATTCTTCCCCCCTACTCCCTTCTAATTTCTTCCCTCTATTTTCAAAAGCCAGCAATGATTTAGAACAAACTTTCAGGTAGAAACAATGAGACAAGCTCCCAATGCCACTGGTCTATTCACTCTGCCTGTAGCTAACCTCAAGAAGAAAACTCCTTAGATAAAGTATTAAAAAAAAAAAAAAAATCATACCCATTGAGTTATACTTTTTAAATGTACAGAGATATTTTTAATTATTTTATATATATGAGTGTTATGCCTGTGTGAATGTAGGTGCACCCATGTTGTTTAGTGCCTGCAGGAAAGAAGAGGGCGTTGGAACCCCTGGAACTGGAGTTACAGGCAGTTGTTAGCCACCATGTGGGTGCTGGGATTCAAACCCAGGGCTTCTACAAGTGCAGCCAGTGCTCTTAACTGCTGAGCCATCTCTCCAGCCCCCATACATAGATAATTTGAAATCCTCTTATTTACTATTCTAAAATTCAAACAACTAGGAATATGTATTGGATATGCTCTAAGAAAATCCAGTGACTGGTAACCAGTAGACGTGAACAGAAACTGAGTGTCCATCCTGTGTAACTTTAATGTTCTGAGGAACACCTTAGAAAAACTTACTTTTTCATTTTTCCTCCTGCTGATGATTCTGTCTAAGCCATTAAAAGCACCAGATGCAACAAACAGGATATTTGTTGTATCAACTTGAACTGTTTCTCCACGCAGCTTTCGAGAATTCTTTTCTGGAACATTGACTATCGTGCCTTCTAGTAGTTTTAATAAGCCCTGATAATGAATGAATTATAGCATCACTATATGTAAGTACATTATTATTTATAGATAACAGGATTCAATGGAGGAAAATAATATACGGTTATGGTCAATGAGCATAACTAACAAAAACTCCCACATTCCTACAACCAAAATGAAAATCAAGTACACTTTTCACTTTAGTACTCAGAAATTTACTTGAACTGGTTATAAAACTTCTGATGTACTAAAATTCAGAAAACAGTTATATAAAAAGCTGAGATTGATTGTGAAGTCCCTCTCTGCCCCCCCTCTGCCTCTCCTTTTATGAAGACAAGAGTCTCACTATGTAGCCCAGGTTGTTCTTAAACTAACAGTGATCCCCCTGCCTCAGTTTCTCAAGTGCTGGGTTACAGGTGAGAGCCACCACACCCAGCTTGATGGTAAACTCTTAGCTCTGATATAGACAGAATTATGACTTATCAAATAGTAACAAAACATGGTAGGAATATTCAAATATGAATGTAGTCCATCTTTCACATAAATTCAAATTCTCTACTCAACTTTTTAAGAGTACCTGTATTTTGAGATGCCTTCATAAAACAAAATTATCCAGCATATTTGGTAAGTGTGCTAATTCTCCCTGTGTTCAAAAAAAATTTTTTTTAAAGTTGGCCAACAGACCACTGTGACTTTATGATTCTACAAGGAGTAAAATGCTATTTTATACCTATCTTCTTATTTGCTGTTATTGTCATTTTGAGACAGGGTGTCATGGAACCTAAGCTGGCTTGAAACTCACTATGAAGACAAGGATGATTTTGAGCTTCTGATCCTCTTGCCTGTCTGCCTATATCATTCAGGTTTTGGAATTACAGGTGTGTATCACACCTGGCTTCCCTTCTCCTTTCCTTTCCCCTTTCTCTCTCCTGTCCTCTCTTTACTTTCCCTCTCTCTCCCTGTACTGGGGATCAAACCCAGGGCCTTAACTATATAAGGCAAGCACTCTACCACTGAGCTACATCCAGTTCTTATACTAATCTTATGACTAAATGGGAAGAATAAAAAACATGTATAGGTCATTTGAGTCTAGTTGGAACCAGAACTTTCTCAGCAGTCTACTAGAAATGTTTAAGTGGGTCTCTGAGGAATTAAAACAAAATGCAAAAAGCAAAGATTAGGGCTGGACAGGGTGGTGCACACCTCTTAATCACAGAACTTGGGAGGCAGAGGCAGGTGGATATTTCTGAGTTGGAGGCCAGCCCAGTCTACATAGAGAGTTCCAGGCCAGCTGGGGCTACAAGGAGACCCTGTCTCAAAAAGACCAAAAAAAACCAAAACAAAAAACAAAAAAACCAACCAAACAACAACAACAAAAAAACCCCCACAAAGATTAATTAACCTTATTTTTCTATTTCTTAAAATACTTTCAATTTCCTAAGAAATGAATTTTTATTTAAAATCATTAATAATCTCTTTTCAGGAGGTGTGGTGGTACACACCTATAATTCCAGCACTTGCAAAGATGAGGGATATATAGACCCTGTTTCAAAAACCCCACACAAAATAAATAGGTATATGAAGTTTAGGGTGGGAGAAACAAAAAAGAATCTAATTGAATGTGAAACCAAACGTACAGTATTTGGGAAGGTGATGTTCCCTTCCTTTTAGTGGGCTTGAACAAAATATTCAACTGCTTACTTGCTGAACGCCTTCTCCACCTACATCCCGTAACTGATGAATGCCTGGCACACTGCCAATCTTATCTACTTCATCCAGAAAGACAATTCCTATAATTTAAGGAGGATTCTATTTACAATATGAAAAAGATAGACACAGACAGTCTCAGCTTTGAAAGATTAGAGATAACTACAAAGCAAGTTTATTCAATTTTTCATAGTTAACATGCAAAGGCTTGATAAGAATAAGAACACTGCTAGCTCTCACCATCTTTTTATGAAACTATTATGGAATTTATTTTATAGCATATAATTTGAGAACAATAACCAAAAGCTCTTTGACAACAGTTTTCTCTTTTTATTATTTTTATTTTATGTATATAAGTGTATTGCCTGCATGTATGTAAGTGCACCCATGTCATGCAATGCCTGAGGAGGTCAGAAGAGGGTGCTGGACTCCCCTGGAACTGTAGTTAAGGATGATTGTTAGCCACCATGTGGGTACTGGGAATCAAACATGGGTCCTTCTACAAGAGTATTCAGCATTCTTAACCACTGACCATTGAGCCATCTCTCCAGCTAACAACATTTCTCTATACTACTAATGTACTCAACTTTTTTCTTACAGGAAGGTGAAATACATTATGCAGGCATAAAGTATTTGCTAGCACTAGCAAAACTTTACTCTTTCCCACCTGTATTTTTTGTTCCACTTAGTGTCTGTGTGTGTGTTGTGTGTCTGCATGCACATGTATGTGTGTACCATAGTACATGCGTGGAGATCAGAAGACAATTTGCAAGAGTCAGTTCTCTCTTTTCACTGTGTGGAACTTAGATCATCAGGCTTGGTGGCAAGTGCTTTTGACAGCTGAGCCATCTTGATGGCCCCACCACCTATATATCCTTGTTTTAAAAGAATCTGTCAATCCCTTTTGTAAGTACAGGTGACAGACAAAAGGGAAAGGCAGTATCTGAGATATCCTGCAAATAACAGGCTAAACTTTTTCTATACTCATCCATTCTGTTCTCTCTTGACCTTGCCTCTATCCCCAAACTTAACCAAATCCCAGCACTGAAAGTCTGGAGGGGAGTAAGCACAAGAAAACCAATGGTAACATCAAGGACCTAGCAGAATAGTAACAGCCTGTTTTCACGCTAGCAGCCATCTTCCTGATCACAAGACAAAGCAAAGATGTGGCCTTTGATTGGTATGAATGCCTCAAACTGTGTATTGGGTACTTTTCTACAATTACATGTTAGCACTGATTTGCCTCAAATTATGTATTGGGTACTTTTCTACAATTACATAATGTTAGCACTGACTCAAAATAAGAACTATACTATTCCTTAATATTAAGCTGCTTTCTTAATACATTAAATCTGAAGACACACAAGCTACACTTAGAACATACCTTGTTGTGCTTTTTCTACATTATAATTGGCATCTTGGAGCAGTTTGGCAATCACAGATTCAATATCTTCACCTACATATCCAGCCTGAGTCAAAGTCGTACAGTCACAGATAGCAAAAGGAACATCAAGGCATTTAGCTAAAGTTTGTGCCAGCAGGGTTTTACCTACAAACAGAAATAGTAACTAAGAATTTACTAAAAATATACTGTCACAATTTTTCTATAAAAATGAAAAAGCTTTAGTATATAAAAAATTGTTATACTTTTTCTAGTGTATTCAGAGCTAGTTGTATCTTATTTTATTATTCCTTTTGCAAAGTTAGGGAGTGATACAATTAATATGTAACTAATACATTAAAAAAAAAAAGCTAGGGATTAGCCCGCAGGGCAGCACCAATATCTCAAACTCAGGTTAAGATCTAAACAGTGAACACTGACAATGCATCCAGAAAACCAGTCTTAAGACTTTGTTTTGCTTTTTTTGGGCAGAGGCCTGCCTCTGCCTCCTGAGTACTGGGATTAAAGGCGGCATTACCATGCCTGGCCTTACAAGTCACCATTTTTTTTTTTTTTTTTTTTTTTTTGAGAAAAGGTCTCCCTGAAGCCCCAGCTGGCCTGGAACTCACTATGTAGACCAAGCTGGCCTTGAACTCACAGAGGTCTACCTGCCTCTGCCTCCTGAGTGCTAGGATTAAAGGCGTGGGCTGCCAGACCCAGCTTTAATTTTTTTTTTTTAATGTGTGTGTATTGCCTGCATGTAGGTAAGTGCACCCGTGTGGTGCAATGCCTGCAGAGGTCAGAAGAGGCTGTCGGATCCCCTGGGACTGGAGTTACCGACAGTTGTTAGCTGCCATGTGGGTGCTGGGATTCAAACCTGGGTCTTCTGCAAGAACAACCAGTGTTCTTAACTGCTCAGCCATCTCTCCAGCCCCCACAAGTCATGTTTTTAAAAAAATTGTAATGTCACTATTGTTACTTAACCAGCTATGAAAAAGTAAGTGAATTATTTCCTTTTTGCTTCAGTCGTTTCTATTATAAATCTCAAAGATTAAGCTAATATGAAGCTGAAGTGCCATTGAACCTTAGACAACTTTCCTTGCATTTCTTAAATAAAAGCTTTATTTTAAAAAATTTTATGTGTATGTGTGTATTGCCTACATGTATGTAAATGTATAATGTTATGCAATACCCATAGAGGTCAGAAGAGGGTGTCAGATCCCCTGGAATTGGAGTTATGTACAGTTGTTAGCCACCTTGTGGGTATTGGGAACCAAACCCAGATCCTCTACATGAGTACCCAGTGCTCTTAAGTGCTGAGTATGTCTCCAGCCCATTTTGTTTTTTAAATACTTTTAAAGACTTTTTTTTTTTTCCTGGTCTTTTTTTGAGACAGGGTTTCCCTGTAGCCCCAGCTGGCCTGGAACTCACTATGCAGACCAGGCTGGCCTTGAACTCACAGAGATCCCCCTGCCTCTGCACCACCACACCCAGCTTTAAAGATTATTAATCACATACACGTACACACACACACACACATACACACACACACACACACACACACACACAGTGTGCGAGTGCATGCAAGTGTGTGTATGTGCTTGTGTACTGGAGTCCATGGAGACCAGGTGATGGATCCTCTGGAGCTGGAATTAAAGGTGGTTATTAGCTGCCTGGCATAGGCGCTTGAAAACTGAACTCAGATCCTCTGGAAGAGAAATACATGCTCTCAACTGCTGAGCCATCTCTCCAGCCCCCTTGTTTTGTTTCTTTGGAGACAGGTTCTCACTATGTACTCCTGATTGGCCTCAAACTCCTGGCAATCTTCCTGCCTCAGTCTCCCAACTGCTAGGATTACATACAAGTGTGAGATCCAGAATCCACAATGACAAGGAATAGGTTACAGAATCATTCTCTATTTTTTAAGTAAGTAGTAAAGTTTCCCAGGAAGTTATTTACCTGACCCAGTTGGTCCAAGCAGCAAAATATTACTTTTTTCAAGTTTTATGTCATCATGAGAAGAATCCAATACTTCACCTCCTCGTTTTTCCTGAGGTATTTGCTGATTTACCTGTTGCTGCATTGATGCTCCTAAGGCATTGCCATGTGGGCTAATTCCAGCAATTTGAAGCAATTCTAGAAAAAAATGACAAAGGAATTACTAGAGCATTACTTGAATTTACTTGAAGAAATATTCCATAAAAACCTACATCTAAAAACAAGCACCTACTTGTAACAATTTAAAAATACCAACATTACTTTACCTAAAAAAGAAAATTGCAAATTAACTAAGGACAAATGTTAAATGCATGATTGCAATCCAAAGAGACTCAAAGGAAAGAAATATTTTTCTAATCTCCTTATTTACATAAATGTGTATGAATGTTCCCTCACAAGAAGATAATACAACAGACAACAGTGCTTTAGTTTTTGACCTTCCTTTGTTTCTAAAGAGTTATATGATCCTGAACAAGTCTTATGAACTTTTTGATTCTGTTTTCTTAGCTATAAAACAGTATTAATACCTGTCCTGTTAATTTCAAACATACAAATGGATGTTATAAGGATAAAACAAAATTGACTTAGGACTAGAGAGATGGCTCAGTGGTTAAGCACACTGGCTGCTCTTACAGAAGACCAAGGTTCAATTCCCAGCACCCACATGGTGGCCGAGAACTGTTCACAACTCCAGTTCCAGAGGATCTGGTGCCCTCTTCTGACTTCCCTCGGGCATTCCACGACACAGGTGCACTTACATACATGCAAGCAATTCATTCATACACATAAAAATAATGAAAATACAATTTTAAATAGTATACATCTTTAGTAATATACAAGGCAAATGCATGCCTATCATCACTACTACTAAGACATTTCATTGAAGCAAATCTCAAGAAGAATAAAGATTATAGAGGAGGACCTGAGGAGAGGTGACTTACTTGTAAATCTGTACTCATCCTCCCGTCTTCTTATTTCTAACTCTAAGAAAGGAGATGAAAAGGGCAATGTGAAATATTGCATATTTGTTTCATTTGAGGGAGAATAAAAAAGAAATCCTACTTCTTGCCTTCTTCTAAATATATTTAAAGGATATGTTCATTGTTTTCAGCTTTTCAAATTATTAAAGAATTTATATTCAACATCCTTTCTATGTCAAACAAACAAAATCAATCTTAATGGTGGCTATTCAGGTGCAAATCACTGAATAGAAAAAATTAACATCTGTAAGAATTTAATAACAATAAGAGTTAAAAGTTCTTCATACTACCCGGGCATGGTGGCACATGCCTTTAATCCCAGCACTTGGGAGGCAGAAGCAGGCAGATCTCTGTGAGTTCAAGGTCAGCCTGGTCTACATAGTGAGTTCCAGGACAGCTGGAGCTACAGGGAGACCGTCTCAAAAAGACCAACAAAAAAAAAAAAAAAAAAAAAAAAAAAAAAAGTTCTTCATACTAAAAATATGAAATCATTTGCTCTTCCAGCACCTACAATAATTTAAGTACTAATATAGTGAATGAAAAAAAAAAAGAAAAAAATTTGGTCTATGACTAGACAGAGCTATTTGGACCTTACAAAAATGAAGGTTCCAAATCAAGTCTACCACATAACTATTTTGCAGTAAGTTCAACAAGTGAATAAGTATCTTTATTGAAATCAATTACATATTTAGTAGCTACTAAAAAGCATTTAATAAAACTTCCTCATTAATGACTAAAAGAACTAAAATGGTGGATTATAAACCTACATCAGAAATCAGGGCTCTCTGGACAACAAAATAAAAATCTACATATTTACATTTTACTTGATTCATAGTTTCTAAATAAAATCATTCCATTAATATAATACATTTATTGCCCATAGTAAATTGAGATAACACAGCATTCTAGTATGTTAGAATCTAAGATTAATAGGAATTGCACTTAGAATCACTTACAAATTTTTCCCTTAACCCTGCACCCTGTAGCAGGGGCCCAAAGAAGAAAGAGTGCTGGATATGTTGTGTTAAGTTATCATCTCCACATATCTCTGACTTAGGCAACTGAAATTCTGTATCCTGAACCCAAAAGAGAAGAACTCAGAGTTGTACAGAGCACTGCAGTGATCTGTTCATGGGAAACTAGTTGTGGTGAAGTCAATAATTCAGACAACTCAACGTCTATTCTAGGGGGCCCTCCAAGTTTTTGTTTTTGTGGTACCAGGTCAAGGCCTTGTGAATGAATGGTAGGCAAGTGCTCTACAATCAAGCTATGTCCCCAGTTTTCCAAACATTTCTTTTAAGAAGATGTGGACAATTTTTTTGTGTCTTTTTGTAATGGTCTCCCTGTAGCCCCAGCTGGCCTGGAACTCACTACATAGACCAGGCTGGCCTTGAACTCACAGAGATCCACCTGCCTCTGCCTCCCCAGTGCTGGGACTAAAGAAGTATGCCACCACACTCGGCTTCCAAACATTTCTTAAAGAGACTCTCAATAAGAAACACATTTTACTTTGTGACTCCAAGTTTTAGGAAAAACACTTACCTTAACTAGAAGTTAACGTACTTTGGTATTTTTTATTCCCAGCTACTTAAAATAATATAAATGTGACTAGCAACTCATCAAAATAATTTCATGATCCACTAAGGGAAAATGAAAAATGCTGCACACTATAGTAAAAGGATTTTCGGATAAAAACAAAGAGTTATAAATAAAGATTAATAAGCATAGTAATCTATATTGTGGTCAATTATCAAAAACACTGACCTCTAGGTGTTAATGATGTCTGCTTCTCAACCTCTGCTTGCTGTCTCAGATTAGCTGGGATATTATTATATATTCTCTTATAATGATTATAGACGGCAACTGAAAGCACTTTCTTAGCAAACGACTGGCCAACAACATACTTGTCGAGGTAATTATAAATCTGGAAAATGATTAGGTATGAATAATTTACTATGAGCCATCTTAAAACCAAACACATTACAAAACTATACACTAAACATATTTGCTTATAGTTAATTTGAAAATATATTTGCATTAAAAATAAAATGTCCAACTATAGAGATGGCTCAGCAGGTAAAGGTGTTTGCAACCAAATCTGATGATATAAATCCCATCCTCAGAACCTGCATGGTAGAAGAAGAAAACCTGCAAGTTGTTCTCTGACCTCCACAAGTGCACTGTAGCCCCCACCAAATAATTTTTTTTTCCAACAGTCAAGGGCAGGATCCACTGTGTAAGGATGATTCAAAGATCTGAAACCCTAGATGAACAAAATCATAATTCATTTGTTCTCTACTAGTGCTGTGCTAGTTTTCATTCTACATAAATGCAACTGTTTTAATATTTCCCTGAAAAGAGGTAACACAGGGCATGGTGGCACATGACTTTAATCCCAGCACTTGGAGGCAGAGGCAGGCGATCTCTGTGAGTTCGAGGCCAGTGGGGCTACAGGGAAACACTGTCTCAAAAAAGACCAAAAAACAAAACAAAAGAACAACAAACAGGTAACAGTGTCTTGAAATGCCACCATGGCTCTAAAGGAATCTTAATGTAAATCATTAAAATACATCCTTTCTCTAACGATCTCAATCATATAGCTATAATAGTCTTCACAAAGATATATTATAAAACTACCCTGTTTCAGAAATAGGTAGTATACAACCACTGTACTACCAGTACCCATGTATTTTAATTCACAAACATTTAGCTTCTACTCTGGTATCAATCTTAAAAGTTACTCATTTGGGGGGAAAGATAGATGACTCAGCCTTTAAGAATTTGATTCCCAGCACCTGTTGCTCCAGCACCAAAGGCTCTGAAGCCCTCTTCTGGCCCCTGCAGACACCTGTACCTACACACACAGGTGTATATTGATACACATAAATAAAATTAAAGCACTTTTTTTAAAAAAAAAAGTTATCCATTCAGGGGCTGGTTCAGCAGTTAAGAGCACCGGCTGCTCTCACAGCAGATTGGGGTATGGTTCCCAGCACCCACATGGCAACTCACCACTGTCCCCAACTCCAGTACCAGGGGTAGTTAATGTCCTCTTCTGGCCTCCTCAGGCACTGCATGCACATGGTGCACTTACATACATGCAGGCAAAGCACTTGTACACATAAAATAAAAATAAAAATTTAAAGGTATGCATTTATCTGAATAGCAATTTTAATAGCCTTCTTTTTTGTTGTTTGGGGGCAGTGCTAGGGATCAACCAAGAGCCTTGAATTTTCTACTACTGAGTCGTATCCTCAACCCAGCTTTGTTAATAAAAACTAAAGCTGTTTTTTCGTTTTTTTGGATTTTTTTGGTCTTTTTGAGACAGGGTCTCCTTATAGCCCCAACTGTTCTGGAGCTCACTATATAGAACAGGCTGGCCTTGAACTCACAGCGATCCACCTGCCTCTGCTGGGATTAGTGTGCACGTCATCATGTCTAGTGTTACCTCCTTTCAAAAAAATTAAAACGGCATTTATACAGAATGAAAACTAGCACAGCACTAGTAGAGAACAAATGAATTATGATTTTGTTCATCTGGAGTTTCAGATCTTTGAATCATAGTTATACAGTGGATCCTGCCTTTGACTGTTAAAAAAAATTTGGTGGGGGCTACAGTATGCATGTGTCCGTTCCTCTGAGGGGTGGGGCCCGCTGCAGAGAATTGGCTGCCCGGAGAGTTAGCTACGGAGAGGGAGCTGCAGAGAGGGTAGCCTTGGAGAGGAGCATTGGCACGATCTGGACAGCGGTGGCACTTGAAAAAATGGCCCCGGTATCTCACCCCGTAGACACGAGAGGTGGCATTTACTGACCTGGGGCAAGACCCATGAGGCATGGGCGAAAGCTAATGGAGACTGTGGGTGGGGTGTGGAAGCAATCTGGAACAGCAGCCGGCTGAGCCACAGAGTGAAACAGGTGCCAGGTGTTCACCTTTTGTGGGGCTCCAGGTGTTTGCCTTTGTAAGTTACCTATTTCCCCTACCCAGGATATAAACTATGAAAAATTCAGATAAAGATGTGTTATATGGTTTGTCTAATAGTGCTAGGAGCAAGAGACCCTGAAGAGTGAGGGCAGGTCAAACAGAGAGTGGGAAGGAAAAAATTTAGTGGGACAGGCGGTTACCACCACACCTGGCTCTAAAGGTCTGTTTTATACTTGAATATTACTAAGTTTTCTTATTTTATATGTATGCGTGCTTGCCTATACATATCTATGTGGACCCTTTGAATGTCTGGTGCTCAGAGGCCAGAAGCGAGCTTCAGATCCGCTGGAACTAGAGCTACAGTTGGTTGTAAACTGCCATTGGGAACTGTACCCAGGTCCTCCGAAAGAGCAGCCAATGCTCTTAACCTGAGCCATCTCTCCAGCCCCAATTTCTTGAATTTTTAATGAAAAACAAACTGTAACGGTGGACATGGCCACACATGTCTGTAATCCTATCACTAGGGAGGCTGAGACAGGAGAATCTTGAGTCCAAAGCCAGCCTGAGCTATACAGTAAGACCCTATCTCTAAAACCACTACCTACCCCCACAAAAAATGACCTGTTCATTTTGACCAAATCCTGAAAAAAGTTGCCTCTGTATTTTCTAGAACTTTATTCAGATGTCTAAAGTCTATACAATTTAGTAAAGTTAAAAGCTTATTAGCACCCAGGTGTGGTGGCACATGCCTTTAATCCCAGCACTCAGGAAGCAGAGGCAGGCAAAACTCATCAAGGCCAACCTGGTCTAACGAGTCTACATAGTGAGTTCCTGACCAGCTGAGGCTGCAGGAAGACCCCATCTAAAAAAGATCAAAAAAGAAAAAAAAAGCTTATTGGCTATTTTTTCTATTACATTATTTTTACTTAACAATTTCTTTAGCTTTATTATAGTTTTATTTATTTATTTATTTATTTATTTATTTATTTATTTATTTATTTATTTATTTATTTATTTAAAAAAAAAATTATTTAGTGTGCAATCACATGGAGATCAGACAGGACAACTTGTGAGAGTCGGTTCTTTCCTTCCACCAGGTGGGCCCCAGAATCAAATAGGTTGTTGGGGTTGGTAGGAAGTGCCTCTACTCACTGAACCACCTCATTGGCCCTATTATAATTTTTTTTTTTTTTTTTGGTCTTTTTGAGACAGGGTCTCCCTGTAGCTCCAGCTGTCCTGGAACTCACTATGTAGACCAGGCTGGCCTTGAACTCACAGAGATCCGCCTGCCTCTGCCTCCCCAGCGCTGGAATTAAAGGCGTGCGCCACCATGCCCGGCTCCTATTATAATTTTTTAAATTTTACTCATGCCAGGTGTGGTAGCGCATGGCCTTTAATCCCAGCACTTGGGAGGCAGAGGCAGGAGGATCTCTGTGAGTTCAAGGTCAGCCTGGTCTACAGAGCGAGTTACAGGGAGACCCTGTCTCAAAAAGACAAAAAAAAATTTTTTTTTACTCATACCTTATAAATTATACCTGTGACTTACTACATCTGCCACAAGGCACATGAAAATACACACAAATATAGGTCCCTAAATATCTGTATAAGAAGAAATCTACAATGAGGCAGGGAGTAAGAAGTAATGTAAGTATGTAGGCATCTGAGAGCCAGAAGAGAGACTACAAGGCTTCAAGAAGCAAAGGCTTCTTCTGGGTTCTCAAAAATCACGCACCATGTATTCAAAGGAACTCAGTCGTAGTTCATAGGACTAATCACACTTTGCCTGAGACTTCTAAGGAGAGTTTATACCACCAAAGTCACAGTGGTTCATATTGGGCAGCCCTGTCATACTAGCTACGAAAAAAATTACTTGCTGACATTGTTAAACAGCTGTTGTACATTATTAAATAGACTGACTTAAAGGGGAATAACTGAAGATCCAAACTAACAAAGTACATTTGTTTGCTTATTTGTTTTTTTGAGTCTTCACTCTATAGCCCAAGATGACCTGGAATATGTAGCCCAAGCTGGCCTCAAACTTGAAGTATTGTCCTGCTTCAGTCTCCTGAGTGCTGGATTTATAGGTCTAAGCTACCAAACCCATCTTAGTAGCTAGACTATTATAACAGAACTATTTCATATTTCAAATCAGCTTGTTGTATTAACATTTTCATAATTATCTAATTATATTTCATTGATACTATACATAGTAATCATGACAAGAGAAAAAGCAGTGGATTTCAAACCTAAATTCCAAGTATTAAATATCAGTAAGGACTTACCTAGATATAATATATATTAAGAACCCATAGGACTGGAAAGACAGTTCAATGTGTAAAAATATTTGCTACACAAGCCTGAAAAAAAAAGAATTTATGGGGCTGGAGAGATAGCTCAGCGGTTAAGAGCACTGACTGCTCTTGCAGAACACCCTGGTTCAATTCCCAGCACCCACATGGCGGCTACAAACAGTCCTTAACTCCAGTTCAAGGGGAATCCGAAGCCCTCTTCTGACCTCCGAGGCATTGCATGACACGGGTGTACTCACATACATGCAGGCAATACACTCATACACATAAAATAAAAATAATAAATAAAAGCAGGGCATGATGGCACACACCTTTAATCCCAGCACTCGGGAGGCACAGACAGGCCAATCTCTGTGAGTTCAAGGCCAGCCTGGTCTACACAGTTCCAGGATAGCTAGGACTACAGGAAGACCCTGTCTCAAAAAGACCAAAAATAAATAAATAAAATAAATAAAATAAAAAAGAATTTATAAGGGCTGGAGATGGCTCAGTGGTTAAGAGCACTGGCTGCTCTTGCAGAAGGCCCAGATTCAGTTCCCAGCACCCATATGGCAGCTTATAACTATCTGTTAACTTCAGTTCAAATAGATTCGACAACCTTTTCTGTCCTTCACAGGCACTGTGTGCATGATACAGGTGCACTACACACATGCAGGGCAAACAGTTGTATACAACAAATAAAAACTCAAAAAAAAAAAAGAGTTGGGCATGGTGGCGTACGCCTTTAATCCCAGCACTCGGGAGACAGAGACAGGTGGATCCTCTGTGAGTTCGAGGCCAGCCTGGTCTACAGAGTGAGTTCCAGGCAGCTGGAACTACAGGGTGCCCCTGTCTCAAAAAAAAAAAAAAATTTATAGAACTAGGCATGGTAGCATATGCCTATAATCCTAGCACCTGGGAAATAAAAGGAGAATCAGAAGTTCAACATCAAGTTCAGCTACACAGGGAGTTGAAGGGCAGCCTGGGCTACATGAGGCCTAGTCTCAAAACAAACAAACAAACACATAGGGGCTGGAGAGATGGCTCAGCAGTTAAGAGCACTGACTGCTCATGCAGAGGTTCAATTCCCATCATCCACATGGTGGCTAACAACCATCTGTAATTCCAGTTCCAGGGGATCTGACACCTTCTTCAGACCTCTGTGCGCATCACAACAGAGGTACACTTACACACATGTAGGCAATACACTCATACACATTAAAAAATTAAATTAAGCCAGTCGTGGTGGTGCACACCTTTAATCCCAGCACTGGGGAGGCAGAGGCAGGTGGATCTCTGTGAGTTCAAGGCAAGCCTGGTCTACATAGTGAGTTCTAGGACAGCTGGGGCTACAGGGAGACCCTGTCTCAAAAAGATAAAAAAAAAAAAAAAAAAAAAAAAAAAAGAAAGAGAAGTAATGGAATATTTTCACGATATAATGTCCACAGACTGAGCCAAGACTATACCTTTTTGGGGGGTGGAGGTGGTTTCTGCTGGAATGCCAATTTCACAGCTTCTGCTGCTGATTCTGGTTCTTTAATTATGCTTTTCTTTGAGTCTGCTTCTGACAGTACAACAAAAAAGTGATGACATTTTTCACACTTGACAAATCGGGTGGAAGCTGAAAAAAAAAAAAGGCAAGGTCAAGAGAAGAAGATTCAAGAGACAATTTCAAGAGCTGTTTTCCTTAAAATCTCACTGTAGGACTGGGGTTTTGGCTCAGTGGTATAGTGCTTGCCTACCATGCTCAAGTTCCTGTATTCAATCCCTGGAAGGGATGGAGGCATGACATATTGACAAATAGTTTATATACTAACAATATTACAAAGATAAGTTCATTCAGGAAACTTTTTGTTCACTAGATATAGTAGTACATGCTTGTAATCTCCACATTTTGAAGGTTGAGACAGACGAATAAAAAAAAAAATTCAAGATCATCTATGGCTTGTATGAAAAAAAGAGAATCAAACCAAAACAATAAAAAACTGGGCCAAGGAGATGGCTGAGCAGGTTAAGGTGCTTGCTGCCAAGCCTGAGTTCAATTCCTGGGGACCCACATGGTAGAAAGAGAAAATCGAATCCTACAAATTGTCCTCTGACCTCTACACATGAACACACATAAAGTAAGTGTAATAGGCCAGGCGTGGTGGCACATGCCTTTAATCCCAGCACTTAGGAGGCAGAGACAGGCGGATCTCTGTGAGTTCAAGGCCAGCCTGGTCTACATAGTGAGTTCCAGGATAGCTTGGGGCTACAGGGAGATCCTGTCTCAAAAAGACCAAAAAATGTGTAATAATAATTTTGTTAGCTGGGCAGGGTGGCATAAGTCTTTAATCCCAGCACTTGGGAGGCAGAAGCAGGCAGATCTTTGTAAGTTTGAGACCAGCCTGGTCTACATAGCGAGTTCCACACCAGCTGGAGCTACAGGAACACCTTGTTTCAAAAAGACCAAAAAAACAAAAAAAAAACCAACAAAAAAAAACCCCCAAACCATTTTGTTAGGTTCCTTTCCTTTTGTGATATGCTTCATTCATTAAAAAGATCTGAAGATTCTTTTGACATTAGAGATAATTTTTACATCTTCTTTGAGAATATGGACTACTCATCTACTAAAATATTTTAATGATTATGAAAGTATTTTTTTAAATTTTATGTTATGAGTATATTGCCTGCATGTGTGTAAGTATACCCATGTCATGCAATTCCCAAAGAGGTCAGAAGAAGCCATCAGATGCCCTAGAATAGACAGTTGTTAGCCACCATGTGGGTGTTGGGAATTGAACCCAGATCCTCTGCAAGAGCAGTCAGTGCTCTTAACCACTGAACCATCTCTCCAGCCCCATAAAAGCTTAATTAGATTTTCTATATTTTACTATAAAACATTTCAAACATACTTAAAAGCTGAGATAAAACTATTTTAATTCCTGAAAGTGGGGAAGATACCTTCTTTAGATTATCTTGCACAACTGATCAGTTTTAAAACTTTTACTCATGGGGCTGGATCCCCCTCCTCTAGGGGGTCCAATGCCCTCTTCTGCCCTCTGAGGCACTGTACGATATGGGTACACCTACCTACGTGCAAGCAGTACACTCAGACATTAAATAAAATATATTAAAAAAACTTTTACATAGTAAATACATCAAACTTATTCCACATCATCTTTAAGTCTACAAATTCCTTTTTCTGCAATAAAAAAAAAAAAAAAATCCCTAAGAAAGAAAGTAACTCTTGTCAGTAATTTTAAAAACAACACAGGGGGTAGTTAAAAACATAAAAAGGGTTCCTCAGTTCTAAAGCATCAGCTATCCCAGCCCTACTAATGGAAGCCAGGGACCTCAAAAAGTAGCATGATAGAGCATCCTATATAAATACAGAAAACAAATATAAAGCTAGTTATTACACAATTGTAGGCTGTTTTGTGTGTAATCCAATTAGGCAGAACTATTAAGAAAATAAATTAATTTTTAAAAAAACTAAAGGAATCTCTCTTCTTTGGGAAAACTATAGTTATCTAGAGAAACTACCATCTAAATCTCCCCAAGATTTAGATTTAAGCTACATGAAAAAAGAAAAATTCATAATTCAATCAATTTAATTTTACATTTCTGTTCTTAAATTCAAGGCCAATTAAGAATATATTCCAGCCGGGTGTGGTGGTGCACGCCTGTAGTCCCAGCACTTGGGAGGCAGAAGCAGGAGGATCTCTCTGAGTTCAAGGGTAGCCTGGTCTACATTGTAAGTTCCAGGAGAGCTCAGGCTACAGGGAGACCCTGTCTCAAAAAGACCCCCCCCCCAAAAAAACATATATATTCCAGGCGGGTTTGGTAGGATCTCCCTATAGCCCTAGCTGGCTTGGAACTCACAATGTAGACCAGGCTGGCCTCAAACTCATAGAGATCTGCCTACCTCTGCCTCCCCAGTGCTGGGACTAAAGGCATGCACTGCCAAAACTGGCCCTTATTTTTTCTTTTTATATGTATGATGTATTGCTGGCGTGGAGGTAGGTGCACTCATGTTGTACAGTGCCTTTGGAGGTCAGAAGAGGGTGCCAGATCCCTTGGAACTGGAATTATGGACAGTTTGCTGCCATGTGGGTGCTGGGAATCAAACTCAGGTCCTCTACAAGAGCAGTCGGTGCTCTTAAATGCTGAGCCATCTCTCCAGCCTCCAAAATAAAATTTTTAGAAATTCTGAAAGTGGGCATGGTGGTACATGCCTTTAATCCCAGCACTTGGAAGGCAGAGGCAGGTGGATCTCTGTGAATAAAGGTACTCTTCTGCATTAGTGGGACAACACTGTTTCCAAAGGACATGGGTTATAAATGAAAGTCTCAGTGCCAGGTGTAGGATACCTTCCAATGAGTTACTGGTCATGGAGACCCCCAAAACAACACAGGCTATTGCCACTGCTCTTGGATGCCCACCAGAACTAGAAGGTAAGACCCTACTGCTGAAGACACAACACACTTTGGTTGCAGGACGTAAGAGAAATCAAGCTTGGAACTGACCTGAAAAGTTCTTCCCTGCTGGCTAGCTTTCACAGTGCTGGTAAGTGTTATTCAGGTTGCTGAGGAAGAAAAGCCATCAATGGCAAACTCTACATGCTACAATACTGACTTGCCAGATAAGTTGTACCCATTGGTATAACAGCTGCACAAAGGTTATGGGAGTAACCAAACCACTTTTGGGTTTGATTTGAGGTCTGCAGGAGGGAATTCATGCTTGATACTGTAAACCTAGTCAAAAACACATGACTTGGGAAGTCATAGACCATAGTGGAGAGCTTGCTACTATTGGGTATGTTGTCAAATTGCCTTCTAAATATTTATGGTTATGTACTTAAATTATTGCCAGAGAAGCGTCTCTGCAGTGGTCAGCAGTTAATGCAGAGAGAGACTTGTAACTGGCCAAAGTTCTAATAAGTGACTACTGAGTGGGTGGCCCTAAACGGGACATCTATACCAGTCACCCCCAACAAAAAAGGGCTCAAGAAACATCTTGGACAATGGGTGGGAAGAATTTAAGAGTTTGGAGGATGGGGAGGAATACTATGAAATGCTGTCTTCTGAACTTGAGAAGGTCACTGCATTCATGTGCTCACCGAAGTTAGTACCGGCATAAGATTAAACCATCAAGATTAGTGAACATTCCAACAGGCAGCAGTAACGGGAATCAGTGGATTACAAAAAAAAAAAAAAAAAGACAATGGGGATTCCTGGGGGAGGGTGTCAGAGAAGTGAGTTGGAGGTGGACATATTCAAGACACATTGTTTACATTATGAAACTGTCAAAGAATTAATAAAGGACATTCTGGGGCTGGAGAGATGGTTTAGTAGTTAAGAGGAAATAATGGAGGCCAGGCATGTTGGTGCATGCCTTTGATCCTAGCACTCAGGAGGCAGGGGAAGGGGGGGGTCTGGTCTAGATAGTGAATTCTAGGCCAGGTGGGGCTACATGGAAACCCTGTCATAACAACAAAGCGAATAGTGCTTTTGCAGAGGACCCTCGTTCAATTCCCAGGTGGCTCACAACTGCCTGTAACTCCAACTCCAGGAGAATCTGATGCCTCTGCCTATCTCTGGTATCTGTACTCATATGGGAATAAGCACTCATGTGTACACGTACACACTTAAAAATAAACGTAATCTTGGGGCTAGAGTGATGATTCAGGAGTAATGAAGGGCATGTACTGCTTCTGCACAGGACTCAGGTTCAGTTCCCTGGGAATCTGAGGATCTGTTCTGGCCTCCTTGGGCACCAGGTACACATGTGGTGCATATACATACATGCAGGCAAAACACACGTAGACATAAAATCATTTTTTAAATATATCCTAACAACAACAAAACCACTCATAAAAAAGAATAACTTCTGGATGAATTCCAGCAGCAAACTTTAAAATACAAGGGATTCATACATGTTTTATATTTACTGATCACCTATAAATGTTTACCTGAAGAAAAATCAAGCCATCAAACCTGCAAATTAACACAAGCTCATATACATAATCATCATTTCTCAATAAAGGCAAAACAGTAAGTGCCTTTATTTTATAATAGAGCACCAGTTTACAGCTGTATTGATGGTAAATAGGGCAAGGATTAAAAGGCAGAAAAGTCTCCAATCCAGTTCAGGCTGTCTGACAGGAAAATCTGGCTTGAAAACAGAAGATCAAAGTATTTCTCTAAGGAAATTAGGTCAAAGGGAAAGGGATTAAACACCAACACAGCTCATCTGTACTTACTACTAAAGGGTTGCTTAAATTTTACTTGAATACTAAATTTGTAATTCAAGTTTATAGTGAAGCACATTCAAGATATACCCAAGTTCAATGATTTAATTCTACTTATTAAAGTACTACTGGAAGAAGGGGGAAATAAATGAATTATAAGGCTTAATTTTTAACTCATAAAAACACCCTTTAAAGCTGTGTGTGGTAAGCACATACATACCTCTGGTCCCAGCACTGGGGAGGCAGAGGCAGGTGGATCTCTTGTGAGATGAAGGTCAGTCTGGTCTACATAGTGAGTTCCAGACCAGCTGGGGCTACAGGAATACCCTGCCTCAAACAACAAAACAACAAACCCACACATAAAGTGGGCCATACCAGTTCATGGGCTGGAGGCTTGGGCGAATTAAAGGGGAAAAGTGGGCCAGTGAGCTAGCCCAGCAGGTAAAGATACATGGTACCAAGAACTGATGACCAGAGTTTGATCCCTGGGACCCATGTAAAGAAGGAGAGAACTGACTCCCACAAGGTGTCCTCTGACCTCTACATAACATATGTGCCTATAAACACACACCATAAATAAATAATAATGAAAAATTTTCAGCCTGGTGTGGTGGCACATGCCTGTAGTCCCAGCACTTGGGAGGCAGAGGCAGGCGGATCTCTGTGAGTTGAAGGCCAGCCTGGTCTACACAGTGAGTTCCAGGACAGCTGGGGCTACAGGGAGACCCTGCTTCAAAAAGATTTAAAAAAAAAATTCAGAGAGGCAAAAAAAAATTCAAGTTGGGTAGGGAGGAAAGGGATTGCTGACATCTTTTTCTTGCTTCCTGGTCAGCCATGAAGTGAATGAAGTTCTCTTCCATCACACACTCCCATCACCTTGATGTCTTGTCCAAGCACATGGAGCCAAGTAACCATGGACTGAGCCCTCTGAAATCAGGAGCCAAAATAAATCCTTCCTCCTTTTAAGTTGTTCTGTAAAGTATTTTGTCATAGTGATAAGAAAAGTAACTAATACAAATACATAGTACAATAGTTGTAAAAGAGACCATATGACCCACCAACTCTAAAATACTATTTTGCCTTTTATAGCAAAAGCTTGCTTGATGACTGATGCTATACTACATTTAAAAGAAAGGAGCTATTCACAAAAAGAAAGTATTTATGAATCAAGTACTTAGATATGGATCTATTACCTAGACTATATAGCTTACCCAACAATGAAAAGACAACCTAATTTAAGAATGAATAAAGGATTCAAAGTCATTTAGTCAAAGAGCACAAACAAATGGCCAAAAATATGTGAAAAGATACTAGATATCATTGGTAATCAGCAAAATAAAACTACAGAATGAGCTATTCATAACTACTACGAATTTTTTTAAAAGGATGTGAAAAAAAATTATACAACTGCTCTAGAAAACTTGCAATTCTATGAAAACTAAGCAGAGCTGTGATTTGACCCAGCAGTTCCAAAACCTCAAGAGAAGTAAAACCATCTGCCCATGTAAAATCTGAGGTAGGATAGAAAGAAGGAAAAATACAAGGGACACGAGAAAGGAAAGGAGTCCCTCACTCCTGCTGGATGATAATTAAGAAAATCTCACAAACAAGATTATAAACCATGTTTACACCCAAAACATGTGCCTTGGCTTCCTTGTGATTTGTGTATGAGAATTCAGTTCACCCTTTTTGACCTATGTTTATCTTATCAGCCTATAAAGCTGTACATGTACCTCAAACTCTTGGACCTGGTTTACTAAAGAAAAGTTACTTAGATAAATTAAAAATTGAGCATAGGGGTACAAGTCTGTAATCGTAGCACTGAAGCAAAATAATTCAATCGATATTAAAACTCTTTCTTAGGCGGGCGTGGTGGTGCACACCTTTAATCCCAGCACTCAGGAGGCAGACACAGATCTCTGTGAGTTCAAGGCCCGACTGGTCTACACAGGTGAGCTGGGGCTACAGGGAGACCCTGTCTCAAAAAAGACAATAAAACAAAACTTTTTCTTAATAGAATTCAATTTTGCTTCATAGTGATTCATCTTAAAACTCCTTTCTGTAGCACAAGATTCTGAGCTTCACCTGAGTAGAAAGAAGTCTGTGAGAACTCCTAGGTTACTACAGCCAACAGAACTGAACTACATCTCCTACTGCCCCTGGCAGTGATAGCCAGCAAATAAAAAGCAATTCAAATGTCCATTAATTGATGGATGGCTAAACAATGAGATTATTTTAAGCTCTAAAAAGTAATGCAATACTGATACATGCCAAAATGAATAAATCTTAAAAATATGCTAAACTGAAGGAAACCAGGCACAATGCCACATATTATATAATTTCATAGATAAAATACTCAAAGTAGACAAATCTATAGGGACAGAATTTAGCTTACTGGTTGTCAGCAACAGGAGAGGAAGAAGGTAGAAAGTAACTGCTAAGGGCTATGGAGTTTTCCTTTGGGTAATTAAAAATGCCCTGAAGATAGTATAGATTATATAACTTACAAAAATACACCCAAACCACAAAACCATATATACTTTTTTTTTAATGTATATAAGTGTAATGCCTGCATATAGATAGGTGCACCCATGTCGTGCAATGTCTGAGGTGGTCAGAAGAAGGCTCTGGATCCCTTGGAACTGGAGTTACAGACAGCTGCCAGCCGCCATGTAGGTGCTGGGAATTGAACCCTGGTCTTCTGCAAGAACAGCTAGTGCTCTTAACTGCTGAGCCATTGCTGAAGCCCCCCAAAACCATATATACTTTAAAAGGATAAATTGTATATGTGAATGAAGAAATAAAATTTTGAAAAAGAAAATAAAATCTGTATGTTTTTGCATATATAGTTCTCAAAACACTGCTTAGAGAAGAAAAGAATTATGTGGACTGGAGATGTTGCTCAGTTTATAAAGTCCTTGCCCAGCACGTATGGAAACCTGTGTTCAATTGCATCATTGTATAAAACTGGGTATAGTGGTGCATGCTCATAATCCCAGCACTTTGGGAGGATGGAGGTAGGAGGATCGTAAATTCAAGGGTATTCCCAGCTACACAGTAAGTCTGAGGACAGCCTGGGCTATTTAAGACTATTTCAACTCCCCTCGGCCCCCCTAAAAAGAATATTACATTTATAATTCTTTAAAAAGTTCTGTATTCGCCAGGTGTGGTGACACATGCTTTTAGTCCCAGCACTCAGGAGGCAGAGGCAGGCGGATCTCTGTGAGTTCAAGGGTAGCCTGGTTTACATAGTGAGTTCCAAACCAGCTGGGGCTACAGGAAGACCCTGTCTCAAAAAGACCAAAAAAAAAATTTTTTTAACATTTTTTTTAAGTTCTATATTTAATAAAGACATGCCTCAGATACTGGATTCATCTGTAATGCCCAATTTTTTTTTCATAGAAGATATATACATGTATTCAAGTAATTAAAAATAATGAAAAAAAATTAAAGGGACAATTATCTAAATGAGCCATTCACAAAAGAATTACAAATGACCAAAAAGCATGTTAAAAAGATGTTTATGGAGCTGGAGAGATAGCTCAGCAATCAAGAGCACTGGCTGCTCTTGCAGAGGACCTGGGTTCAATTCCCAGCATCCACATGGTGGTTACCATCAGTAACTCCAGTTTCAGGGGATTTGATACCCTCTTCCAACCTTTGTGGGTACTGCAGGACACAAGTGCACATATATACATGTAACTCCAGTTCTAAGGGATCAGATACCCTCTTCTAACCTCTGTAGGCACTGCAGGACACAGGTGCACATACATACATGCAAGCAATACACTCATACACATAAAATAAAATTTTAAAAAGTTTTTTTTGGTCTTTTTTTGTTTTGTTTTTTTTCTGAGACAGGGTCTCCCTGTAGCCCCACTGTCCCAGAACTTGCTATGTAGACCAGGCTGGCCTTGAACTCACAGAGATCCCCCTGCCTCTGCCTCCCAAGTGCTGGGATTATGCCACCACGCCTGGCATAAACATCTTTTTTAAAAAAAAAATATTTTATAGCTGGGCTTGGTGGCACATGCTTTTAGTCCCAGCACTCAGGAGGCAGAGGCAGGTGGATCTCTGTGAGGTCAAGGCCAGCCTGGTCTACATAGCGAGTTCTAGGACAGCTGGGGCTACAGGGAGACCCTGTCTCAAAAAGACCAAGAAAAAAGATGTTTATAAACTATTGACTAACTCTGTGTAGATTTAAGCATAGTAAGTGACCTGAGACCTAAAAAAAATTCTTTTTTGGACTAGGATGACCCAAGAGTGAGTGAGTGTGTGTGTGTATTTCTGTGATTGACCCCAAGGCCTTGTATATAATAAGCAAGTACATTTGAATATGTATACACAGAAGATCCTCAGTATTTAAAAGGATGCAATCTGAAGAAACTTTTATTGTGGGTGGGCAAATGCAAAAGAGGAACGGCTCCCTGGACTGCTGGGGCCAGAAAGGAAAGCAACAGTATCTTGTTCACCTCTGTATTTTCTGTGCCTGGCAGGATCTAACATAATAGGTGTTTGCTTGCTAAACTATAAATACACATGTACTCTTCTTTTACTTTTTCATTGCATATTTTCTATTTCCAAGTCCACACCTGAGTAGAATCCCTAGAAGAAACAAGCCTCAACCCTGAGTTGATTACAGTAGAAAAGCAGTATCTCCACATTGATTTAACTGTTAAACACGGATTCTAGCACCCCTTCCCACTCTTCCAAATCTTAATCTCTAGGTAAGGAATCTTGGAATCTCATTGTCTGTCTCCCCTGTAATTTATACAACCTGGCAAGTTTTGAGAAAATACTACATCAGCCAGACCTGGTGGAACAGGCCTATAACCCCAGCCATTTGGGAGGCTAAAGCAGGAGGATCACAAGTTCAAGGCCTACTTGCACTACAAAGTGATTTTAAGGTCAACCTGGGCAACTTAGTGGGACTCTGCCTCAAAAAGTAAAAAGAGAACTGGGGTCATACGAGGAATTGGGAGGTGGTGTTAAAGAGGATTAGGAGTCTCCTCTGGGCTACTGGGCTACAACAGTCTCTGCCTCAAAAAACAAAACTAAACAAAGAGGGCAGAGGATAAAGTTCAATAGAGATCCCTTGCCTAGTACACACAAGGCACTAGATTCAATCCCCAATAGTATAAAAATAAAGAACACTATAGAAAATAAAAATAAATTCTGGCGGGGTATGGTAGCACACACCTTTAGTCCCAACAGGTGGGAGGCAGAGGCAGGCAGATCTCTGTGAGTTCAAGGCCAGCCTGGTCTACATAGTGAGTTCTAGGCCAGCTGGGGCTATAGAAAGACCCTTTCTCAAAAAAACCAAAAATAAATAAAAAATAAATTCTGAAATAAGCTAACTTACCACTTAAAAAAATTCTTATTAAGTCAGGCGTAGTGGTGCACGCCTTTAATCCCAGCATTCAGGAGGCAGAGACAGGCGGATCTCTGTGAGTTCAAGGCCAGCCTGGTCTACATAGTGAGTTCCAGGACAGCTGGAGCTACAGGGAGACCCTGTCTCAAAAAGA
>NW_008341028.1:5479803-5488466 GCF_000622305.1 Nannospalax galili
GGTTTCAAAACTTCTAAAAAGCAAATCTTCATTAATATGTGACCTTAAATACATTACTCAAAGCTTGTTTAAATGAATCAGCTTCTTCATTTATAAAACTAGGATGTTCAGCCAGGTGTGGTAGTACACACCTTTAATCCCAGCACTTGGGAGGCAGAGGCAGGTGGATCTCTGTGAGTTCAAGGCCAGCCTGGTCTACATAGTGAGTTCTAGGTCAGCTGGGGCTACAGGGAGACCCTGTCTCAAAAAGACCAGAAAAAAAAAAAAAAAAAACCTAAGATGTTCTTTGTCATGAGAAAAATTATAAAAAGACAGAAAAGTATAAAATTATATCTTATCATTAATTAAATTTAGTAACTTTAATTTTCCACTCTAAAAAATTATTCCTCAGGGCTGGAGAGATGACTCAGCGATTAAGAGCACTGAATGTTTTTGCAGAGGATCAGGGTTCAATTCCCAGCACCCATATGGCGGCTACAAACAGTCCTTAACTCCAGTTCCAGGGGAATCCAAAGCCCTCTTCTGACCTTCGTGGCATTGCACAACACGGGTACACTCACATACATGCAGGCAATACACTCATACACATAAAATAATAAATAAAATAAAATAAGAAATTATTCCTCAGTGTCAGGGTTAAGGCCACTAGGTCTGAGGACCTCCCCAGAACCCATGTAAAAGTGGAAGGAAAGAACTAACTCCCTCAAGTTGTCCTCTGACCTCTGACATACACATACATAAATAAATGTAATAAAAAATGTTTCTAATTATTCCTCAGATCTATAAAGGTTGAACTCTTAGGAAAAAAGAAATGCAAGTTTCCTGATTAAAGTATATGTGACAGCAACTCTCAGACTCTAGAATTTTATTACATCACATCAAATTTGTCTACAAAGTTTTATCATTCAGTTCTACCACTTTCATTTTATATTGCAATCTGAATTAAAGTTCATTCAGACTAACTGTTCTCTTTTACCATTTGAAGTAGCTCTTATATCCCAACTGTGTAATGGAGCTACTTTAAGTCTTTCCAAAGCTGTAAAAATATGCTATGTATATAGTACTCTTTCACATGATAATGAATTGATACAAATAGTAAATATGAAGCTAACTAAAGTCTCAATATTAGAGTTAAAATGTATGGTGAGGCATGACTATGATCCTAGTACTAAGAAGGCTGAGATGAGAAGATCGTAAGAGTTCAAGGCCTATGCCTCAAAACATTGGGAAAGAGAGGAATAAAAGAAGGGGGAAGGGAGGGGACAGGAAGAAAAGGAAGAAGGGAGAAAGGTTTTTAACAATGACTACATAGGAAAGCTAATGTGGTACAATGTAATTTACCCTTGAGTCATAATAAGCTCTAAATCACGTAGGCAATGAGTTATTTGACTTGATGCTCTGAAGAAAATAATTGCAACAGCATCTTTGCACTTGAAATTCAGTACACTACCAACAAAGTAGGACAGCTGATTGCTTCTTTTAGTATGTGAATCATTAGCAATTATAAAATACTCCTAAAATTAAAGATTACCTTTTCTGATACATCAATATATAGAGAAAGAATTACCTTAATATATAAATGACTGATCTCCTGAGCATAGGAAAAACACAATAGAGATTTGAAGAATGTAGGAACAACTCTAAGCTTTATTCTCCTAAAACCCAATGTTTACACACATGAAAACTCACAAAATCCAAATTTGAAATGACTATATCAAAGCAAATTAAAGAAGCAAGAATTTTATCTCTTAGAATACAGAGTAATACGAGTCCTAGGGACTTTTAGTATTTTAGAACACTTAGAGAATCACTTAAGTTCAAGACAAAAATAATTCTGGTATATATAGTTTAAATATTTCTATACATTGAATGATTTGTAGAAAAGGTAGGGGAAAATTATACTAGAATACTTACACACAAAGGTCTCTACATGTGTGCACAAGTCACCACATTTAGGACAACGCAACTGGTTTCCACCTTTCCCAGAATTCCCAGAGCTTGACTTCTTACTGTTTCCTTCACTCACTGATTTCTAAGGTTTAGGAAGAAGAAAAAGACAGTGTCAACCATTAGTTTCAGGCACCATTTTATATCCAGCTTAACTATAAACAACAGTTTGTAATTAATCTCAAAATGTTTACAATCTTTAGAATAGAATTACGAGTATAGCTCAAAACCTCTACTGCCACCGGTGTCAAAAGATCCATTTACCACAACAGTCAGATCAGTTCTAGTACACTCATGCATTGTCTGAAGACCCTTTTTTGATTTTTGTCTTTTTGAGACAGGATCTCCCTGTAGCCCCAGCTGTCCTGGAACTCACTATGTAGACCAGGCTGGCCTTGAACTTACAGAGATCCACCTGCCTCTGCTTCTCGAGCGCTGGGATTAAAGGTGTGCACCACCACACTCAGCCTTAAAGACATTTTTAAACACCCAATAAATGTACAATAAATAGCTTTCTTTCAATGATTCAAGCATAAGGGAGAAAAAGTTACTCCATGCAAAGCACTACTTTTTGATGAAATTAATCAAGAGTTAACATGACAGACAACTATTAAGATTCCTCTTTGGTTTATTTGAGGCTCTCACTCTGTAGCCCAGGTTGGCGTCAAACTCCTGGCACTTCTCCTGCCTCAACTTCCTGAGCAATGAGATTATAGATGTGAGCCACCAGCCTCATATTCATATAAGTAGCTTTTTTCATCTTTTAAATGTCACTACAGAGTCTCTACCAGGATTAAGTATGGAAATGAAAATGACTAGCATTTTATCTGGTATACAATACTAGCTCAAGCTGGGCATGGTGGCGCACGCCTTTAATCCCAGCGCTCCAGAGGCAGAGGCAGGCGGATCTCTGTGAGTTCAAGGCCAGCCTGGTCTACATAGTGAGTTCCAGGACAGCTGGGGCTACAGACAGACCCTGTCTCAAAAAGACCAAAAAAATTTTTTTTAAAAAGTTACACATTGTGATCCAATTCACACACTGAAAAAAATTGATAACACTTTCTCAGTATAATCACTAATCATACTACTTGTAGTTAAGAGTACAGTTCAAGCGGGGCTTGGTGGCGCACACCTGTAGTCCCAGCACTTGGGAGGCAGAGGCAGGTGGATCTCTGTGAGTTCAACGCCAGCCTGGTCTACATAGTGAGTTCTAGGACAGCTGGGGCTGCAGGGAGACCCTGTCTCAAAAAGACACCCCCCCCAAAAAAAAATTAATAAGAGTATAGTTCAATGGGTCTGGAGATGTGGCTCAGTGGTTAAGAACACTGGTTATTTATTCTTGCAAAAGACCCAGGTTCTAATCTCAGCACCCACATGGCAGCTAACAACTGTCAGTAACTCCAGTTCCAGGGGATCCGACAGCCTCTTCTGTCCTCTGCGGGCATTGCAGGACACGGGTGCACTTACCTACACAAGGCAATACACGCATATACATAAAATAAAAATGATAAATAAAATATTTAAAAGTACAAGCCAGGCGTGGTAGTGCACGCCTTTAATTCCAGCACTTGAAAGCAGGAAATGATGGATTCCTAATCAGTCTTACTACCTACATAGATTATTTACTGACATTTTTATTACTACTTTGGGATGTCTAAACTTTACTTAGTGCTAAGTGTAGCAGGAGGCCTCCAAAGATGGCGCGGACCCAGAGCCCTGGGATTCAGGGAGAATTCACTTCATTTCTTGGTCCGCAAAGAGCCCACCAAAAGGAGCCCATGCCTCTGTACCCTGCTCATGAGCCAGTGACTGCTGACAGACTGCGTGGCTCAGACCAATCAGAAAACGATACGCTGACTAAAGGGACTTGGGGGCGGAGAAAAGGGAAATATAAGGCCTGCCCCCTCCTGCATTAAACAAGCCTACAGCACCTCTCCTAGTGCGGGTCTGTGTGTCGTGACTCCGCGCCTCTTGCCCCCACTAATCGGCAGGGGACCCGATCCAGGTGAGGGTCTTCACAGCTGGCCTGAGAAGAACCTGCAACAACTAAGCACAATGTTTATCAAAGTATTTCATAGTACAAATGAAGCACAAAATAAACTGGGCATGATGGACCCATACCTACATCTAGCACTCAGAAGGCTGAAGTAGGAGGATCCCACCCAAACCTGTCTGAGTTACAAACCAAGTTCCAGGACAGCCTAAGTTAATAGTGACACTCTGCCTGAAAAAACATTAAAAAAAAAAAAGGGGGGGGGGGCTGGGCATGATGGCACACCCCTTTGATTCCAACACTGGGGAGGCAGAGGCAGGCAGATGTCTGTGAGTTCAAGGCCAACCTGGTCTACATAGCAAGTTCCAGGCCAGCTGGGGCTACAGGGAGACCCTGTCTCCATAAGACAACAAAACAAATAGAACTCTTCAGATCATTTTATATAATTTGTATTTCTTACATCATACACTTATGCTAAGAGGATATTAATACTATTATATTTAGATCTTTAAAGGCAGGAAATGTGTAGATATGAATAAAGAAAAATAACCTTATTTCCATCTCCAGAACCATCTTTATTTGTCCCATCTTTTGAAGCAAAGTATGCTCGTGTTTCAGAAAAGGTTCTAAGAGGAGCTCTTCGCAGAATCTGAGTGTCAAAGGTCCCCAACCTTCCTAAAACTGGTACCTGAATTCGACCACAAGAAATACCTAGGGGATTGAAAAAAAAACTATTAGTTTACGTACATTAGTGTACATCAGTACACTTCAATCCCTGTAAATTAAAGTTGAACACAAAGGGGTTTAAAAAAGTTAATTTTAACAGCAGTAATACACACCAAGAGAAAAAAGAATGACACCATCAGTGGCAAAGTCTCCCAAGAACAAGCCATGCCTCTTCTGAGTGAGTCCAGCTAAGTAAATTTTTTCTGGATCTGTCCATTAAAAGTGAGGCAAGATCACCAAGGTCGTAACAATGCATGACTTTTTAAAACTATAACAGAAGTTTAAAACTTCCTTTATCTGTAGGTTTGTGAAAAAGGCTTTTCATGTTCTTTATTTGTGTTTTTCACATACTACTGCTATTCTGGAGAATCTGAGAGCAATGTTTGTCTCCTTGGTTACCTAGGGTAGTGTCACTTTAAGTGTTCTTTTAAAATTATGTGCTTTTCCACCTATATGAGGTTCTTAGAAAATCAGAGACTGAGCAGAATGGTGGTTGTTAGGGTAGGAGGAATGGATAGTGATGGTTGAACAACATTGTAAATGTGCTTAATACCATAAAACTACACATTTTTAAAAGGTTAAGACAAGCCAAGGGTGATGGTACACATCTTTATCCCAGCCCTTAGGAGGTAAAAGCAGGCAGATCTCTATGAGTTCCAGGCCAGCTTAGTCTACATAGTGAGACCTTGTCTCACTTGTATTTAACTTAAATAAATAAATGGTTAAAACAGTAAATTTTGTCATGTATAGTTAATGGTGAGACTCTGCCTCAAAAAATTGGAGGAAAGCCAGGTGTGGTGGCATACATCTTTAATCCCAGCACTCTGGAGGCAGAGGCAGGTGGATCTTTGTGAGTTTGAGGCCAACTGGGTCTACATGACTTCCAAGCTAGTCATGGTAACACAGTAAGTTCCTGCTTCAAAATAATAAATTAAATAAATAAATAAATAAATAAAATCTTTAAAACTGGGGGCTGCAGATCTAGTTGGTAGAATTCACACCTAGCATGCACAAAGCCATCTCCAACACCTAAAACTGGTCATAGCATTTCAAGGTCATTCTCAGCTACATAGCAAGTTAAAGGCCAGCCTGAGATACATGAGACCTTGTCTTAAAACATAACAATGGGGGCTGGAGAGATGGCTTAGTGGTTAAGAACACTGGCTGGACATGGTGAGGGTGGGGGTGGAGGGGGCCTCTCTAGCCTATGGCCTGTGTCTATGGTCTGGCCAGTAGAGTCCAGCTGCCCGGGATCGAGCCCGGGTATATGGCACCGCAGGAACTGGCTCCCAGGTCCTGATAACGGACCGCCACCCCAGTTCTTGGTCGGCAGAAGGGTATCCCCTGATCCAAGAATGGCCACCTCTTGATATAAGCCAGTGGCTGAAATTGGTGTCGGAGCCTATGGGATGGTGTACAAGGCCCGTGGATCCCCACAGTGGTCACTCTGTGGCCCTCAAGAGCGTGAGAGTCCCCAATGGAAGAGCAGCTGGAGGGGGCCTTCACATCAGCACAGTTCGTGAGGTGGCCTTACTGAGGAGGCTAGAGGCTTTGAGCACCCCAATGTTGTCTGGCTGATGGATGTCTATGCTACTTCCCGAACTGACCACGATATCAAAGTGACCCTAGTGTTTGAGCATATAGACCAGGACCTAAGGACATACTTGGACAAAGCACCCCACCAGGCTTGCCAGTTGAGATCATCGAGGATCTGATGCACCAGTTTCTAAGAGGCCTAGATTTCCTTTATGCAAATTGCATTGCTCACTGAGACCTGAAGCCAGAGAACATTCTGGTGACAAGCAATGGAACAGTCAAGCTGGCTGACTTTGGCCTGGCCAGAATCTACAGCTACCAGATGGCCCTTATACCTGTAGTTGTTATACTCTGGTACCACGCTCCTGAAGTCCTTCTGCAATCTACATATGCAACACCTGTGGACATGTGAAATGTTGGCTGTATCTTTGCAGAGATGTTTCGTCGAAAGCCTCACTTCTGTGGCAACTCAGCTGACCAGCTGGGCAAAATCTTTGATCTGATCGGATTACCTCCAGAAGATGACTGGCCTCGAGATGTATCTCTACCCAGAGGAGACTTTTCCCCCAGAGGGCCTCAGCCTGTGCAGTCAGTGGTCCAGAGAAGAGTCTGGAGCACAGCTGCTTCGGTTGGAAATGCTGACTTTTAACCCACATAAGCGAATCTCTGCCTTCTGAGCCCTGCAGCACTCTTACCTACACAAGGAAGAAGCTGATCCTGAGTGAGCAGTACAGGGGCTGCCTTTCCCCATTCTGGACACTTGAGTAGAGAGAATCCCACCACCAAAGCAAACTCTGCCTTCCCTGAAGCCATGCCTCCCTTCAACTTTTCACTGAGAATATTTTTATGCCTTGAATGACAACCCCCTCCCCCACCCTTCTTATTCCTCTACACTAAAGGGTATATCCTCTTTTCTTCCCTACTTTAAATTGGGATCCCTTTTTATACAGCAAAACAAAACAAGACAAAGAAAAAAAACAAAACAAAACACTGGCTGTTCTTGCAGAAGACCCGGGTTCATATCCCAGCACCCACATGGCAACTAACAACTGTCTGTAACTCCAGTCCCAGGGGATCTGACAGCCTCTTCTGTCCTCCACCGGCATTGCATGACACGGTACACTCACCTATATGCAGGCAATACAGGCGTACACAAAATAAAATTAAATTTAAAAAAGAAACAAACAAACAAAAAAAACAATGAAGCCAGGCATGATGGTACACGTCTTTAATCCCAGCACTTGGGAGGCAGAGGCAGGTGGATCTTTATGAGTTCCAGGCCAGCTGGGGCTACAGGGAGACCCTGTCTCAAAAAGAAAAAAAAATTTAAAATAAAAAATAAAATAAAACCCCACACATTTTGGCAGCTGTGGTGTCACAATACCTATAATCCTAGCACAAGGCTCAGGAATTCAAGACCAGTCTTCTAATACATTGTATCCAAATAAAAAAAGTGGTTTAAAAATTATGCCTTTCAAGTTGGCATTATAGCATAGGTTATAACCCCAGTAAAGGAGTATCAGAAGTTCCAGGATAGCCTAGACTATATGACACTTTGACAAATAAGAGGAAGTTGAGGATGCAGATCAGTTGGCAGTCCTTGCCTAGCATACATGAAGCCCTAGGTTTGATCCCCAGCACTGCATGAAACCAGAATTGATGGCACACACCTATAATCTCAGCACATCCACAGCCGGATGTAAGAAAATCATAAATTCAGGGTCATCCTTAGCTATGTGACAAGCTAGAGAACAGCTGGAAATATATAAACACGGGGGGTGGAAGGGGCCTGGAGAGATGGCTCAGTGGTTAAGAGCACCAGCTGCTCTTGCAGAGGCCTGGAGTTCAAATTCCAACACCTACATGGTGGCTATCAACCATCTATAACTCCAGTTCCAGGGGATCTAATGCCCTCTTCTGTCCTCTGTATCTGTAGGCACTATATGACATGAGTGCACTTAGATACGTTCAAGCAAAATATTCATACACAAAAAAATCAGGGGCTGGAGAGATGGCTCAGCAGTTCATGACATGGATGCACTCACGTACATGCAGGCAATACATGCATACACATAAAATAAAAAATAAAATAAAATAAAATTAAATTAAAATAAAATAAACAAAATAAAATTAAAAAAAATTTTTTATTTGGTCTTTTTGAGACAGGGTCTCCCTGTAGTCCCAGCTGTCCTGGAACTCACTATGTAGACCAGGCTGGCCTTGAACTCACAGAGATCTGCCTGCCTCTGCCTCCCAAGTGTTGGGATTAAAGGCGTGTGCCACCACGCCCGGTTAATCTTTTTAAAAAAAATCAAAAATAAAAAAAAAATATAAAAAAACAGAAGGCCTGAGATAGGCCAGACATGGTGGTACATGCCTTTAGTCCCAGCATAGGGGAGGCAGAGGCAGTCAGATCTCTGTGAGTTCAAGGCCAGCATGGTCTACATAGTGAGTTCCAGGA
>NW_008341028.1:5488529-5531718 GCF_000622305.1 Nannospalax galili
AGGCCTGAGATAGGTCCAAAGAATGCGCTTTTAACAAGCTCTCAAGTGATGATGATGCTGTTGTCTTGGGACTACACTTCAAAAACTGTACTAAACAAAGTGGCTATTCACCAATCATAAAATCATCACAGAAAATATAAAGCACTCTAGCAAACTAATCATGTACCCCACATTCTGGTGAAATGTCTAGACATATTTCAGATTTTTTTGAATGTATAAAATAAAAACGTAACAAAGGAAATCCATTATACTATGCTACAGAAGTTATGAAAAAAATTTAGGAGCTGGGCTTGGTGGCACAGGCCTATTCCAGCACTCACAAGGCTCAAGCAGTGGCCAGTGAGATGGCTCAGCAGCAAGTAAAGGTGTTTATCACCAAGCCTGGCAACCGGATTTCAATCTCTGAGACCCATATGGTAGAAGGAAAGAACCTACAAGTAGTCCTCTGACCTCCACAAGCATAGTGTGTGTACATAAACACAGAAATAAATGTTTGTTGTTTATTTGTTTGGAGACAGGGTATCACTATATATAGCCCTGACTGACCTGAAACTACGTAGCTCAGGCTGGCCTTCAATACACAGAAATCCACTTGCCTCTGCCTCTCTAGTGCTGGGATTAAAGATGCCCAATCATAAAAAGTAATTTTTAAAAAAGTCAATTCTTAAAATGAAAAAAAGCTAAAGTAGGAGGACTTTGAGCTGTAGGCCAGCCTGGACTATGATATGAAATTATGTGTGATTCTGATTGGTGACAAATTCATAGACACTTCTAAGATTATTATCATTTGCTGTCTACCTTCATAATTAAAGGAAATGCTATTTTTCAGTTAAATATTAGTGAAAATAAAGTTTACAAAACCTCTGATTCCTATATATGGACCTGAGGGACCAGTGAACTTTAGGTGAAGAACCCCTAAAAGCCAAAAAAGGGAAATACTTCTATATATTTTGCAATACTATTTGGAAGCAACGATAAAAACCAGTTAAAAGTTAATTTATGCCAGGCAGGGTAGTGCACGCCTTTAGTCCCAGTACTAGGGAGGCAGAGGCAGGCAGATCTCTGTGAGTTCAAGGCCACCCTGGTCTACACAGTGAGTTCTGGGCCAGCTGGGGCTAAGGGAGACCCTGTCTCAAAACAAAACAAAACAACTCCCAAAACAGGAGCTGCTTTAAAAAATATTAAAATCGGGTGTATCCATTTTAGGGCTACTAAGAAATAAGAAGAAGCTGGTGGCACAGGCCTGAGTCCCAGCTACTTTAAAGGCTGAGGCAGGAGATCAAGGCCTGCTGGAGCTACAGTGTGAATTCAAGGTCAGACAAGACAAATTGATGAGGCCCTGTCTCAAAATAAAATGTGAAAAAGGGCCACGCATATAACTCAATGGCAGAGCACTTGCCTACCATGTGTAAGGCCCTGGGTTCAAATCCCATTATGGCAAAACCAAAACAAACCGAACAAAAAGTAAAAGGAGCCAGGCATAGCAATATATAGTCGTGACCCAAGGCTGAAGCAAAAGGATCAGGAGGTTTGGTAAGAGGGTGGGCTATACAATGAGTTCTAGGCCAGCCTTAGCTACAAAGTAAAACCTTGTCTCAAAACAGGAAGGTAACTTACTCAACTTTTAGGTATACACTTAGCTTCATACCTACACACTTATTTTTTTCCTTTTCAGGGATAAGGTTTTACTCTGTAGCCTAGACTGGCCTGTAACTTGTGGTGACCTTCCAAAAGATGGGGTTATAAGCATGGGCTGCCACCACACTTGGCTTTGTTTTTTGAGACAGTCTCATGATGCCTGAACTCTCTATGTAGCTGAAGTTGTCCTTGAAGCCCCTATCTTCTTACCTTTACTTACTAAGTACTAGGATCTTGAACTAAGGAAATCCCAAATGTACAAATTATTCAGCTAAAAAAAAAAGTGAGTCAATCTTTACTTTTGAAATAGCATGAATTAATGAAAAACAAGATGTAGTTTTAGTTTTTTTATTTTTTAAAATTTTTATTTATTTTTATTTTATGTGTATGTGTGTATTGCCTGCATGTAGGTAAGTGTACCCATATCGTGCAATGCCCGCGGAAGTCAGAAGAGACTGTCAGATCCCCAGGGACTAGAGTTACAGACAGTTGTTAGTGGCCATGTGGGTGCTGGGAATCGAACCCGGGTCTTCTGCAAGAACAACCAGTGTTCTTAACTGCTGAGCCATCTCTCCAGCCCATTTTTTAAATCTTTTTAAGACAGGGTCTCCCTACAGCTCCAGCTGGCCTAGAACTCAGAGATTCACCTGCCTCAGCATCCCAAGTGCTGGGATTAAAGGCCTGCCCTGCGCTAGCACGCCCGGCCAGATGTAGTCTTTAAAAAATAAAATGATTACCTATTTTAGTAAAAGCTAGTTAAATGATCTCTGAACAAGTTTAGTCTCTGACACGAATTGCAAAGTTAAAAACAAAGCCTGCCACTTAGAAGACGCTTACTCTACTTATCAATTTATGCTCAAATTTTATGCTCTAGAATTGTCTCATGGATTCTAATAAGACATTCTATTTCTAATGCTACTATTCATTCTAATATTCCTTTTTTTTTTTTTTTTTTTTTTTTTTTTTTTTTTTTTTCATCTTTTTTTTTTTTTTTTTTTTTTTTTTTTTTTTTTTTTTTTTTTGGTCTTTTTGAGACAGGGTCTTCCTGTAGCCCCAGCTGTCCTGGAACTCACTATGTAGACTACATCCATCTCTGTGGCCTTGAACTCACAGAGATCCGCCTGCCTCCGCCTCCCAAGTGCTGGGATTAAAGGCGTGCGCCACCACGTCTGGCTCTAATATTCCTTTTTAATATGGAAAAATAACATCATTCCTCAACATTTGATGCGGGGTGGTAACTAGAGAGATGGCTCAGTAGTTAAAAGCACTTACTGCTCTTACAGAGGACCCAGGTTTGGTTCTCAGTACCCACATAGTGGCTATCAACCATCTGTAACGCCAGTTCTAGGGGATCTGATGCTCTCTTTTGTCTTCTGAGGGCACTGCACACAAGTGGTGCACATACATACCTGCAAAACACTCAAATACATAAAAACTTTTTTTATTATGTGTATGTATGTGTGTCTGTATGTACAATTGAGTGGGGTGCCTGAAGAAGCTGTCTTAATCACTTGAGCCACCTCTTCAGCCTACACATAAAATTAAACACACATATACATGGAGAGAGAAAATATTTGATGGATTCTCACTAATGCCATTCTACTAGCCAAGAAAAGGGAACTCTTAAAAAATTCTCTGAAGGCCAGATATATAGCTGAATGGGAGAACACTTGCCTGGCATGCTCAAGGTCCTAGATTTGATCGTTAGTTCAAAAAAAAAAGGGGGGGGGGTAAAAGAAGTAAATGAATAAATAAATGAAGGAAGGAAGAAAGGAAAGTAGGTAGGTTTTGAGAGACCTGTGACTCCAGTACTCAGGAGGCAAGATGGAGGACTGTGAGTTCAAATTCAAAGGAGCCTGGGCTACCTAGCAAAATTGTTGTGACAAAAATGCTTCAACAATTATTCACTTTGCCTTATTAATTTGTATTAAATCTGACTACCAAAAAGAAAGAAAAAGATGGCTAAAAACTGTTAAGGAGGGCACACTATGTAATCATGAAAATTATAGATGCCAACATGCTTGACCTCGTCATTTAGACCTTTTTATGAAAGAATACCCTTTGGACAGACAGACAAGGATTGAAGAAAGTCAGAAATTTAAGAAGTTGCATGCAATTCTATGATTCCTATGCCCAAATTCTGAGCAACCACTGTCATTCAGAAATTCTAAAAGACATCCAGTATTTCCAAATACACATAATTTAGAATGCAAAGTGATCTCATTTGTCAGGTACATTTAAAATTTGTGTGTGCATCCATGTGATCACATGCTCATGACCATCTACAGGCCTGTTCTTTCTACCATGCGGATTCTGGGGATTGAGCTCAGGTTGTCAGATGTGGCAGCAAGTGTCTTTACATGCTGAGCCATCTTGGTAATCCATGTGGCAAGTACATTTAAAAATATACACATCAGCCAGGTGTGTTGGCACATGCCTTTAATCCCAGCACTCGGAGGCAGAGGTTGGCAGCTCTCTGTGAGTTCTAGGCCAGCCTAGTCTACATAGTCAGTTCCAGGCCAGCTGGGCTACAGGGAGACCCTGTCTCAAAAAGACAACCCCCCCCGAAAAAACCATACACACACACACACACACACACACACACACACACACACACATCAATAACTGGGTGTGGTGGCACAACACCTTTAATCCCAGCACTTGGGAGGTAGAGGCAGGTGGATCTCTGAGTTCAAGGCCAGCCTGGTCTACATAGTGAGTTCCAGGCCAGCTGGGGCTACAGGGAGACCCTGTCTCAAAAAAGACCAAAGAAATTTATGTGTATCTGTTTGTATGTACACATATACAGATGTCTGAGGATAGGAGTCGGATCCCCTGGAGCTGGAGTTAGACAGTTGTAAGCCTCTTAATCCAGATGCTGAGTGATTATGGGTGCTGGAAATTGAACTCTAGTCCTCTGGAAGAGCAGCAAATGCTCTTAACTGCTGAGCCAACTCTTCAGCCCCTAAACAGTGTTTCTGAACTTTAAAAAACTACTTATCTTCTTGAATTTGTAGTTTTCAGGCACTGTTTTGTTGAGACAGGGATTCCCTACAGAGCTAGCTAGATTGGCCTGGAACTCACTATGCAGCCCAGGCTGCCCTCAAACTTTGCTTCAGCCTCTAGAATGCTCACATTACAGGCCTGGGCCACATCTGATTTTAGGGGGTTCTTGACTAAAACAGATAAAGAACAATACTCAAGGTACATTACCCTTGGTAATGTTATTGTTGCTTACTCCACCAAATTTAAAGGTGGTAAGAAACTTATTCACTATCTCAAGCACCAAACTCCAGCACTGTAGGCCTTCAACAAATGTCAAATAAATGAATTAAAAACCTCTTTCAAACCAGGTGTGGTAGTGCACAACTTTAATCCCAGCACTCCAGAAGCAGCCTGATGGTCTACATGGTTGAGTTCCAGGCCAGCTGGGACTACAAGGAGACCCTGTCTCAAAAGAGAGAAGGGAGGAGGGGCTTTCAGTTCACAAGTCTCTGGAATTGGGCCATCCACCTATAGAGGTTTGGCAATGTTTTAAGACTAAATTCACTCCTTTACACTTACATGTCATTTCATAACACAAAAATGTTTCTACCCATATTATCCCATTTAATCTGTGTAGAAAATAAGCTGCCAAAATATATTTAGTAAGCAATGAGGATTTTAGAGTTAATCAGAAAAAAAAATATAGGAAAACAATTCCCATTTATGCAAGGGTCATAAAGAAAAGAATTCATCTCAAAGTTAGAGATAATAACAGCATCTAGCTTCATCGTCTGATAGTCATAGATTGGAGGAAGAGAAAAATGGGTTTCTTTCCCGGAATCTCTTGGCTGTGGTGGCACTCTTTCACAGGTCCTGACCAACAGAGAGGAAAAGTAAACAAGAGCCACTCTTGGGAAACGATCTTCCCCAGCTTGACAGCTGGGAAAGCCGGCAAATGACTGTTGGTATGTCCAAGTATTAGAAAAAGAATTTCAGAGGTCGTTCCCTGGTAGCCCCGATCTCCCGCTCTCCTCGGACCCCAAGTTTGCCCGACATGCGGAAGTACCGCAAGCTGTTTGTGTTACCGGTGTGACCCGCAGCACAATGACAATGACACCTCGAGTGTTGCGCAGCCTGCGTCCAGGCGGCCAATCGGCGAACTGAGCACCTCAAAGTCCCCGCAAAGTGACAGACCCGAGGGGGACTCTGCTGGCTCCCCACCCCCCCGGCCCTGGTCGGCGCAGAGCGGGCGTCTGCGGACACTTTCTAACAGGCGAAGCAAGGTGGCCCCATTCCAGCCCCAAACTCAGGAGGTCTGAGAGCGCGCGGCCAGTCGACGGCAATCCGGATTTCTCCTTAATCGGGCGGCGGCTGCTCGGGAGGCTGGCGGAGCCTGGACGGTGGGGAGAGCGCCTCGCAGTCCTCCCACCACCCCGGAGAAGGGACAGGCCTCGTGCCCTCCTCCCGAGGTCCCCACCCGTCAGCCCGTCCACTACCCCAAAGCGCAGCGGGGTTCCAGCGGGACTACTTCGTTACCTCTCTGCGCGGAGGCGAGCGAAGTGGTGAGAAGCCGGGCGGCCGCAGCGCCGCAAGTACAAACGCCGCAGCTAGACATCTCCGCGGGGCCTATGCCGGGGCTTGGCCCCCTACGGTCCGCGGGGCTTCAGCAGCCCGACGCTCCGGTTCGGGAGGCGAGCTGATGGGCTCCGCTTCCTCTGGCCGACTCTCGGCCGCTACAGCATTCCACCGCCAGTCAGCCAGGCCCGGCACTCCGAGTGTCCCACCGCTGTCTACTCACTGGAGTAGACGCCTTCCCTCCTCCCCTCCCTCCTGCCCCTCCCCCATCGCCCGCCTACCCGACTCGGGGAGTGTGCGCGCGCCTGCGTCCTAGGCCCGGGAGGGGGGGCGTGGGCACGCACCGTGTTTGCGTGCGTGGAGACAAACGTGAGGCGAGAGAGGGGGGCGGTAACCTGGGCACCAATGAGCACGCTACGGCGAGTGGCCAGTCCAAACTTCTACAGGTGCGCGATTTTTCCGGGCGTTACTTTATCCGGTTGTTGGAAAGTTTTAGAACCAGAGCGATGCATGCCGGGAATTGTCCTGATTCGTCAAAGGGACTGGGAAAGTCAGTGTAAAAGGTAGTCTAGCTGCCCCCAGAGGAAGTATTTAAAGTGATCCGAGGACTGAAAGTGATTCCAGTGGTAAAGTGTGTGCTTAGCGTGTGGAAGGCCCTGGGTTCAAGTAGTTAATCCAACATATATACATTAATGAAATGACCAACCACCAGGCGCTTCCAATTCAGTAAGTTCCCTCAGGGACTCAACATCCTGCATCCCTTTATATGCTCTTTTGTTTTATTCTCCTTTGAGTTTTATTCACTTGCAGCATGGAAGTGATATTTTCACCTAATCCATACCCGCCCCACCCCACCCCCGCCCCCAGCAACAACTGTTAGACATCTTTCCTTGCTCTTTCAGGCTTATGTTGGTAATTACCTGTATTTTTATTTGTTTTAGTTTGGAGCAGGTGCTAAATAATGATACACCTTGTGTATAAGAATCTGATCAACTCTAAGCCCCGAATTGCCATGTAGCCTAGGCTAGCCTGGAACTTGCTATTATAGCCAAAGATAACCTTGAACTTCTGACCCTTTTGCTTCTACCTCCAGATTGCTGAAATACCACACTCTGCTGGAACCTTAGTTATGAATTTTAGAGAGAATCAATACCAGTTCACATTAAATCAACTAGCCTTCCTCATTCTCCAGCTAGTGACTACTAGTTCCCTGGGTCTGCCTCTGAGAAGGAAAATTCGAGGTGGCCCAGACCACAGGGTTCTTTCTCTCTGGGGGAGCTGACTCCTGGTACTTCCTCTGCTTAAAGTTGCAGAGAGCCGAAGAGAATCCACATCTTCCTTCATCAAGACCCACTCCTTCCTTAGCTACATCCATTAATACAATTTCCAACGTTCTCTCAATTCATTGTTTTCAAACTGTATTCTTAGACTCTCTCAGAAGCTCTAGCTCCATAGCTTCTGAGAGAGAACTAAATAGATGGACCTACTTTGCCTTCTCCCTGACACCACCCTAAACTCAACCAGAGCAGCTCTGTTTTTACCTGTTTCCGTTATTGTTTTGTTTGAAAATAGCCTTTCTGCTTTAAAACAATATTGTAAGTTCTATGATTCTAGGACAAACCCCTCCTTTCAAAAAGAACCAAGATGACCACAGTATTCCTGACACTGATTTAGTCTTCATCCCACCCGTTTTTTAAAAATATAAAACTGCCATTCACCATAATTTACAATAAAGTAAGCAATATGCAGTTAGCATTCTAATTCCTACAACATTATTTTCTTGACTTCTGCTGAACCAGTAACCCAAATAACTGCAAAGACAGCCTACAAGTAAGGGTTGAACTGGGGTACAGAAAAAGCATGCAGGTCAATAATTTATATTACAAAATATTGTCTAACTACTTGTGCTATCAGGTCCTAAATTGCTAACCTTTCTGACCATACGATTACATTTTCATGAACTGCCTGAGATAGTCCATGAATTATAACCCTTTAGTATACACAAGAGTCAACTTTCTGTAAAGGAATGGCTCACTAGAGGAACAACTTCAGTCTTGCCCAATACTCAAAACAAATGAGGATTTGTCTAATTTCATTGAGTGGGTGGGGAGTTGTTGGTAGTGTTACAAAGTTTTGCCTTTCATGAATTTTGGAAATAAACCAGTACATTTATATGATAGTAGATATATACACGTATGTTTCTGACGTAGATGCTTTTAAATTATGCAGTCTAAACTATCCAATTACAGAATCAACTTTAATTTGAAAGATTATGGTTTTAGGAAAAATTTCAACTTAAACCGAAGTGATTTCTTAAGTAGTTCAGAATGATGGAATCTTGTGAATATGGTCTTACTACCTTTCTGCATACCAGCTAAAAATAAGTTCTATAGGACTGGAGATATAACTCAGCAGTTAAAAGTACTGGTTGCTCTTGCAAAGGACCTGGGTGTAGTTTCCAGCACCCACGTGGTGGCTAACAACTGTCCAGGAGATCCAATGCTCTCTTTTAGCCTTCGCAGGCATTGCACCACATGATGCACTGAATACATACAGGCAAACACTCATACACATAAAATTAATTAACTTTTTTTTTTGAGACAGGGTCTCCTTGTAGCCCAAGCTGGCCTGGAACTCACTTTGTAGACCAGGCTGGCCTCGAACTCACAGGGATCCACCTGCCTCTGCCTCCCAGTGCTGGGATTAAAGGTATGTACCACCATGTCTGGCTAATTAATTTTTTTAAAAAAGATGGATCTTCCCAGATCCATTAGCAAGACAATCTCCCAGCAGCATGCCCAGAGGCCCCTCTCCCAGGTGAGTCTAGATTCTGTCAAGTTGACAACACTAACCATTACACCACGCAGCATAAAGACCTGAGTTTAATCCACAGAACCTACATTTAAAAAAGAGAAGGTTTTGGGGCTGGAGAGATTGCTCAGTCGTTAAGAACACTGGTTGTTCTTGCAGAAGACCGGGGTTTGAATCCCAGCACCCACATGGCAGCTAACAACTGTCTGTAAGTCCAGTCCCAGGGGATCCCACAGCCTCTTCTGACCTGCACGGGCATTGCACAACACAGGTGCACTTACTTACATGCAGGCAATACACGCATACACATGAAATAAAACTGATAAAATTTTTTTTTAGAAAGAGGTTTTAAGAAATGGTTGAAAAAAAAAAAAAGCTGCATATAAGCCTTTAAGGCACATGCCTTTAAGGCAAAGTGAGTTTCAGGCCAGCTGGGCCTATAAGGAGACCTTGTTTCAACAAAACAAACAAAAATGAGTCCATGCTTGATAATGCCATCCCAGCATTTAGAGGCAGAGGCCAGAAGATTATAAATTCCAGGCTAGCCAGAGATACATATCAAGACCCTGTCTCAACAAACAAAACAATCAGCAATTGACAAAGAGGTGCATATTTGGAGACAAATTCTATAAAATTATAAATGATACAAAATTATATAATGGTTAATCCAAGTGTCTAAGCAGGGATACCCAGTGGTTGCCTGATTAGCAGAGTGTAGACTTTGCCCTAGAAAGTACAAAACAAGTAGGAAGCTGTACACAACTCGGGTTAAATTTTCTCACCAATGTGAACAAGAGTCATGTGGCTCTGGCATTAGGCCAGGGAAAGTTTCCTCACCCGGGCAAGGCAAACTTGGTAGTTTCCATGAGTCCTCTAAAACTGCTCTGCACATCAGAATACCTAGACTTTTGGAATCAGCACCCAGGAAACCTGGATTGAGATACTACCTGCTAAGCTCTTTGAAGTCACACCTGCTAGTGGTATAAGTGGAACACATTAGAAATGGTGTTCAAACTGGGGAACACAGAAGTGGTGGTGCACACTTTTAATCCCAGTAACTCAGGAGGCAGAAGCTAGCAGACCTCTGTGAGTTCCAGGCCAGCCTGGTCTACGTAGTAAGTTCCAAACTAGCTACAGTTACATAGTGAGACCCTGTCTCAAATAAACAAACTTATACAATAGGGTTATACCAAGATTTCCAAAGTAGTATATGAGTACAGATAGGGCTCATGTTTAAAATAACATTTATATTGAAAATGTATCATTTTTAAAAAATATTTTATTTATTATTTTATGTGTATGAGTGTATTGCCTGCATGTATGTGAGTGCACCCCTGTTGTGCAGTGCCGCGGAGGTCAGATGAGGCCTTCGGATTTCCCTGGAACTGGAATTAAGGACGGTTTGTAGCCACCATGTGGTTGCTGGGAATCAAACCGGGTCCTCTGCAAGAGCAATCAGTGCTCTTAAATGCTAAGCCATCTCTCCAGCCCCGTAAGCATCATTCTTTAGAAACTGTTTGGCTGTTTAACAAAGGAGCATGTTCTATTTTACCCAAATATGTACTCCCTGGCTTGATATTCACTGGGTGGAACAGGTCCTTGCTCCAGGGTTATGGCTGGAAATCTTTGAGATGAAACAGAATATCGGGCCTGAAAAGAGTAACGGAGTCCGGAGCCTACAGCCTCTCTCTCATTGGTACAGCACAGATAACCTCTGGTCAGGTTCCTACCATGTCATTCTCTCAGGTTCTGCATTCAGAACCACAGTCACTTGAGATTTTCCCTTTGATAAAAACAAATCTATGCCAAGTGCTGGCGGGGGTGGGGGTGGCAGAGGCTGGCAGATCTCTGTGAGTTCAAAGACAGCCTGGTCTATATAGCGAGTTCCAGGGAGCTGGGGCTACGGGAAGACCCTGCCTCAAAATGACACACACACACACAAATTCAATTTTAAAAAGAAAAAAACAAAAGAGACATAGAATAGAACCCAAGTCTTTTGGTTTAAAAACTGTGTTAAAACCGGGCATGTGCCTTTAATCCTAGCACTTGGGAGGCAGAGGCAGACAGGTCTCTATGTGAGTTCAAGGCCAGTGTGCTCTACATAGTGAGTTCTAGGCCAGCTGGGGCTACAGAGAGACCCTGTCTCAAAAAGACAAAAAAAAAAATTTAATTCAAGCTGACAACATGTCTCAGTGGGTAAATGTGCTTGCTACAAAGGCTGATGACCTGAGTTCAATCCCTGAACCACATGATAGGAGAGAACCGATTCCAAAAGTTTTCCTCTGATCTCCAACACATGCCATGGTAAGCATGTGCCCACATACACATCAATATGCACCACATACCCACACATAAATAATGAAAGATTATAATAATAATAAAAAAAACTATTAATCTTTTATGAACCAAAACTTTTTTGACTAATTTGATTGTGTGTCTATGTGTGTTGGGGGGGGGGGCGGCGTGTGTGTGTGTGTGTGTGTGTGTGTGTGTGTATGTGTGTGTGTGTGTGCTTGAGACAGGATCTCCTGTCTCAAACAAGATGGAGGGTAAGGATCAACAATGGAGGTTGTCCTCTGACCTCTACACATAAGCTATGGTACACACACTAGCACACACACATAAATTTTTTTTTTTTTTTTGGTCTTTTTGAGACAGGGTCTCCCTGTAGCCCCAGCTGTCCTGGAACTCACTATGTCCGGGTGGCCTTTAACTCACAGAGCTCCACCTGCCTCTGCCTCCCAAGTGTTGGAATTAAAGGTGTGTGCCACTATGCCAGGCTATAAATTATTTTTTTTAAATCTCACCTTCTCTTTCACCAGAAAGTCTGGTACTTTCAGAGAGCCATTGATCAGCTGGAATCACTGAAATCTTTTGAATAAAGTCACTTTTTTAGTGTGTTTGTGAGAATGTGGTTTATGTGTATATAGTATGTATGTGTGTAGGTACACATGCCTCTGCACATATGCAGAGACCAGAGGAGCACATTGGGTATCTTCATCACTCCCCACCTTGTTCCCTTGAGACAGCATCTCTCACTGAACATGAACCCAGGCTAGAGGCCTAGTAATCCTGTCTCCACAGCACTCACTGGGATTACAGGTGAAGCAGCCATACTCAGCTTTTTATGTGGGTGTTGGGGTCCAAGCTCATGTTCTCATGCTCCAGCAGCAAGCATTCTGACCCACTGAGCCACCTCTCTAGTCCGCAAAGATAATTTTTATGGCTAAATACTATTCCTTTATATCAGCAGACATTGATCATCCCTAGCAGGACATAAATATAAATGTTGAAAAACTCAGTGTTTGAATTTCAAAAGGTTAGGATTAAATGCTAAGAGACTGGGACTGTGGAGATGGCTGTCAGTAAAGTGCTTGCCATGCAAGCATGAGAACTTGAGTTCAATTCCAATCCCCTATGTAAAAGCTCATCTGTGGGGCTAGAGAGATGCTCAGCAGTTAAGATCACATGCTGCTCTTCCAGAGGACCCAGGTTTGCTTCCCAGCATCCACATTGCAGCTAACAACCTGTTCCAGGTGATCCAACACCTTCTTCTGCCTCTGTGGACATTGTACACATGGTGTACTACATACATGCAGGCAAAATATTCATACACATAAAAATATTTTTTAAAAGCTGCACCTGTAGCCCCAATAGTGGAGAGGAAGGGGCAGATAAAGGAGGATCACTGGGGCTTGCTGGCTAGTTACCCTAGCCAAATCAGTGACCTCCAGGCAGAGTGAGAGACGCTGTCTCGAAAAATAGGGTGGAAAGTAACTGAGGAAGACATCTGAACTTGACCTCTGACCTCCACATGTATACACAAATGTGAACAGTCATGTACATGTACACACAAATACACCATAGAGAAAGATAAAAGATAAAAATCTGTACCTATAGGTAATGTGAGTCACAAAATAATACTACAGACATCATACAGAGCTTTGCAACTTACAAAGTGTTTACAGCCAGATGTGGTGGCTCATGCCTATAATCAAAGCACCTGGGAGACTGAGGTAGGAGCATTGCTACTATTTTAAGACCAGCCCAGACTACATACATAAAGCCAGCCTGAGCTACAGAGTGAGACCCCCTCTTAGCAAACAACAACAACAAAAAGTGAGGACTAGGGAGATCACTCAGTGACTAAAATGCTTGATTCATAAGCAGCAAGCCTGAGGACCAGAATTCTGATTCCCAGAACCCCATGTAAGCCCAGTAAATGTGGCAACCTTGTTGTAATTCCAGTGCTTGGGAAAACAGAGAAGGGATCTCCAGAGCAAGGGACTAGCTAGATTAGCCTTATCAAAAAGCTCTGGGTTCAATTGAGAGAACTGCCTCAATGAATAAAGTAGACAGCAATTAAGAAGACTCCAATGTCAGGCCGGGCGTGGTGGGCACACCTTTAATCCCAGCACTTGGGAGGCAGAGGCAGGCAGATCTCTGTGAGGTTGAGGCCAGCCTGGTCTACACAGAGTTCCAGGCCAGCTGGGACTACAGGGAGACCCTGTCTCAAAAACCCCAAAAAAAAAAAAAAAAAAGACTCCAATGTCAACATGAGGCCTCCACATATGCACCCACACCCATACAAACATGCAAACACATACACTCACAGTATACATGTGTGCATAAGAAAAAGAAGAGTGCATTCACATCTACATTCTAATCTAATCCTCACAACAGTCCAGTGAGGTGTTGCAATCATCAGCACATATTTAAGTGACTTGCCCAAGGTAAATGAACTCGATCTCAAACCTAAATCCCCAAATGAGTCTCCATTCCCTCCTTCAATTAATAGTGTTGGAGACCCTGCCCTGTTTGAACTCTGATGAAAGCACACTTGGTATATATGCAAAGTCACCACCAGCCAAGAATGTCTATGATGGCAAAGCCAAAGGGGCCTGTATGCAGATACAGGTTCTGAAGTACAGTGTCCCTTGTGTTTAGATTAGATAAGGAAGCTACACCTATTCACACTCTTCTGACTGTTCTGTGAACATCTGCTCTATACTTTATAAACAAGCCACATTGAATTGTAAATAGTTCGTGGAGCCCCTGTGTGCTTTTTGTTAGTAAATGCCTGCTTAGAGTATCTAATCCATGCTAATAAAATCTTTGGGAGTTAGCCAGGCGTGGTGGTACAAGCCTGTAGTCCCAGCACTCCAGAGGCAGAGGCAGGCGGATCTTTGTGAGTTCAAGGCCAGCCTGCTCTACACAGTGAGTTCCAGGACAGCTGGGACTAGAGAGAAACCCCGTCTCAAAAAGACAAAAAAAAAAAAAAACTTTGGGAGTTAGCGACTCATGGCCTTTGTCCCGCTGGAGAGAGAGAGGGCCTCCTGGTCCCCCTTCAACTTTAAGTGTTTTATGCATCTTCTGTGATATCATCTTATTTTATTTCTGGATTTTTCTACCACCCCACTGCACAGGACATAGCACAATAGTAAGGTTTTAGGATCTGCAGACTCTCTACCATCTATCCAGAGATACCTCACTTCAAGGATTAAAAAGATACTGCTACATTAAGACAGTGAAGTGACCTAGGGGCTGGAGAAATGGTTCATCAATTCAGAGCACTTGCTACTCTGGGAGAGGACCCAAGTTTGGTTCCCAGTACGCACATCAGGTAGCTCACAACCATCTGTAACTCCAGTTCAGGAGGAACTGATGCCCTCTTCCTGCCTCAACAGGTACTGCACATGTGTGGTGCACAAACCCTTTATTCGCTTAAGAATTATCTGTGATGTGGTAGCAAATACCTATAATCCCAGCACTGGAAAGGCAGAGACAGAAGGACTGAAAGTTCAAGGCCAGCCTGGAAAGACTCTATATTAAAAAAATGAACACAAACTTGGGCATGGTGGTGCATGCCTTTAATCCCAGCCAGGAGACAAAGGCAAGTGGATCTCTATGAGTTCAAGGCCAGCCTGGTCTACATAGTGAGTTTCAGGGCAGCTGGGGTTACAGAGAGACCCTGTCTGAAAAAGACCAATCATGAGAGTATTGGTTGAAATTCACCTAAGCACTTTCCCAAATGGTTTTGATAAAATATTCTGGAGTAGGACTCAGGAATCTTTCATTTTTTTTTTGAGATAAGGTCTCAGGTAGCCCAAACTAGTCTCAGAGTCACTGGATGACCTTGAACTTCTGATCCTTCTGCCTCTACCTCCCAAGTGCTAGAATCACAGGCATGCACCACCCTGCATGGTTTATGCACTGCTGGGAATCAAACCCAGGGCTTCCTACATGTTAGGCAAGCACTCTGAACTATAGTCAACCAATTGAGCTATATCCCCAGCTGAGGAATCTATTTCTAGGACTGTGAAATACTATTTGCAGAAATGAATGAAGTATGTCTCCATTATGGTGATGCATTCCTGTACTTTCTTAAGGTCTCTTTAATTGGTTTCTGTTTCTGCAGGAGGTCGCTGCTCACCATTTGTGTGGTGAGGAAACTAATGAGACTGTAGGAGGCATTCACTATTCTCCAGTGCCTGTGCTTGGGGCTGAAGGTGACTTCAGAGAGCAGGCAGAGCTGCTGTCCTCCGTTCTGATGTTTTTAGGCAGATGGTCAGCAGATGGCACTAACTTACCACACTTCCTTGAACTATTTGCTAGAGGCAAAATGGTTCATGACATTCACTCAGTGGAAACTCAGTATAGCAAATCTTGAAGACAGTACTAGGAAACACTTGTTCATATTTGGGAGGGGCTGGAGGTATTGAAACAGGGTCTCACTATGTACTCCTGGCTGGCCTGGAACTATGTAAACCAGGCTGGCCTCCAACTCTCAGAGATCCACCTGCCTCTACCTCCTGAATGCTAGGATTAAGGGCAACACCACTGCCACTATACCCCACTTATTGATAATTTCTAAAGGGCAAGGGTGTTAGGCAAAAATATTTCCAAGCATGAAGATGAAAATGACATTTCCAGTAACTAAAGTTGGAGGAGTCACAGCTCATGATTACAACTACTACAAAACTCCAGTCATCAAAAGAGACACAGAAAACAAAAGACTAAGTTCACAAGCACATTTATAGTCAATTGATTTTACCAGGAGTTCAATGGGGAAAGAAAAGTTTTGCTGCCAAATGGTGCCAGGTCAACTGGAGATACATGCAAAAGAAAAAAGTAGAATCCTTCCTTCATATTGTTGATGCAAAAGCACAACTCTCACCTCATAGGGGAAAAGAGATAGTTTATTCTGGAGCCAAACCAGGGAACACAGATTTAGGGCACCCCAAATTCCATGTTACAATGTAGAAGCGTTTATAGTAACATAACAAAGAAAGCCATAAACCGGCACTTTTCAAATATATTAATGGAAACATCAGGCAGGTTATGGCAAAGTGGGGAGAATTTTGCCTTGGACACTTATCTGACAGCATGCTTAGACCTTGGGTTGGTGGGAGCTAGTGGTCTACTAAGTAAATACATCTAGAAAGATTTTGATCTGTTAGTCAAAGGATGTCAGGTCTGACACAGAGGTGATCAGAAAATGACTATATTTGGGAGGCTAAAAATAGCTTCGATAGCCGGGTGTGGTGGTGCCCGCCTTTAATCCCAGCACTTGGGAGGCAGAGGCAGGTGGATCTCTGTGAGTTCAAGGCCAGCCTGGTCTACATAGTGAGTTCCAGGACAGCTGGGGCTACAGGGAGACCCTGTCTCAAAAAGACCAAAAGAAAAAAAAAAGAAAAATAGCTGAGATAAAATTGTAAATAAGCTTGAACGTGAAACATTCCAAACTCTTCACAATCATTGAAGTGTTAATCGGCCTTGTAAGAGGTTCAGTTAAAGGTGAATTTTTCTGCTGGGAGCTTTTGCTCACAATACCCTATACAAATAAATACTAAGTCAAGGGGCTAGAGTGATGGTCCATCAGTTAAGAGCACTGATTGCTCTTAGAGAGGACCCAGGTTCGATTTCCAGGACCCACATGGCAGCTATAAACCGTCCTTAACTCCAATACCAGGGGAATCTGAAGCCCTCTTTTGACCTCTGCGGCATGACACGGTGCACTCACTCATACATGCAGGCAATACACTCATACACATAAAATAAAAATAATAAAATAAAAACAAAAAAAAATACTAAGTCAAAATAGCTCAAAGACTGGGGCTGGAGAGATGGCTCAATGGTTAAGAACATTGACTGTTCTTGCAGAAGACCCGGATTCTAATCCGAGCACCCACATGGCAGCTAACAACTGTCTGTAACTCCAGTCTGTAACTCTAGTTCCAGGGGAACTGACAGCCTCTTTTGTCTTCCTTGGGCATTGTACAACACTGGTGCACTTACCTACATGCAGGCAATACATGCATACACATAAAAAATAAATAAAATATTTTTTTAAAAAAAGCATGGAGAAAGACCATGTATGGTGGTGTATGCTTTAAAAAAAAAATGTTTCAAAGACTTGGGCTGTGAATGTAGCTCAATCAATACAGTACTTGCCTCCCATGCACAAAATCCTGGGTTTGATCCCCAGCACTGCATGGTGTGGTGAGGCAGGAGGACCAGAAATTCAAAATCATCCTTGACTACATAACCTGTTCAAGGCCAGCGAACCAAATAACATGACAGAGGACATGAGGAAATTGGGAGAATCGAGGCCTGGATTCTGTTGGCCCTACAGTTCTGGTTGCAGTCCTCTCTGAATTGCCTCCAACTGTACTTAAATCCTTCCACTCCCTGCAGATTCTGTCCTTGTCTCAATGGCCTGGTGAAATTTTTTTTTCTTAGCACACTAGCTGCTTGAACTCTCCAAACTGAAGAGAGCTTTCTGTTTGGAAAGCTCCCCCTCCTCTCCCACTCCTTTTTTTTTTTTTTTTTTTGGTCTTTTTGAGACAGGGTCTCCCTGTAGCCCTAGCTGGTCAGGACCAGACCAGCAGGCTGGCCTTGAACTCACAGAGATTCTGCCTGCTTCTGCCTCCCGAGTGCTGGGATTAAAGGCGTGTGCCACCACTCCCCACTAGCCCCTATTTTTTTTTTAATTTTTTTTTTTTTAATCAGAAGCAGCCTGATTGTCTTCTCTGTGTGCCTTTCCATCCTGCCATCCCACATCCATTCTGGTAATTCACACACTCAGTAATAAGTGCTCAGCCAAATGAACAGCAGGCTAAGGGAGGCTGAAAACAGGGGCTTTTCTGAGATGAACATTTGGTCTGGAAAATAAGCAGAGTCCATGATAAATGGGAATAACACATGAATCCGCAGTAGTTCTGGTTTGCTTGCTTGTTTTGTTGGGCTGGAGGTGGAACCTAGGGCCTGTGCATACCAGAGAAATTTCCAACTGATTATAAACTGTACTTCCAGGAGCTAGGCAGATGCTGATCTAAGAAGAGGAATCCAACACAGGACAGTAGTGGATTCAAAGGAGCTTAGGTTAGCCAGGGAATCTTGGGCTATTTTCTCCTGATTATAAATAATGCCCAGTCTTCCTCTAAACCACCTGGCTCCATTCTGCTTCCTGAGAGTTCTAGAGCAGTTGGTAGAGAGAGACAGTGAGTTTATCTTCAATCCTGCTCCCCACTCCCCCTGATTGTTTTGTTATCTGTTTGGTTGGTTCATTCTGGCTTTTCAAGCACAATTTCATGTAGTTCAAGCTAGCCTCCAACTCATTATGTAGCTTAGGGAAGCCATGAACTCCTGATCCTCCTGCCTCCACCTATCACTATTAATGCTCCAAGACTGCTGTGGTGCCACCCACTGGCCTCTGATTTACTATTTTAAACAAAAATCCTTTGAACTAAATTCAAATCTCTGTCCACCTAGACCAGTTGTTTTACTCCAGGGACACAGTCTTTTACCTACAGCAGGGACCTGGAGTCTGGAAAGTCTGGGCATCTTTAGAAGGGCTTGAAAACAGAGAAAGAGAAAACCCATCATTTAGAGTAAAGTCAGCCAGCCCAGCTGGAGACGGCAACAGACTTAGGGGAAGCCAAAGGACCACTTGTTCAGATTGCCAGACCCTAGGCCAACTATTGTACAATCTCCACTGTGTTGGAAAAAAAAATTGGGACATATTTTTAGTCTTGCTCAGGAGCCCAGAACAGGCTCACGACTCCAGGAATCTCTGTTCTTCTCTGAAAGTGGAAAATATGAGCTATGAGAACAAACTTGACTGCTGGAATAGGTGTCTAGTGCCCAGCCTAGTAAGTTAGGGACACTGAGCCTTGATTCATCTTGGTACTGCTTTCCAGAGCTCCTTTGTTCACTTTAAAGGTTAAAGGTTTAAAGGACAGTATGGTAGCCTCTGAGTCAAAGTATAGAATATGCATTTATTGACATCTTCCTTGGTTATGCCAGGCTTCTAGCTAGAACAAAACAAATATAAAGGGAAACACACAAGGAATGGAGTTGAATTGATAGAATACTTGCCTAGTGTTAGTCCCCAGCATTGCATAAAAACCAGTATGGTAGCAAACGCCTATAATCTCAGTACTTGGTAGGTGAAGGCAGAAATATCAAGAGTTTGAGGTCATTCACAGATGCCTAGTAAGTTTGAGGCCAGCCTGGGCTACATAAGACTCCATCTCAAAGGGAAATATACATAGTTAGTAACCTCATATAACTGTGGGTACTAAGAGATATTCTTTCCAGAGTCAGCAGAGGGACAATGATTACCTTCTCTTCAATACCCTGCTTTTGAAATGCACACTAGAGTTTCAAATTCTCCAAAGAAATAAATGTTACATTTCAAGTAAAAATACTATTTTTAATTATTTTGTTTATATTCTTTATTATGCCACCATTTATATGTATGAACTGTGACAGAGGCTTAGCTTACATCTTGTGGAACATGCCTAAGAAATATGCTTTATTTCATTATTTGCTCTTCAATATCAAATTATCATGATTGCAGAGGTGGGCAAAAACCATACAAAAAGAAGAGTGTTTGCATTGAAAGCACAGAATGAGCACCAAGGCTGCAGAAGTTTACCAGTGGCCAATTTCTTGAGTTTCTTTTTAAAAAGAGGGAGTTTTTATTATGTCATCTTGGGGACCATGTGCCAATCAGTATTACAAGATGAAACAGTAAGTAAAGGCATGAAGAAACAAACAAGCAAACTGCACCAAAACAGATGTGCTTAAATTAACAAGTGACAGTTTGTGTATCAGTCTCATGATGGCTGTCACATGAGGTGGTCAGAGATGAGTATGGAAAACCACAAGACTTAATCGCTTAAAGGCTGTTGAGAGACACCAGAAAATCTCAGAGGATCCACTCCTCCCCGCCGGCGCAGGCCACCCCTGCTTGCCGGCTGTTGCCTTGTGGAGGACGCTCTTCCTTGGGCAGTGCCTGTGGCAGGGGACCGGGCTGGGGTGCTTTGGAGGTACTGGAAGGCACTTTGTCGGCCCACCTGCCTCTCTGCACAATTAAAGGTCAGGGCAACTCCCACATTGCTCTTCATGATCCTAGAGGAGCCATCAGATGTACCATCAAAGCACCGGCCAAGTGCAATCTCCTTGGCTGTGCGAGGGTCCTGGTCAGTGACCGTGTAGATGCCATAGTTGTGCCCCAGAGGGTCCAGGGGTGCCAGCATGGTATACTCACTGGTGTCATTATTGACTGCCAGTGGTAGGTGGTTGACCAGGTACTCATGCAGCATAGAGTTCACACTAGCTCGATGGCAGCTGCCCTGGGGAATGACTTTCACCAAGGTGCGGTCTACCCGGTCTTGGTCATAGAGCATTCCACTGCACTTGAACTCCAGGCAGGCAGATGAGACATTGGGCTGGTCTCTGTCCCGAGTACTCTTCACATCCCGGATCCCATAGAGCTTCCCCACTGTCTGCCTGTGGGTGCCCCCCATATTTCGGGATCGTACATTCACCTCCAGTGGCCCCACAATCTTTACTTTGATGTAACAGGCTCTGAACTCCATTGGCTTGGGCCACCATGCCAGATAGTCTTCAGTCCAGCTCATGGGGTCATCTTCATTGAAAGGAACTGTGTTGTAGTCATAGCGATCCCCCTCAATCTGATAGAAACGGAAGTGGGCTGCACTGGGTGGTGCCTCCTCACATGCTCGGAGGTTCTCAAAGGCATATATGGGCCCGTTGCTCTCCTCAGCTGAGTTGGGCCTTGGCTTGGCCATACTGATCTGGAAAGCAGTCTTTTTAACCCTTGGATCCTCATGGTCTGTCCGACGGTATTTAAGCTTGTTGAGGTAGGGCTGAGGGACACCAATTGCATTTGGGTTGAATTTAGGAGAAGACTCCACGGCTTCTAGCTCCTCCCCTGACAGGCTTGCTAAGACATAGACAGAGTAGGCATCAGGAGACTGGTCATCACAGAAGGCAGGCAGGCAGGCCCCATTGGGGCCTGTGATGACACTGTCAAATCGACCCCAGGCCCTGGGGTTAGATGAGAAGCCAGTTCTAGGCTCCAGGTTGATCACTGAGACGACAACCCCCTGGATTTGCTCACTGGGTAAGAACTTCTCACTCCGGTAGGCCCTCACCTTGATGAAGCACCTCCGGCTTTCAGGGACGTCCAAGTTAAAGAGCCTCCTCTCACGGATCTCCATATTGCCCACCAGGAAGGTTCTCTCTTCTCTCTTATTCCTCCTTTGGCTTTCAAATTTGAAATCACCTTCCTCTTCCCACAGTCCCGTGTCTGGGTTGAGCGACCAGAGTTTCATGGCAGGTACGTGCTCAGGCATCTTGACCTGGGTAGAATCTAGGTGGACCTTCACCTTGCCAGCATTAAGTGACTCAGAAGTGGCCTCATCTCTGAAGTCTACTGAGAACATTCCGTAAGTCCGAAGAGGGAAGGTGTCTCCTTCATCGTTAATAAAGTTCAGATCACTCTGGGCAGCTGTGGCCATGGAAATATTCCGGGGATCCAGGAAGGTCACACTAGCCTTTACTTTTCCTGTGAAGGGCTCCCCATTCTGTCTGTAGAAACTTTTGGATGGAATCTCCAGTTCAGCCATAGGGTCTTCACCAACTACCTCTCCCAGGGGAATAATGTTGGTCTCCATAGCTTCCAAAGTGATAGGCTCTTTCTGTCGAAGCATCTTGATCTCATGGAACACTGCACTCCCTTTCTTATTGAAGGGCAGCACTTTAGTGGTGTTGACGAATTTCTGCAGCCTGTCCACGAATGTGAGCACTAGCCTCTCTGTATCCTGGGGGACGTGGAGGGTGAATGTGCCCTTGTAGCCAGTCATGCTCACACGGTTGCTCCCCATGTACACGTGGCCAAAGCGCATGGGCTCCCCATTGTCAGCAGCACTGACACGCCCCCGAACAATGCTCCGTGTCTCTGCACATCGCTGGCAGCTGCACGCTGAGGCCACCTTGGTGGGCAGTGTGTACCCACTGCACTGGATCTCCCTCTCCTCTGTTTTGGAGATGCCACAGCAGTTCTCCACAGCATCCCGGCACCGGATCCCATTATCTTGCTGCCCTGCACAGGTCTTGACTGGGCAGCGGCCTACATCATAGTAGAAGGAGTTGGTGGCATTCTGGAAGCAGTCGTGGGGCAGCCGGATAAGGTAGCTCTCGGGGGTTGGATTGCAGGGGATCTCATCATGTGCTATGAAAGAAATGGAGTAAGTTTTAAAATATAAGTTCATGTCTTACATAAGATATCTCAACCTTAATGGGTCACTCTTGCTCTCTGTGTTGCTCTCTGTCTCTATCTGTGTCTCTCTGTTTGTCTCTGTCTCTCTGGATTTTGTTTTTGGTTTGTTGAGATAGGGTCTCACACAGATTGGGCTGGGTTCAAACTTGTTTTGTATCCTAAGATTATCTTGAATTCCTGATCCTCTTGACTCTGCCTCCCAGGTGTCATCTCAACTGTGTGCCATCAAATCCGGCTTGGCTTGTGTGTGTCTGCACGCACTCGTGTGCGCATGTGTGGCTGTTGTTGAGGACTGAGCCCAACTGCTCTAACACTGAGCTGCATCACCCAGTTCCTCCTTGATGCAGTTTTCAAAGGACTTGTATATCTGCAACCCTGACTCTCACAGACTTCTCTGGAGGAGATAGAGCAGCTCTTACTAAGCCCATTTTATACATATAGAAGGAAACAGAGTCACTAGAGTTGCTGAGGTCACTGGAGTAGCAAGTTCTCGATGGAGAGGTCTTGAAAACGTGAGAGTGTTTTGGGTTATCGCCAAAGTTGAGAGTGCTACTGGCAGAGTGGAGAGGAACTGTTGATACTCTGCATCCTGTAGAGCCTGGCACGATTCTGCCTCATGATTTTCACACATCCCATGAAACATTCATGTAGCTAGAAAACCTATTTGAACTAGGTGTAGTGATATAATCCAAAGCTCAGGAAGTAGAGGCAGAAGGACCAGCTTTCCAAGGTCATTCTCAGCTATGTATTGAGTTTGAGGCCTGTCTAGGCTACATACAAAAAACCAAAAAAAGCAGCAAAACAAAAACAAAACAAAGAAAGTTCTGTTTAAAGTAATGGAAGCCTGGTATTTTTTTTCCCATCACTTCAGCCATATACTGAAGTTTCTCAAGATTCCAACTACCATATAAATGAATCTAAGACCCCACTTTGCTTAGCTTGAAACAATACCAAGAATACCAATAATTGTTCCTTATCTGAGAAAAACCATAGCCCTATGGCAGTATTACCCAGGAATTACAAACCACCAGAACAAGACCTCAACACACATAAGTACTTGTAGATCACATTCATGGTTACTCTGTATTAAGTGCAAGTATCTGATCTCAATATCTTCTTGTGTTAATGTGCCAAAGCTTTTAGCTACTGAAGTAATTCTATTTTGTATTAACACCACTTTATTTCTCCTTTTGGATAAATTGAAAGCCATATGCATATATATTTAGAAATTACATATAATTATCTACAAATTGAACTTCAAAATAGTAAGTAACAAAAAAAAAATCACTGTGCTAACAGGGTGTGTTGGTATGGCAGCTTGGAGACTGACATTGGGGTGTTCCATGCCTCTTTCCATAGGGCCCTAGGTCTGTCTTGTCTGTTCCAAAGTTCATTCCATAATTCTTCCAATACACTTTCTCTTTCTCTGCTTTGTTTTGTTCTTTTTAGGCCAATTCTTAAGATAGCCTCCCTCCACCTTACTTTCCAAGGACAGGTTTGATAGGTCTTTGGTTTGAAGTCTTTTCCCTTCTAGTTCTCTTCTAGAAATCAGCTATAATGAGATCACCTTTTCTTATAAAGCATCCTCAGTTCCCCCATTTATGTACCTGTGCCCATGATAGCACCTGAATCTGAATACCTCCACCTCCTCCACCTCCACCTCCTCCACCTCCACCTCCTCCACCTCCACCTCCACCTCTACCTCCTCCACCTCCACCTCTACCTCCTCCTCCTCCACCTCCACCTCCTCCACCTCCACCTCCTCCTCCTCCACCTCCTCCTCCTCCACCTCCTCCACCTCCACCTCCTCCCCCTCCACCTCCTCCACCTCCACCTCCTCCTCCTCCACCTCCTCCTCCTCCACCTCCTCCACCTCCACCTCCTCCCCCTCCACCTCCTCCACCTCCACCTCCTCCTCCTCCACCTCCTCCTCCTCCACCTCCTCCACCTCCACCTCCTCCCCCTCCACCTCCTCCACCTCCACCTCCTCCTCCTCCACCTCCTCCTCCTCCACCTCCTCCACCTCCACCTCCTCCCCCTCCACCTCCTCCACCTCCACCTCCTCCTCCTCCACCTCCTCCTCCTCCACCTCCTCCACCTCCACCTCCTCCCCCTCCACCTCCTCCACCTCCACCTCCTCCTCCTCCACCTCCTCCTCCTCCACCTCCTCCACCTCCACCTCCTCCCCCTCCACCTCCTCCACCTCCACCTCCTCCTCCTCCACCTCCTCCTCCTCCACCTCCTCCACCTCCACCTCCTCCCCCTCCACCTCCTCCACCTCCACCTCCTCCTCCTCCACCTCCTCCTCCTCCACCTCCTCCACCTCCACCTCCTCCCCCTCCACCTCCTCCACCTCCACCTCCTCCTCCTCCACCTCCTCCTCCTCCACCTCCTCCACCTCCACCTCCTCCCCCTCCACCTCCTCCACCTCCACCTCCTCCTCCTCCACCTCCTCCTCCTCCACCTCCTCCACCTCCACCTCCTCCCCCTCCACCTCCTCCACCTCCACCTCCTCCTCCTCCACCTCCTCCTCCTCCACCTCCTCCACCTCCACCTCCTCCCCCTCCACCTCCTCCACCTCCACCTCCTCCTCCTCCACCTCCTCCTCCTCCACCTCCTCCACCTCCACCTCCTCCCCCTCCACCTCCTCCACCTCCACCTCCTCCTCCTCCACCTCCTCCTCCTCCACCTCCTCCACCTCCACCTCCTCCCCCTCCACCTCCTCCACCTCCACCTCCTCCTCCTCCACCTCCTCCTCCTCCACCTCCTCCACCTCCACCTCCTCCCCCTCCACCTCCTCCACCTCCACCTCCTCCTCCTCCACCTCCTCCTCCTCCACCTCCTCCACCTCCACCTCCTCCCCCTCCACCTCCTCCACCTCCACCTCCTCCTCCTCCACCTCCTCCTCCTCCACCTCCTCCACCTCCACCTCCTCCCCCTCCACCTCCTCCACCTCCACCTCCTCCTCCTCCACCTCCTCCTCCTCCACCTCCTCCACCTCCACCTCCTCCCCCTCCACCTCCTCCACCTCCACCTCCTCCTCCTCCACCTCCTCCTCCTCCACCTCCTCCACCTCCACCTCCTCCCCCTCCACCTCCTCCACCTCCACCTCCTCCTCCTCCACCTCCTCCACCTCCACCTCCTCCACCTCCTCCTCCACCTCCTCCACCTCCACCTCCTCCACCTGTTCCACCTCCACCTCCACCTCCACCTTCACACACAGTCCCTGCTTATTCTCTGAGATCTGGGCTTCCCAACTTTGGATCCAAACCAGAATGACCTGAGAAGTTTTTAAGCCATGTATGTCCAGGACACATCCCAGATCCAAAATCAGACTCTTGGGGGGTGTTCACAGAATATCAGTTTTAGGCTCTATCAGTAATGGCTCTTTGAGACAGGGTCTCATATAGTCAGGACTAGTCTCAACCTCACCATATAGCAGATGATCTTGAGCTCTTAATCCTGTCTTCTACCTCCCAAATGTTGGAATTACAGGCATGTCTCACACCATGCCCAGCCATCTGGAAGGAATCTCTCTCTCTCTCTCTCTCTCTCTCTCTCTCTCTCTCTCTCTCTCTCCACTCTCTTGCATGAGTGTCTTGCCTGCATGCATATACATGCACTCTTGTGTATGCGATGCCCTTGAAGGCATTTAATCCTGTGAAACTGAAGTTATGGAGGGTTTTAGCCATCATGTGGATGCTGGGAACTGAACCTGGATCTTTTAAAGAGCAACCAGTACTCTTAACTGCTGAGCCATCGCTCCAGCCCCAGTATCTGTCTCTTGTTTATTAGAATCCACAGCCCTTAGCTACATTTTTCTATCTCTTTCTTTCTTTCTTTCTTTCTTTCTTTCTTTCTTTCTTTCTTCTTTCTTCTTCTTTTTTTTTTTTTTTTTTTTGGTTTTTTTGAGACAGGGCCTCCCTAGAGCCCCAGTTGGCCTGGAAATTGCTACATAGACCAGGCTATCCTCAAACTCACAGAGATCCACCTGCCCCTTCTTCCCAAGTGCTGGTATTAAAGGTGTGCACCACCATGCCCAGCACATTTTTCTGTCTTTTTTATGGGAGAAAGAAGGGGCAGGATCTCATAAGGTTAGTCTCAAACTCACTATATAGCTGCTGATAACCTTGAATTTCTGGCTCTCCTGCCTCCAATTCCGCTGTTGTAGGATTATAATCATGTGCCACCATGCCCAGTTTATGTAGTGCTGGGAATCGAACCCTGGACTTTATGCATGCTAGACAAGCCCACTATCAACTGTGCTTATCTCTAGCCTCTGCATTTCTCTCTCTTTTCTTGTTTGAATTTTATTTATATTTCTTCATACACAAACCCCCTTTTCAAACAGCAGAATTAGGTCTGTGCTGTGTCCCAGAGGGCCTCATATTGTGTACATCATAGAAAAGTCCAAGCTTGGGGCTGGAGAGATGGCTCAGCGGTTAAGAACACTGATCTTGCAGTAGACCCGGGTTCGAGTCCCAGCACCCACAACAACTACCTGTAACTCCAGTTCCAGGGGATCCGACAGCCTCTTGTGTCCTTTGCAGGCACTACATGACATGGGTGCACTTACCTACATGCAAGCATAACACTCATACACATAAAGTAAAAATAATAAATAAAATATTTAAAACAAAAGTCCAAGCTTTTTGTGCCCAGTAATGCTTACTGGGGTGCTCAGCTAATTTGTTTGCAGACCCAGGACCCATGAGACCCACACAAGCTTACCGATGACAATCAATTGGGCAACCTGGGACTTGACAGCCCCAGCATCACTCTGTGCCTTACAGAAGTATTCCCCAGTCTGGTCTTGCTGCAGGTTCCTCAGCACCAGCTTGCTCTCATGCTTATAGAGGGAGGGATCCAGCAATGTGTTATTGTGGTACCTGTAAGGATGGAGAGGTGGAGCCAGAGTGGGATATGGGAGACCAGGTAAACCTGGAGATGTGCCAGAAAGCAAGGTGGTGGGAGGATTTGCTTTCACTTGGCTGGCCTAGAGCACTGGGAGACAAGGGAATTGGTTCTAAGTCCCAGCCCTACCTCTTAACTGGCAGTGGGTCTTTAGACAAATCCTCACACCTCTAATTTAATTCCAGCTTCCTGGTTTATAAAATAGAAGAAATAATCTCCACCTGACCTCACAGAATTGTTGGGATTCTCAAACAAGCTAGTGGTTGTAAAATGTTTATGCAGGGTTAAGAAAAGACTCCCAAGGTCTGGAGAAATGGTTTTGGCTCTTGCAGAGGACCTAGGTTCCATTCCCAGCACCCACATGGCAGCTCACAACCATCTGTAAGCCCAGTTCTGGGGGGATCCAAAAGACTGCCAGCTGTTGGGGATTCTGACCTTGTTGGAGGAGACAGGACTAAGGAACCTTGTTCTGGGGCCTGAGCACCTGTATGAGGGGACCCTGAGGACAAGAAACACTTTGGGAGAACTCCAACTTCAAGGTACAACAGGACTGGTTGGTTTCCTGGGCAATCACAACCATGTAGGCCCCCACTTATAAGTGCCAACATCCAGGCTCTGCACCAGTGGCAGCTCATGTATGTCTTTCCTCTATAGGTCATTGCTACCATTCAGTCCAGACCCAATGCAAGCAAGCTCTGGTTTCCAAGAGAACTAGCAGGGCAGCTGGCAGAATACGCACCAGAAGTACTTGTCTGGACTGGGCTTCCCTGTGGCCTTGCAGCACAGGGACACACTCTGCCCGACTCGGCGTGCTTTTGTCACAGGGTTCATCACAATGTATGGCATTTCTGGGATAGAAGATGAGAAAACAGTGGGTTTTTTTTCTTCTTGTGCTAGGCTCTACAGAGTCTTGCTTTCTCTGATGGTATTCAAATTATATGGCTTCATGCCACCCGCACCCATCTCCAGTGTTCCCCTCCTAATACCTAAGGCAAATGATCTCGAATGGAGACCCACACACACACCCTCTCCACCTGGGACCTGTTTCCATAACTGCACAAGTAGCTCTAGATAGGGCAGTGGAGAACTCAGGGGGCTGTGTGACAACTGTGATTCTAAGCACTATAACTGGAACAGAAATGATTGTCTAACTAGTGCGATATGCTCTGCTGTCCCTAGCAGAACTTAGCCATTCAACACCATTTCTGAGCTTCCTAGGCCCCTCTTTCTATGACCTATAAACCCTTTGTCATAAGATTTTCTTTCTTCCTCCTCCTCCTCCTCCTCCTCCTCTTCCCCCTCCTCCCCCTCCTCCCCCTCCTCCTCTTCTTCTTCTTCTTTTGAGAGCCATGGTCTCCCTGTAGCAGCAGCTGGTCTGGAACTCTCTGTGTAGACTAGGCTGGCCTTGATCTCATGGAGATTTACCTGCCTCTACCTCCTGAATACTGGGATTAAAGGTGTGCACCACCACACTCGTCTATAATTGATTATTTTAGATAAGGTAGGCGGGGAAGTCCTCATGCCTTAGGAAGGATAACCTACCAATATCTAGGGGAAGAATACTTTTGACAGAGTACACATAGCAAGTACAAAGTTCCCAAGGCAAAGATGTGTGTGTAGAGTAACTCCCTATGGTAGGAATAAAGAGGAGAACATTCCGGGCATGGTGGCACATGCCTTTAACCCCAGCACTAGGGAGGCAGAGGCAGGCAGATCTCTGTGAGTTCAAGGCCAGCATGGTCTACAGGCCAGCTGTAGCTACAGGGAGACCCTGTCTCCAAAAGACCCCCCCCCCAAAAAAAGAAGAAAGGAACTGAGAAATTAGAGATTGTCAAAGGATATAGGGCTTATGGGTCACAGAAAAGGTTGGGTTTTACCCTGAGAGCTGAGAAGCCAGCTCAGCACTAATCCCTTCTACCCAAGGCATTTAATCACCTGCCCTCACAAACTCTGCATTGATGGTGGCCGACTTCAGGCTGGTCTTGGGCATTGTGACCACAATGGGGGCAAACTTGGCCTTGGTGATTTTCAGGATGCTTTTGCCATCAGGACACAAGCCAGGGACTTGGAACCTCCCACTGCTGTCTGTCCGGGTCAGCATCTTTGGCGTCTTGGTCAGCAGGTAGACAGTGGCCCCTGGGGCTGGGGTACCCCCAGGGAGGGAGACAGCCCCATGAAGCATGAAGTCCTGGCACATGCAGGCATCACAGTCAGCATTCACCTGGCCCATGGGGCAGGTCAGGTCACAGGCTGTGGGACAAGGAGCCACATCAGCGGGGCTTTGTGGATTTGGACTCCCTTTCACCTACATCTTAGTTTGGATACTTACATGTGCTTCCTCTCCTCTTTGGCCTCTGTTACCTTTCCTTAACAGTCTTCATGACTTATTCCTATCCATCCTTAAGACTTAGGACATACATCCTCTAACGAGCTTCCCTGGGTTTCCTGGGTTCCTCTCTCTCTCTCTCTCTCTCTCTCTCTCTCTCTCTCTTTCTTCTGTCTGTCTTTTTGAGACAGGGTCAGCCCCAGCTGACCTGGATTCACTATGGAGACCATGCTGGCTCCTCAAACTCACAGAGATTTACCTGCCTCTGCCTCCTGAGTGCTGTCATCAAAGGCGTGCACCACCACACCTGGCTAGTATTGCTTTCTTCAAAAAACATGATTTGGGGATTGAGTGATGGCTCAGCAGTTGAGGGGACCACAGTTACAGCTCATGGGAGGGGACCACAGGCTTCAGGTTCATGGGAGGGGACCACAGCTTCAGCACGTAGGAGGGGATCACTGCTCCTGTTCCTGAGATGGGACCACAGCTTCAGATCAGGGGAGGGGATCATAGTTCTAGCTCACAAGAGGAACCACAGCTCCAGGTTCATGGGAGGAGATCACAGCTCCAGCTCACAGGAAGAGACCACATCTCTAGTGCACTGGAGGGGACCACAGTTCCTATCTGGATTTCTTAAGCTATGATTGTTAACAATGCCCTGTGTTCCTAACTATGGAACACATCCTGTATATCTCCCATCAGAACATGTGACATACATGCTTAGCACCTGGTAAGTAAATGAAGAACTCAGTCTCACACTGGCCCTATAATCCATTCTGTAAGCCATTTCAACACAGCCCACCACACTCTGCCCATTGCTAGGAGGGAGGGAGGTACCTGTACAGGGCTGGCTCACACAGAGCTGGCCCTCCTCAGTGGCCTCACTACACAGCGACACTGTCTCTGACAAGCAGGTGCGGGTGCGGGTTTGGACCCCAGTGTGACCGCAGGCGGCTGAGCACTTGCTCCAGGGAGACCAGGGACTCCAGATGCTCTCTGTGTCTCGGCGCAAGGACCCTGCAAGATGGGGACACCAGAAGATCTGACTTCTTTCCCAAGGGGATTGGGTCAGGAAACCTGACCCTGAGGCTGTTTCTTCTCTGGTGAGGGGAGACAAGTCCCCATTGACATCACAGATGTTACTGATATTTATATTTACTGTAATGAATTGAAAATTATTTTTTTTGAGACAAGGTCTCATGTATCCCAGGCTGGCTTCCCATCTGATCCACCTACCTCGACCTCCTGAGTACTGCATTTATAGGGGGGCAGGCCACCACATGCCTGGTTTAGGTGGTGCTATAAATGAAACCTAGGGTTTTATGGATGTTAAACAAGCACTTGACCAAATGAGCTATATCTCCAGCTCTGCAATGTCTTTTTTCAATGAGGTTAAGTCAAAAGTCCTGAAGAAGTAGTATCTCTAACTTTCACAGAGAAGTTGACAATGTAGCTCAGTGGTAGAGTGATTGCTTAGCATGTACAAAACCCTGGATTTGAACCTCAATATCACATAAAACCAGGCACAGTGGTACATGCCTGTAATCCTAGCACTGGGGAGGAAGAGTCAGGGGAATCACAGGCTCAAGGTCATCCTTTGTTACTTAGGAAGCTGAAGGCCAGCCCGGAATTCATGAATACATTGTATTGAGCTGGGTTTTACAAGCTTGTGCTCCCAGCTACTTGGGACAGAGGCAGGAGGACTACACATTTAAGACCTGCTAGGAAAACTTAGTGAGACCCTGTCTCAAATTCATAAATAAATAAATGGTCAGAGGCTGGAGGTATAGTTCAGTGATAGAGTATTTGCCTAGCATAGGGTCCTGGTTTCAATCCTTAGTACCACTAAATAAGTAAAGAAGAAAATAAATAAATAAATAAATAAATAAATATATAAATAAATAAATTACATATTTGCACATGGTAGACTTGAGATTCAAACCCCAACAGCCCAAATCCAAGCCATGATGATCTTCACCAATGAACCATTTGAACTCAATATAACAGGTTGACTGGAGCGTGCCCATAAAATCAGACCAGCTCTGGGGAGCTTACAGCACTGATATCGTTATGGGTATTAAAGCATGTGCATACATATGGTGTTCAGGTCCTAGTCTCTTCTCTGTGCCAAGGCTGGTGGGACACAAGGGATGGGGCCATTCAGACTCACCTGGTGGGCAGAGGAAGCGCACTGTATAATTGGAGCAGTTTTGACCAGGTCGCTGTTCCCTGTTGAGGCACCAGAAGCCCTCACGGGGACTGCCATGGACCACCTGGCCAGTGCTGCCCGCTGGCATCCAGTCAGTGGTCCGGGCCTCTAGCCGCAGGGGATGGGCACATACACGCTCCCCATAGTAGAAGCGGATGGCATCTAGACGCTCATAGTCACCCTGCCCACCAGGGTGGTCAATGTTGAACCAAGTTGTCCACTCACCAGGACCTGAGGGATAGAGCCAAATTGACGAGAAGCCATCCCTGGAATAACAGGTGAACTCCAGCTCTCCTTTCCTGCTGCTCCCCTGGGAGTCCACCCTGATTCTGCTTACTCATCCTGGGTCCTCTTAGGCCCTGTCACATTTATTACACCAGCAATCTTCAATCCCCTCTCTGCTTTACAATGAGGAGCCCTCCATTCCAGCTCTCATTAGCCTGGTGGATCATGCCGGTAACTTCCTGTCTCATCTCTCTTCCCCAAGACTCTCTTTTGCCCCACTTACCAATCCCTGACACTTCAAATGGGGTAAGTTTTTTCCATATGGCTTGGACCACACCACTTCCCAGCATAAAAATCTCTTAGCAAGGCAATTAGGGTGTTGGTTAGATGCCTCTGCTATTTCTCCACCCACATCTGCTCCTTCCTGCCCACTGGCTCATGTTCTAGCCTGTAAGTACCCTATTTCTGGAATACATCAGGCAGCTTCCTGACTCTGAGCTTTCCTGTACTACACTTCTCTTCCTAGACAGAGAGAGGGGCCAAGTGCCTTGTAAAAAGTGAGTTTTCACAAAACTCTGACATCCTACCTAACCATCAGCAATTTACCTAGCAAGTGCAGTAAAGACCCCTTCTGGCCCTCCCTGCTCCAGACACAACTCACTCTCCAGGGAGTCATCAGGTTTGGCAAAGGAGGTAGAGGTCCTCTTCCTAGGCTGGACTCTTCTCACTGATTGTGGAAGCATGGGCTGGACTCTTCTCACTGATTGGGTAAGCATCGTCTGTCTCCCTGATGGCCAGAAGAAGTTGAGTGAGGGAGACAGTATGGTGTGGTAGATGGAACATGAACCTTGAGCATAGGTTCAAATCCCTAGTCTGCCATTCACTACTGTGAAATTTCTCCAAGGCCTCATTGCCCCCCACCCCAGGTTTCTTTGTTTGGTTGTAGATGTTTGGTTCCCTCGGACAGCCTCTACGTCTCACTGTATCTTCTTTGAATAAAGGAAGATCTATTCCTTGCCTGTTGCAGGTCTGGCTCTATTTCCTTGTCTCCTACTCCTCTATTTTTCATTTTCCAAAAATCTAACAGGTTGAGAATCAGGAATTCAAGGCCAGCCTCCACTACATAGTGAGCTCGAGGCCAGCCTGAGATACAGGAGACCCTGTCTCAGAAAGAGAAAGGGGGATCAACTGAAGTGGGAGGGGGACAAGAAAAGGTAATGCTGGATGAATTTTATCAAAATGTATTACATGCACATATGACAATGTCTTAATGAAGCCTGTTATTATGTATTATTATGTTATTATGTATTATTATATGCTAATAAAAAACATTTTAAGGCTAGCAAGATGACTCAGTGGGTAAAGGCACCTGCCACTAAGCCTGACAACCTGAGTTGGATCCCTGGGACTCAAATGGTGGAGAGAACTGTCTCCTGAAAGTTGTCCTCTGACCCCTTCTACCTGCACATTCAAATAAATAAATATTTAAAGGGATCATCAGAGACTGGGTATGGTGGCACATGCCTTTAATCTCTACACTCAAGAGGCAGAGACTAGCAGATCTCTGTAAGATCAAGGCCAACCTGGTCTACACAGCAAGCTCCAGGCCAGCTGGGGCTATAGGGAGACACTGTCTCAAAGAAAAGTGGGGGGACCATCAGACACTTCTAGGCAGCTAGTAGGTTGGGTCTCCTGCTTGGGTATCTACACCTGTCCTTCTTGGGAAAATGAAGCCTATTTTCCTCATCCATATAGTGGAGATGTTACTTTCACCCTCATAGATTGCTGCTGGCCTGAGGATCCCATGAGATAAGACACCAGCATTTCTGAAGAGTTCTGCAGCCTCTGCCACTTCCTAACTGTGACCTCAGCAAGCAGTTAACCCACTTGGCCTTGGTTACTCTCATCATAAAGAGAGAATAATAAGCTGGACTTGGTGACCATAAACTTTTAATCTCAGCACACAGGAGGCAGAGGTGGGCAGATCTCTGGGAGTTCAAGGCCAACCTGGTTCTACTTAGCAAGTTTCAGGCCAGCTGGGGCTGCATAATAAGACTCTGTCTCAAAAACAAAAGGGGGTGGGGTGGGGAGGAACAATAAGACTTCCTGTCTTTGTGATTCCCATAGAATTCATTCATAAAATTCTTAGAACAATGCCTAGTATAAATTGTATGCTGAATGAATGTTTCTATCCCCATTTAGGCCAATGCTTGGCACAAAGGAAAGTCTCTTTCTCTTGGTGGGTTGGTGTTCAGATCCACCCTCCCAAAAGGACTTGGTGGACTAACTGGGTCAGTAGTCTTCACTGTTCTGACCACAGGCTGAGGATGAGTAGAGAGTCCTCAGGACAGGAGTAGCTCCAGCCCTACTCCACATACATCTGGGCTGGGGGCTCCAAAATGAGCAGAAAGGAAAGCAGAGGTCTGAGAAAGCCCTGAAAGGCAATTAACTCCCAGGCAAGGCGCCAAATCAGAATCCTCTGTGCTGCTTAATTGGGGTGATGGGAGCTCTTTTAATCAACCTAATCTGATTTCCCCTCAAATGGCTGAATGTTAATCATCTTCACAAACAGCAGCTGCCGGGTGGAAAGAATGAGGCGGGAGGCAGACACACACAGGGCTGGCACTGCTCACAGGCCAGTCTTTGTTCCTGCATCTGTGGCAACAAGCCTGAAGGGCATGCAGCTTCAAAAGAGGGTTGTGAGCACCCTTTGCACTATGAGTGTGTGATTAGAAATAGGGAGAGTCAGGTGAGGTGGGAGTGAGTATACGAGTTTACAGTGGGAGTGCACATGCTTGGGGAAATCAGCAGTTCCACCAGGCATCTCCCTGTCACCAGAGGTTGGGAGCAGAGGGTAAGGAAACCAGTAAGTTTCAGATATATTTGTAAAATTTGGCTACATTGCCGGGCGTGGTGGCACACGCCTTTAATCCCAGCACTCAGGAGGCAGAGGCAGGCGGATCTCTGTGAGTTCAAGGCCAGCCTGGTCTACATAGTGAATTCCAGGACAGCTGGGGCTACAGGGAGACCCTTTCTCAAAAAAACCAAAAAAAAAAAAAAAAAAAAAAATTGGCTACATGGTGTAAATGAAACTGAGCTTTAGGGCCAGAAGAATTTTCATGAAACTAAAAACAGACCAAATCCCAAATCTGCTTCCCAGAACTCAGTGATTCCCCTGTGACTCCCTTTCGCTTTGGCTATCAGGAAGCTCAGAGCTAAATTTAGGCAGTAACTTTCCCATCTTTTTTCTTCTTCACTCTCTGAATGACTGTTCATCCTACTCATTTAAAAAGATTCTATCCTGTGAGTTCTAAAATTGAGAACTATCTCAAATTTAAGTGGAAACAAGCAGAGTACAAATTATGACTAAGTCCATCAAACAACCTCAAGTCTTCAGATCTATGTATAATTGGGTCCCAGACCAGACATGACTTCACTGTGGCAAGTGGAAGATGAGGGAACAAGCCGATAATTAGTGCATACCCAGCACAGAGGTGAGCTCCAGGACCAGGAAAGAGAATGCCCAGGCCCTGGGTCCTGCCATCTTTCCCTTGGGCCTGGTAGGAACACAGCAGGAGATGGGTGAGGTCGCTGAGATGGCTGCTCTCTGGGTTGTGGTTCCCCAAGGAAAATTCTCAGAACCAATATCTGTAGAGAAGCAAAGTGTGTCAGATCCCACTTTTCTGAGTCACTTTTTTTTGGGGGAGGGGTTGAGACAAGGTCTCCCTGTAGCCGCAGCTGGCCTGGATTCGCTAATGGGGACCAGGCTGGCCTCCAGCTCACAGAGATCTGCCTGCCTCTGCCTCCTGAGTGCTAGGATTAAAGGCATGCGCCACCACGACCAGCTTGAGTCACTTTTTTAAAGACCAGGTCTCATGTAGCCCAGGCTGGCCTCAAATTTACTATGTACACAAGGATGACCTTAAACTTCTGATTCTCCATCTTCCAATTCCCGAGTGCTGAGATTACAGGTGTCTATACCAGTTTTATGTGGTGCAAGGGATGGAACCCAGAACTTCATCCATACTAGGCAAACACTCTACCAGCTGAGCTACATCCTCAGTCCCTGAGTCACCTCTATGGCTCTAGCAAAAATAGCTCCTGACCTGTCCAGGATGGAAGGGTGGACAGACTGGAGTTTCATGGGAGCGACATCTGCTTGAACTGCCAAACTGAAAAGCTTGGGAGATGTGGAAGTTGAGAATCTGAATTCAAACAAAGCACACCGAGGTTCCAACCCCAGGCCCAGGTTCCAGTGTTCCACAGCAAAACCAGTCACAGGAGAGAATAGAGATGAGGAAGTTCCTTGCCACTGAGAGGCTTCCTCCCAGCTGCCTCTGGGTCTTAACCGATCACTTTCAAGTCCCCTTGAGGGGTTTTCATTTTGCTACCCTTTGATGGAGCTCACAGTTCTGTACAGACAGCTACATATTAAGGCCGTGCAGCTCTGACTCCAGCTACAGTGGCCTCTCCTAGGGCGGGCAGGCAGGCTGAAAGGCGCCGACATCTCAGCAGCACCACTTGGAGAACACATTCCCAGATGTGCACAGGCCACAGCTGGAACCCATTCTGGTCTGTGTGTTTGGGGCCTGGCTGGGAGTTCCAGGAGCCAGCCAAAGAGAAGTAGATGGGTGCATGGTAAGAGTTCAGGGTCCCTCAATATCTGTGAGCATGGGCTTACAGCTACAGGAATTGGAAGAGGAAAGTAAGCTGGGCTATAATGGTAAGGAACCATGGAGATAGCTATGGGTAGCACAGGCTCCAACTCAACTGGACATTTTTCTCTTTCCCCTGAGTTATGGCCAATCCAGAAACTGACCAGGTACAGGAAATTTTCAAATGACTCCCTTTAGCTGAGTGTGGTGGCTCACACCTGTAATCTCAGCACTCAGGAGACTGACGCTTCTGGATTGCCATGAGTACATAGTGAGTTCCAGGATAGCCTGAGCTACAGAACAAGACTCTGTCTATAAAAGTTACCTTCGATCTTCATTTCCAGGCTGTGGGAGGAAAGGGAAGACTTCTTTCTGGAAAAAAGATCCCCCAAACTTTTGGATGCCCCAGGGGAAGAACAAACTCACAGTGCAGACTGTCTAGCCTGAAAACCACTATATGCTACCTCCCTCTTGATTCTCAAACCAAGAGATCCCAGTTACACTTGGTTACCCCAAACTCCCAGGGTCTGAACAGGCCTGTACAACCTCAGCAGGAGCTGCTCCAAGGCTGTCTGAGAGGCCAGAGTGGCCTGGGGCATCTTGTGGAAAAAAACATTTCCCATCTGGCAGCCAGCAGATGTTCTCTACATCCCACCATTTCCTCCACATAGGCCTGGCGCTCAGGCTCCCCAACCCACTCTCCCCCGCAGCGCCTGGACAGTGCATGATGGCTGGTCACAGGGGGAAAAGCAGAGCATCCAGAGATATAGAGACCAAGGCCGGGACATTTGGGGACCGTGGGGAATCTTACTTCAGGTGGGCAGGGCTGAGGAAGACTTTGGACTAAATAGGGGCAAGAGAAAAGTGCAAAGCAGAAAGGGAAGTCTTTTCTTTGGAAAATGAGGGGGTCAGCCAGCAAAGAGAGAGCAATGAGGTATCCAGCGATGAGAGAGGTAGGAGCAGCTGAGCCGGACAGTAGGGCACAGGGATAGGGTGAGAGACTGGGAATAAAGCTCACCATGTCCTGAATAAGACTCCTTAGCTGGGGGTCCAAGTCTTCTTCGCCTCTCCAGCAGTCCAGTCGCGGGCCTTATATAGCACAGCTGGTGGCTCAGCCTGTGGCAGCCAGCCACGGGAAGCAGTGGCGAAACTAGATCTGAGCATGAGGCTCCCTCCCCTCTCCACATCTCCAGCAACTCACAGGGACTGGAATTTCATATCCAGATCATTGCGGATGGGTTGGTGGGAGGATGCCACAGAACACTGATGGCCCAAGTGGGTCACAGCCCGAGTCCCAAGTGCGCAGCAGTTCCACAGTCCAAATAAGAGAGGCAGGGGTCAGGAGGCAGGCTGGACATGGGGTACAGCCCTGGGGAAGAGCCAAGAGGAATTCTCCATCTGGGCAGCATGTCATGGCTCCAGGATAATGTGCACTTGTCTAAGCTTTGCCTGCCGATCCCCCAGCTGGCCTGCCCAAGTACAAGGATGTTGCTGATCGTAGCACATATTCCCCAAACTCTCTTCAGCACCCAGGCCACCTGGTCTCACAGGTGAGAATGACTAGTCTCAGCTAGATTATTCAGCTTCTCTGACTTCTGGAGAAGCAGTCTGAGACCCTCAGAAGGGACAAGGGACATATAGATTGTGGGGCATAGGATGTCACTTGGAGCAAAGAGTTCTACATTACCCCTCCCCACTTGGATCTGTATGCCTCTCTTCACCCAATGGAACTAGCGTCTCAGTATGTGGACTCCTCTGAGACTCTGCCAGATGTTCGTGTGCATGTGTGTGTGTGATTTATGTACGGGCATCCACCAACCAGTCTTGCCTACAGGTGGCCTGAGCAGCTGCCTATACTTTGGGACTTCCCTCATCTTCCTCTCCTAGCCCCAGCCTGAGGTTGCCTGTTGTCTTAGGCAATGTATATCTAACTTTGCCATTAGAATCACCCAGAAGGGACTAGGGATGTGGCTCAGTTGGTAGAGTGTTTGCCTAACATGCAGGAAGCCCTGAGTTCTATCCACAGTACTTCATGAACTAGGTGTGTTGGTACACACCTGTAATTCCAACTCTTAAGGAGTGGAGGCAAGAAAATTGAGTTTAAGATTGTCCTTGGCCCAGAGCAGCTGGGGCTACAGGGAGACCCGGTCTCAAAAATAAATAAATAAATAAATAAATAAATAAATAAAGATTGTCCTCAGCTAAATAGGGAGTTTGAGGCCAGCATGGATTACATGAGATCCTCTCTCAAAAAAAACACAAAAAACAAAAAACAGTCACAGGTTGGAGGTGGCTCAGTGGTTAAGAGCATTGGCTGCTCTTGCAGAGGAACTGGGTTCAGGTCCCAGCACCCACATGGTAGCTAACATCTGTAACTCCAGTTCCAGGGGATCCAATGCCCTCCTCTGGTCTCCTATGGCATTGTATATACATGGTGCATTCACATACATGCAGGCAAAATACTCATACACATAAAATAAAAATTAATTTTAAAAAATCACCCAAAGCTGGGCGTGGTGGCGCATGCCTTTAATCCCAGCACTTGAGAGGCAGAGGCAGGTGGATCTCTGTGAGTTCAAGGCCAGCCTGGTCTACATAGTGAGTTCCAGGACAGCTGGGGCTATAGGGAGACCCTGCTTCAAAAAGACAAAAAAAAAAAAAAAAAATCACCCAGAAAGCTGTTAAAACCTGGACTTCTGGCTCCACACCCAGGGATTCTGACTCAGTGGGTCATGAAATTTGGCATTTCTATGGAGCTGCTGGTTCTTGGACCACATTTTGAGAATTTTTGGTCACATGGCTAGAACCCCAGCTGGAGGCAGAAGATGAGCAGGGACTGTGCTAGGGAGCACAATAGGAGCCTCTTGAGTCCTGCCTCATGTCACAGGCTCATCCAATCTGGCCTGGGCTTCCTGCCACATGCCAGCACCTGGAGGTAGAGGCCTGGATTTGAAGCTGTCCACAAGGTCACTTTTTCCAAATATCCTGACTGAGCTCTTATTCATGGCAGGTGCTGGTCTGGACACTGGGAAGCTACAAGAAGAGATGCTCTATTAGTTACTTTCCTCCTTGCTGTACCAAAATACCTGACAAAAGCATCCAAAGGGATGAAGGGCTTATTTTGGTTCACAGTTGGAGGGTACAGTTCATCATGGCAGGCAAGTCATGAGACAGGAGCTCGAGACAGCCGGTCATTTTGCATGCACAGTCAGGTAGCAGAGAGAGATGAATGCTGCTGCTTAGTCCACTTTCTCTTTATTCAGTCTGGGACCCCAGCCCATAGAATGGTACCACCCACATTTAGGGTAGGTGTTCCCACACCAATTAACCCAATCAAGAAACTCCCTCTTAGACATGCCCAGAGGTTTGCCTCCTAGGTGACTCTAGATCCTGTCAGGTTGAAGATCAATAGTAATCATCACAGACATGTGTTTGCTTCAAAGGAAAGAGCCCCGCATGGAAAGGATCCCATAGTGCAGCAGTACAGAGCCTCATACCAGAATCCTGGCCAGGCATGTGTGCTCATGCCTGCTTGTGTCTGTGCTATTTTCAGTGGATAAGCAGAGATCCAGGAGCTTTGCTTTCTCTAGGCATCACAGCTGATGGAGAGAGAATGTTGAGCAGCAATGGCCCCAAGTAGACTGGGACACAGGTCTGTTTTGGTTTTTCTCATGGAACCCCTGGTCCTTGGCCAATAGGCCCTCTCGCTGTAGCTGGCCCCCACCTGATCCAACCTGTTAGAGCCAATCCATGAAGCCTCTTCAGCAAAGGCTTCTCTTGTAGCCCAGACTGGCCTCAAACATGCCATGTAGCCTAAGATGACCTTGAATTCCTGATTCTCCTGCTTCCACCTCCTGAGTGCTAGGTTTACAGGAGTGTGCTACCACACCCTATTTATACAGTGATAGGGATCAAACCCAGGGCCTGGTGCATACTAGACAAATACACTACTCAATTGAGATACATCCTCACCCCGTAGCCAAAGCTTTGATAGCATATGTCTGAATTGAATGAAGCCTGTGTGAACTCTGCTTGTTTGAGGAATAGACAGAGGCAGAACTACAATAGTCAGAACAAAGGATAGGAGAGAACTAGGGACTTGGGAGTCAGAAGTCTAGCCCTGGCTCCATAACTGATTCTGATATGTGACCTTGGATTAGGAACACACCAAATAACCCTGGGCTTCAGTGTGCAATAAGAGCTTGGGCTGAGTGAGCTCCTAGGCCCCACCTGCTCAGGAATAACCAGGTTTGATACTATATAGAGGACAAACATAGCAGGGATGAGGGAGGAAGGAATGACCATTCCAAGGAGCCTAGCTGTGGATCAGGAAACAGGCCAGCTAAGCAATATGACCACTGAGGCTGGATTTTAAGCAAAGTACAACAGAGTACAGAAGTGGAGAGGAAGGTGTAGAGTCCCTGGGTTTTAACTCCCACCATTTGGGTCCCCTTAGCTCCTGTCTTGCCCTTTTCCCATACTCCCTTCAGTATTCCTGTTCCCAAGTGAGATGTAACCATGAACTTATACAGTACTAGGCTGGGGGGATCTGAGCCTTTCCTAATCCTCTCCTCCCTGAGAGGCTGCTGTTCCCTCAGCTAGGACCCCAGGACAAGAGAGAGAGTTGGGAGGCAGCCATAGGCCTGGCCTGTTCAGGGCCTGGCCTTGATGGGTCAGTGTTAGCCGCAAGTCACCATCTGGGACTTCTGAAGGCCAGGCTTGTCTGCTAGCCGCTCCAAGTCCCTGCCTGGAACACACTGGAAATTCATCCATCACCCCTTGCTAAGCAACAGGACTTGGAGCCCAATTTAACCGGGTCTTCTGGAGTCAAAGCCTATGATCAAGGGTTTCCTCACCACTATTGAGAAAGAAACTTAGAGACACTTGTTGCTTTCCTGAGGCCTGGGGAAGCTTTATAGACCCAGGTAGACCTTCATAGCCAAGGTTAGCCTCAAATTCACTATATGAAGTCACAGATGACCTTGAACTGCTGATCTTCTTGTATCAACTTCCCAAATATTGGGATTACAGATGTGTACCATTATAGCCCATTTTATGTAGTACTAGGGATAAAACCCAGAACTTAATGCACATTAGAAAGCACTACACCAACTGACCTATGTCCCTAGCCCTTATTTTTTTTGTTTGGGTTTTTTTTGTTGGTGTTGTTTCGGGATTTATTTATTTATTTAGTTAGTTAGTTAGTTAGTTATTCATTTATTTTGGTCTTTTTGATATAGGACTCCCTGTAGCCTCAGCTGGCCTGGAGCATACTCTGTAGACCAGGCTGGCCTTGAACTCACAGTGATCCACCTGCCTCTGCCTCCCTAGTACTGGGATCAAAGACATGCACCATCATGCCCAACTATTTGTTTGTAGGGTCTCCCTATAGCCCCAACTGGCCTTGAACTCACAGATATTCACCTGCCTCTGCCTTCAGTATGCTGGGATTATAGGCCTATGCTACCATGCCTGGTTTCCTTAGTTTATTTTTTTGAAATGAGGCTTCACACTATAACTCAGGCTGGCCTGCAACTTATGATATAGATCAGGCTGGCCCTGAACTTATATTGTCTTGGGTCCTCTATTACCAGCCCACCCACCAGCAAAGTGTCATTAAGTGGTCTTAGTCAATGCCCCAAAGAGCATAATTGGAGGCTGACAAGATGGCTCAGTGGGTAAAGGTACCTGTTGCCAAGCCTGATGACCTGAGCTCAGTCCCTAAGATCCAGATGGTAGAAGGATAGAATTGACTCCTGCAAGTTGTCCTGTGAACTCCACATGTGCACCATGGCATGCATGTACACACACACACACACACACACACACACACACAGAGTAAAAAATTATTTAATTAAAAAAATTTTAATGAGCACATGCTGGATGTGTTGGCACACTTTTAATCCCAGCAGGCAGGAGGCAGAGGCAGGATCTCTGTTAGTGCATGGCTAACCTTGCTTATACAGTGAGTTCCAAGCAAGTCAAGGCTAAATGATGAAACCCTGTATCAAAACACAAAAACAAAAACAGAAGAGGAATGACTAAGGGGGAGTAAAAAAATGACATGTATTCACAAAATGAACAGCCACGAGAGATGGCTTTAATGACTCTCAGCCTCAGAGCTAACCTGCCATTTGTTCTGTTGCAAATTCACAGCTTGCAACTATATCAATACTCTTCAGAGGAGCTTGGGGAAACCTAACAACCATAACAGCTTCAGCTTTGGAAATGGGGGAAAGAGGAAGGAAGGGAGGGAG
>NW_008341028.1:5531776-5567926 GCF_000622305.1 Nannospalax galili
GGAAGGTTGGTTTTTGAACTGTGCATGCCACACTGGTTATAGCATCACCTGACTTTGTTAGTGTGTGCTTCCTCAGGGGAAATTACAGATGGGAACAGATTCCTAGAGAACAAGCCATGGGCCCAGTGTGTACCCCAAAACATGTCCAGTAGAGCTTTCTACCTTCTACATGATGCACTTGTTATGGCCACCACAGAATGCACCTAGTGAATTCACCACAGTTTCATACTCACACACAGCATAGAAGGCTCACTCTGCTTATCACAAAGCATTCACACACCTGTAGAGGTCTGAGTGTGTCTGATGTTAGCCATGGAATTCACCCTTCCTCATCATGACATCCCACATGCTGACCATGGGGTCACCAGAGTGTCTTCATCCATTTTTTGTTTCCTCACACCTAGTGACACTGCAGGATTGAATTCATATTCTGTATATGGATAACATAGTGTTCCCACAGTACCCTCTGTATTTCTCATGATCATTATATTCAGTTTAGTTTTATATAGGATTGGGGTTGCATCACCAGGGTGTCATGTCAAGCATGCTCCCACTCACCATGCGGTGTTTGCCCTGTTGGCTCAATAAGTTTGTCTGTGCAGCTACCAGACTCAGCTGCTCTGCCTCCTGTGACCTGCGCCTCTTTTTATAACTCCCCAGAGAGGATCCAGATGGCTCTGGGTGTGGTATGAATGGACTTCTGACTAGGACGCTGGCAGCAGGGAAGAGACTGCAGTAGTGATGGGAATAGCTTTGGTCAGAGGTGAAGGGAGGTGGATGCCAGGCCTGTGCCCTTACTGGCTCTATGTTCTTGAGACACGTGGATGTTTTATTGACTAAGGCTGTGGAAAGTTCAGTGTGAGGAGCCTCCCTCTTTCCATACAAAATCTTTTGCCCACACAGCACCTGAGCTATAGAGTTTGGTCCTTCCCCCGGTCTCCACCAGGACTCCTGAGCAGGGAAGGGGAAATATATTATTAGAAAGAAGTGTTGACCCTTACTAACCAGGCCTAGATGGATGGGATGGGAAAAGAAACTGAGACAGATTTATCTTTGCAGACACCAGATACCATTCTTAGTGGGTTTTCCTTTTTTGTTGTTTTTTTAGCATTCATTTTGTGTGTGTGTGTGTGTGTGTGTGTTTGTGTGTGTGCACGCACACACACACGTGCATATGGGGGTCAGAAGACACTTGCAGAGTCAGTTCTCAACTTCTATCACTTGGGTTCCAAGGATCAAACTCAGCTGTCAGACTTGTGAGTGCCTTTACCCACCGACCAGATTTGCCGTCTGTTCCAGAAACAAAGCAGTGATCAAAGTGACTGAATTCCATACTCATTTCTCTCCCTCCAGGAGAACAGTAGCTTTGAGGACAGGCTATTGGCTGGTGACAGAGAAGACACAAAAAAGGGAGAAAATTTTGAATCTCAGTCATAATTTTTAAAAATTGAACTGTAGTTTTCAGACATTAAATTCCCCCTTTGAACTTCCACTTCTGCATGTTCAATTTCTATAATATTACAGTTATAAATTATCATGCACTCAGTATATAAAAAAATATATAAAATACTGAAGCCAGGTGTGGTGATACATGCTTGTAATCCTAGGAGGCTGAGGCAGGAGAATCATTTTGAGATGAAGGCCAGCCTGGGCTATATAGCAAGATCTTATGTGTGGTGTGGTAGCACACATCTTTAATCTTAGCACTGAGAACTAGAGGCAGGCAGAGATCTGTGAGATCGAGGTCAGCCTGGTCTACATAGTGAGTTCTAGGTCAGCTGGGGCTACAGGAAGACACTGACTCAAAACAAAACAAAACAAAACAAATACTGTGGGGGCAGGAATAGGGCAGCCAGAGAGATGGCTCAGTGATTAAGAGTGTTTGCTGCTTTTCTAGAGGATCTGAGTTTGGTTCCCAGTACCCATGTCAGATAGCTCACAATTGCCTGTAACTCCCGCTCCAAGGGATCCAACACCTTTTTCTGATCTCAGCAGACACCTTCACACATGTGGCATATACTCACACAGACATACACATACACATAAATAAAAATAAAATAAAACAAAACTGTATATACTCACTGCCAGATATAGTGGCTCATGCCTATAAAATCTCAGCATTTGGGAAGCTGTCAATAGGAGCACAAGTACCTAATGAAGCGTAGGTCAGCCTAGGCTGGAGTGTGAGAGTCTGCCAAAGAAAAAAGAGAGAGAGGAAGGAGGGAGGGACGGAGGGAGGGAGGAAGGGAGGGAGGGAAGGAAGAAAGAGAAAGAAAAGAAAGTTTCATACTCACAGAAAAGAAAGGAAAGAAAGAAAGAAAGAAAGAAAGAAAGAAAGAAAGAAAGAAAGAAAGAAAGAAAGAAAGAAGGGATGGATGATGGGAGGGAAGGAGGGACAGATGAAAGAAGGACAGTCAGAGAAGGGGAGGGGAGGAAAGGGAAAGGAGCTCAAGGCAAACCTGGGCTACAATAGTGAGTTCCCAGCCATTTTGGGCTACAGAGTGAGAACCCATTTTAAAAAACAAAAACAGGGATTGGAGAGATGATTCAGTGGTTAAGAGCACTGGCTGTTCTTGCAGAGGACCCAAGTTTGGTTCCCAGCACCCACATGGTGGCTAAAAACCATCCATAACTCTAGTTCCAAGGAAATCTGACACCCTCTTTTGATCTCCATAGGCATTGTATGACAAAGGTACACTTACACAGATGCAGGTAATGCACACATACACATAAAAATAATAAATAAGCCGGGCATGGTGGCACACGCCTTTAATCCCAGCACTTGGGAGGGCAGAGGCAGGTGGATCTCTGTGAGTTCAAGGCCAGCCTGGTCTACATAGTGAGTTCCAGGACAGCTGGGGCTACAGGGAGACCCTGTCTCAAAAAGACCAAAAAATAATAAATAAATAAATAAATAAATAAATAAATAAATAAATAAAATATTAAAAACAAAAACCAAAACAAAGCCAAGGCTACTGCTGACTTTCCTTTCATCCCAAGCCAAATTGTAGTCAGTGGAGACAGCTTGAAGCATAGGGTTACCAACTGTCTGCTGAGACCAGGCTCCTGGAGTCAGCACCCCACCTTGCCCAGGTCCTCCAGTCTTTTCACAGACCCCAGCAGTGTGTTTGTGCAGGATGAAGAGAGGGCTGGTGGTGACTCTGCTTGGTGGGTAGGGATCTTCAGTTAAAGATGCAAGGGATATGAGGGGGCTCTCAGTGGCAACACACTTATGGAAACAGGAATGACAAGTAACTTGGGGCATCCTGAGTCAAAAAGGGAAACACTTTTGTGTTTATAAAGATACAAGATACAGGACTGGGCTAGACAACTCTGGAGTCTTGTCTCTCTGGATCCTGGTATTTCACCTGTGGGTTGTTTGTTCCTGAGGATAGTAAGCCCATTTGCTTGTGATCTTGTCAGTGAATCTTTTTTTTTTTTTTTTGGTCTTTTTGAGACAGGGTCTCCCTGTAGCCCCAGCTGTCCTGGAACTCACTATGTAGACCAGGCTAGCCTTGAATTCACAAAGATCCACCTGCCTCTGCCTCCCAAGTGCTGGGATTAAAGGTGTGCGCCACCACGCCCGACTGAATCTTTTTTTAAAAAAAAGATTTATGTTTATTTTATGTATATAAGTGTTTAGCCTATATGTATGTATGTGCACCACATGTATGCAATGCCTACAAAGACCAAAAGAGGGCATTGGAAACCCTGGAACTGGAGTTATTGACAGTTTTTTTATAAAAAATATTTTATTATTATTTTTTTTAACTTTATGTGTATGCGTGTATTGCCTTCGTGCAGGTAAGTGCACCTGTGTTGTGCAATGCTAGCAGAAGACAGAAGAGGCTGTTGGATCCCCTGGAACTGGAGTTAGGGACAGTTGTTAGCTGCCATTTAGGTGCTGGGATGGCGAGATGGCTCAGTGGTCAAGAACACTAGTTTTTCTTGCAGAGTTATTGACAGTTGTAAACTGCCATGTGGGTGCTGAAAACTGAAACTGGGTCCTCTGCAAGAGTGGCAAGTGATCTTAACCACTAAGCCATCTCTCCATCCCCTAGTGAATCTTTTTCCAAACACATGGAGATAACTCCCAAGAGCCAGGATTCAGACTTCACATTTGTGAGACTTCTCTCCACCACTTTCTCTGGGAATTTGCCCTCAAAGCCCCAGCCTAAGCCAGCTGTTCCTCTTCTGCCCCACAATCCCTGAGCACTCCTCCAGAAGAGCTGTAGTCACATTCTTGCCTGTCCCTCTCAATGGTGAAGCCCTAGAGGATAAAGCATCTTGGCCTATCTTGTCCCTCTTCACATCCCAGTATCCAGAAAGTTCAGAAGCTCTGTGTGGAATGGGCTAGCCTAACCTCTCACACTCCCACTAAGATAGCCCTCATGCCTATGCTCTCTGCGCAGGGTAAACAAAACCTACTACACATCCATGGGCTTCCCTGGGCTCATCACGCCAGGACCTTCATCTGGCCTTGGAGAGGCTGGCTGTAGGCCTGAAGATAGAGGCAGCCTGGGATACAAGGTATGGTGGTCCCTAACTGACCCCCTCCACACCCCTGGATCCTCCACAACAAGGACTTCTTCTCCTCTGTACTTTCTGGCTCTGGCATGAAACTTGTTGGCGCCTTTGGGCTTTTAATATTTTCCATTCCTGGATGTTATACAACATTTCACCTCAAAAATACTTCCTCCCCCTCACCAAAGGGCATTCCTTTCCAGGGAGAGGAACCCACATTGGACCAGTGGAGGTGACATAGCCACATTCTAGGCCTTGGAGCAGCCACAGTCTAGTCCTGACAAGATGGCAGAAATGTCTTCCCAGCCAACTCAATGAGCTCTCAGGACACCAAAGGCCTCACAAGTCTCACAGGAAGCAAAAGTCCACTGTGACCCAAACCCCACCTTTTCCATCTGCCCTCTGACCTTGGGCAAGGGGTTCAGCCTCTCTGCTACCAAGTCTCATCTATACATTGGAAAAAACCACAGTGCTTATCTTGTCAGGCACTTGCAAGGCCCTCAGGCTACATATCTGGATTATGAGGAGCTGTAAAAAAAAAAATGCCCAGAGGACTGGGGAGATAAGACAGTTTGTAAAATATTTGCCACAAGCATGAAAAAACCTGAGTTCCACCCCTGGCACCCACACAAAAAAGCTGGATGTATGGGTACATACTCTAATCCAGCACTGGGGAGGCAGAGACAGGCAGGATCCCTGGGGTTCACTGGCCAGCTAATCTGGCCTAATCATTAAGCACTGGGTCTCAGAGAAAGACCTTGCCTCAAACAAACAAGGTAGATGGCTCCTGAGGAACAACAGCCAATGTTGACATCTGGTTACCACACACATGCCCACATATATGTACCTGCACATACACATGCACACAAACATGTACACATTCCCAAGTATCCAGGTCCAGGCTGGAAAGCACTTTCTAAGGTGATGGCTGCTCTTTGATGATCAGGGAAACCATATGACCCATTTCCCAAATATAGGACCCTGGGATGCTTGAGTTTGTACTGAAAAGAGGGGAGAAATGTACTTTGAGGGCAAGTGAAGGTTACTATGGGGGTAAGCTCTGTAACTCCAGAATTCTCAGGCCAGCCTCATCCACAGCAGAGATCTGAGAGCCACCAGCTCTGTCCCAGGCTAGGACCCAATAAACCAACCTGGAAATACCCTTGTACTTATCAGAAAAAGTTGTCCTTGGGCTGACCAATGGCCCCAGGCACAGGCTTTCAGGCATAGGAGTGGGATGTGGGATCAAGGCCATCAGCTCCTATCACATCTTTCTTTCATTGTATTGGGACCTAACAGGCAGCAGTCACTAGAGGATTAGACATGGAGAAAGCCTGTTGTCTATGCTGGGAAGGAGAGGATGGGGGTTGGGACCTGGAACGAAGAGCTGACATCTGGTTTTTCTCCTCTTGAGGAAAGAGGATCTGCAGGGAGTTCCACAACCCAGAGGAAGGAATGAAGCAGGAGAGCCAGGGGCCAGGGAAAAAGGGTAGAGAGCAACACCACTGCTCACTGTCATCCTCACAGTGTCCAGGCCTTGCCTCACTGGGAGATGCCTCACTGTCATCTTCTCGGACCAGCCTCTACTTGGCCCCAGCAGAGGCCAGAGCCCACATTGGGCCCGCATACTTCACTGGCAGTGAGCAAACCTGGGGCTAGAGACCTCACTAAAGACTTAGGCCATAGAAGTGGCTGCTTTTCTCAGAAACACTATGCCCAGCTTAATTTGTGAAGTTCTAGGCCAATGAGAGACCCTGTCTCAAACAAAAAGTGGAAGGCACTTGAGGAGTGACACCTGAGGCTGTTTTCTGACCTCCACAGGCAATTGCACACATATGCATCATGCACCTATACACATACATATACCTACACATAAACAGACACACACAGAGCAAACAAAAAATGAATTCATTTTCCTTGCCTAATCTGGCAATATATTTCTTTTAACTGAGGCATTGAATTCACTTATATTATTAACGTTAATATTTACACATGCACACATTTACTTATTAGATTCTTATTATTTTGTATTTTCCTACTTTGTCTATTCTTCCTTGCTTTTTTCTTCTTAGCTTCTTTCTTTTTGCTTAAATGTCTTCTTTCTTTTTCCTTTTGTTTTTTTCTTCTAGTGTTGCCTTCGAACCCAGGGCCTTGGGCATGCTAGGCAAATACTCTTATCACAAAGCAACATGTGCAATCCTCAGCTTTTATGTTTTAGAGATGGAGTTTCACTCTTTAGCTCTGGATGGACTTGAACTCACTATGTAACCCAGTTGGCCTCACAATCCTTTTCCCTTACTTAGCCTCCTAAATGCTGGGATTACAGGCAGGCACCGGCACACAGTTTGCTTTTGTTGTTGGTGGTGGTTTCTTTGTGGGGAGAGGGAATTAATGAAACGGTCTTACTCTGTAGCCCATGCTGGCCTGGAACTCAGTATGTAGCCCAAGCTGTTCTCAAAGTCATGGCAGTTCTCCTGCTCTTCAGCCTCTCAAGTGCTAGGATTACAAGTGTATACTACCATTTCTAGCACTTTTTTTCTATCCAGTTTTCCTCCTTTGCAAGTTTTCAAACTATACATCTTAAAAAAAAAAAAACTTAAAAAAATTTGGTTTTATTGGATTTTTGTGTATTTCATATAGAACAAACTATACATCTTTTTTATAATTTTTTTTTTCTTTTTGAGACAGGGCCTCCCTCTAGCCCCAGCTGGCCTGAAACTTGCTCTGTAGACCAGGCTGGATCTGCTTGCCTCTGCCTCCCAAGTGCTCGGATTAAAGGCTACCACACCTGGATATATTTTTATGTTTATTTTATTTTATGTTGCATGTGCATAAGTGGGTGAGCCTACCATAGTGTGCATGTGGTGGTCAGAGGACAATTTTGTTCACTTTTACATGGCTTCAGGGGTTTGAACTTAGGTCATCAAGCTTGCACAGCAAGCATGTTTACCCGCTGAGTCATCTTGCTGGCCCAAACTGTACATCTTTGGGGGGCTATCTTTTTTTTTTTTTTGGTCTTTTTGAGACAGGGTCTCCCTGTAGCCCCAGCTGGCCTGGAACTCACTATGTAGACCAGGCTGGCTTTGAACTCACAGAGATCTGCCTGCCTCTGCCTCCTGAGTGCTGGGATTAAAGGCGTGTGCCATCATGCCGAGCACTTTACATATTTTATGTTCTATTTTATGTATCTTTATAATTTGTTCTCAGACAATGCAAGAATCTTACAACTAATTCTCATTTTTCCTCCTACTTTTACTAGTGCTTTCATGCATCTAAAGTCATCTTGCTATCACTTTTTTATATTTGCTTAGGTTTGCTCACATAGGCACCTTTCCTTCTTGCCTCTCACCTTATTTGGGATGATTTCTTCAGCTTGTTGGTGATAAATATAAATACAGAAGTGGTTTTTTGTTTTTGTCTCAAGTAATTTTTTTTGTGTGTGTGTTTTTTGAGGCAGGGTCTCATGTAGCACAGGCTGACCTCAAACTTGCTATGTTGCTGAGGCTGACCTTAAGCGTCTGATCCTCCTGCCTCTACCTCCTTCAGGCTAGGATTACAGATATACAGCACCAATTTTCTTTCTTACCCTTAAAACATCATTTCACTAGTTTTAGAATTCCTGCTTAACGATCATTTTCCCTCAGCACATTGATATACTTCCAATTGTTTTCTAGCTACTGAGAAATCAGTTCAGTGTAACTGTCACCCTTTGAAAAAAAATCTGCCCTTAATAGTTTCTCTTTGAAATTTTTCATTTTCACAGAGAAATGGGTAATGGTGGATCTCTTTTGATTTATCCTTTTTGGTGTTTACTGGAAGTCTTGAATGTATAGGTTGACAGATTTCTGGATGAATCTCTTACACTAAATAAATAAATGTAAAAAATTTAAGAGGGTAGATCTCATGGATTTTTATTGTTTTCTCTTCTTTTCTTTTTTGAGATAAAGCCTCATTCTGTAGCCCAGGTTGGCCTGGAACTCATGGCAATGCTCCTGTCTCAGCCTCCTGGGTGCTAGGATTATAGGTAAGAGCCACCATACCAGAAGATCTCATGTTTTTTAACCACAACAAAAAATAAAATGTCCTTAAGGCAAAAGGCAGTTTCATAGCTCAGATTGCCATGGGATTATTAAATATTTTTGGCTTGACTATGTCTTGCTTTCTTGCCAGCTCATAAGCCATTTTTCTTTTATCCAGAATTGTTTCCAGAAGGAAGCTTATTTTATTTAGAGTGCCTAGTCAACCTTTTTGCCAGAAAATGAAGCAGTCTCTATTTCTTGACCTAGAAATGAGATAACTGAACTAGAAAAAATAGTTCTTAACACATCTGAGACAAACTGTAGTTAAAAACATACAATGAGGGAACTGTCAAAAGGAACTTTTTTTTTGAGACAGGGACTCAAGTAGCCCTGATTGTCCTAGAACTTGCTCCAGAGCTGAGGATGACCTTGAACTCTTGCTACTCCTGCTACCACCTCCCATGCTAGGATTACAGACATGTATCACTGTGTCTGCTTTATGCTGTGCTGGAGATGGAACCCAGGGCTTTGAACTTAGGCCTTTGTGCATGAGGCAGGCATTCTACTAATCAAGCCCCGGAGGTAACTTTTGACACCTCCATATTTAATGCTGAGTAGAGTTCTGTGAATCTCCCTTGTAGTAGTGTAGTGTAGTAGTGTAGAGGAACACTAACTGATCTTTGAGTTTCTAAACTGAACTTTCTGAATCTTCTGGATGTCTTAGAGGAGAAACAATTGTCAACTAAAACTACGAAGAGCTCAAACATGGCCAATGTTCCTTTAACCAGACCTCTTCACATCTATTCATTCAGTAATTACTAGAGCCAGGTGTGGACCTGCAGTCCCAGCACTTGGGTGGCTAAGGGAGGAGGCTCATGAGTGTAAGGTCAACCTAGGCTACATAATGAATTGGAGGCCAGCCTGAGCTATATAGCTAGACCCTGTCTCAACCAAAAACAACAGAATATTTATTAAACTCTGTTTCCACTATCTGCTGCTGCCTAACATTATCTCCCAACTGAGTGACTTACAGGCTCATAATAATTTATCTTTTGCCGGGTATGGTGGCTCATACCTTTAATCCCAGCACTCAGGAGGCAGAGGCAGGCAGATCTCTGTGAGTTCAAGGCCAGCCTGGTCTACATAGTGAGTTTCAGAACAGCTGGGGCTACAGGGAGACCCTGTCTCAAAAAGACTAAAAAAAAAATTATCTGTCATAGCTGTAGGAGAAACTAGACTTATCAAGGCAACCCCTACTCTATCATTTGTCTGTAATCTGATGGTGCCATGGTTTATAGTAGTCTGAGAACATCCCTGAAAGTTCATGTGCTAGGAACTTAGTCCCCAGAGTGTTGATGTTGATAATAAACAGTACTTTTCCCCAGTGAGCCATCTTGCTGGTCCTTCAATTTTATTTATTTATTTATTTATTTATTTATTTATTCTTATGTACATAGGCCAACCTCTAAGGTGTGACCCTCTGGCATCAGTTTCTAGAGAGCAGGAATAACAAGTGTGCATGACCAATAGAGATCCACTGGCCTCTGCTTCCTAAGTGCTGGGATTAAAGGTGTGTGTCACTACACCTGGCCTACTTTAAAATGTGTGTGTGTGTGTGTGTGTGTGTGTGTGTGTGTGTGTGTGTGTGTTCACTTTGATAGTATTTTGGAAAATGAGGACAGGAAGCCATGAGAATTCACATCACAGATCTGTATGGCCTGAAATGGAATGGAGGGGGAGTTCCCTGCAGAAGAGAAATCTGAGTTGAGATCTAAAACATCAGTGGACTCTTACTCAATGAAGCCAGTCCAAGAACCTTCCAGCAGAGGGAACACCAGGCCAAGACTCCAGGGCAGGAGGGACAGTGGCCTGACAGAAACTAGTATGTCTAGAGACAGACTGTTTGCAGGACAGTAAGGGCTAAGGCCAAGATGATGGGTTTCGTAGGCCACGTGACAGTACCGATTTTCCTCCTAAAAGCTGTGAAAACTGTTAGAGGGGTTACACACTGAGAAGTGATGGCCACAGTTTTACAACTTCAAATCCCGTTGGCTGCTGTGTGGATGCCTCCCTCCAGATGTTGAGTCAGGACTGGGAGGACTAAGAGACTCCTGTCTGCAGTGCCTCCCAGCCCCATGAGGCTCTCCCACACACATTCAGGACATCTGTAGCCTCAGTCCTATATGTCCAACACCCCCCTAATTCCCATTTCTTAAAAAAGATTTATTTTTATTTTATGTGTATGAGTGTTTATCTCCATACATGTAAGTGTAATTCATGCAAACCTGATGCCTGTGGAAGCCAGAAGAGGGCATCAGACTCCCAGAACTGAAATTAATGATGGTTGTAAGTCACCATGTGGGTGCTGGGAACCCAACCTGTATCCTCTGCAAGAGCAATCAGAGTTCTTAACTGCCAAGCCATCTCTCCAACCTCTGCTAATTCCCATTTTTCAAGTATCTTTTTTTTTTAGATATAGTTGGCCCACAATAATCATTGCACACCTAAAGTACAATTGGATAAGTGTTGATATACGTTTAGACCCATCAGACCACCAGTAAAAGAAAGAAGCAGCAATATTAAGAAGTAAAGAAGCAGCCTGGCATGGTGGCACAGGCCTTTAGTCCCAGCACTTGGAAGGCAGAGGCAGAAGGATCTCTGTGAGTTCAAGGCCAGCCTGCTACATTGCAAGTTCCTCCACAAAGTTATCCTCCGACCTCCACATGTACACCAGAGCATGCACAATTACAGACACATCTCTCTCTCTCTCTCTCTCTCTCTCTCTCTCTCTCTCTCTCACACACACACACACACACACACAAATTTAACACACACACACACACACACACACAAATTTAAAAACTAAAAAAATTATATTCTAGGTTGAAATTTTTGTTGGATATGTTTTGCAAGTGTTTTCTCATACTGATTTTTTTTTTTTTCTTTTGAGACAGATTCTCATACTGGAACTCACTGTGTAGCCCAGGCTGGCCTTGAATTCTCAGAAGTCTTCCTGCTTCATGCCTCAGGATACAGGCCTGGGTCACCAGGTCTGGATGGCTTGTACTTTTCACTTCCTAGGATGTCTTTGTTTGCTGTTGCTACCAGGGTAATGCTGGCCTCATGGAATAAGTATTACTTCTTTTTCAGTTTTAAGGAAGATTCAACAGAAAAAAATGGTATTATATCTGCCTTAGATGTTTGGTATGAATTCTGTCACCTGTGTCTTCTTAGACACACTTTTGCTCGGGTCCCCAAGATCTTCCCTTCACACCTACCGAAGTCCTCCTATGGCTCATGAGGCTATCTGACCATCTCTTGCCCTCCTCTCTAACTCATCTCTGGCACCTTCCTCCACTCCCACACTCCATGGGTCTACTGGTTGTTCCAAGATTAGGCAAGTTCTTCTCACCTTATGCCGTCATCATTGCCTTTCCCTCTACCTGATGGCTCTTCCACTTACTCTTTGCAGGTCCCTTCCCATTCTCAATCCTGTATCTTTTAAAATATTTTATTGGTTGCCAGGCATGGTGGTGTACGCCTTTAATCCCAGCACTTGGGAGGCAGAGGCAGGCAGATCTCTGTGAGTTCAAGGCCAGCCTGGTCTACATAGTGAGTTCCAGGACAGCTGGGGCTACAGGAAGACCCTGTCTCAAAAAGACAAAAAAAATTTTTTTTTAATTTTATTGGTCTAGAGAGATGGCTCAGTGGTTAATATCACTGGCTGCTCTTGCAGAAGACCCAAGTTCAAATCCCAGCACCCACATGGTGGCTAACAACTGTTCATAACTCCAGTTCCAGGGGATCAGATGCCCTCTTCTGTCCTCTGTAGACACTGCACAACATGGGTCCACTTACCTACATGCAGGCATAACACTCATATACATAAAAAATAAAAATAAGCCAGACGTGATTGCGCACACCTTTAATCCCAGCACTTGGGAGGCAAAGGCAGGTGGATCTCTGTGAGTTCAAGGCCAGCCTGGTCTACATAGTGAGTTCCAGGACAGCTGGGGCTACAGGGAGACCCTGTCTCAAAAAGACCCCCCAAAAAAATTAACAATATTGTATTACTTTTATTTTATGTGTAGGAGTGTATTGCCTATATGTATGTAAGTGCACCAGTGTTGTGTAATGCCTGCGGAGGTCAGAAGAGAGCATCAGATTCCCCTGTAACTGGAGTTAGGGAAAGTTGTTAGCCACCATGTGGGTACTGGGAATTGAACCTGGGTCCTCTGCAAGAGCAGCTAATGCTCTTAACTGCTGAGCCATCTCTCCAGCCCCAGTCAATCCCACATCTTACATTGTTACAGTTTTTCTGAATTTGTATCCAGGATAGGATCTTCTAGGAATTGTCTCCCATTGAGTCCCGTCCATTTGACCTTCAATAGAAAGCATAGGGATCCCACTCCATCAGCATTGTTTACTACCTGTCAATTACCTAAAAGCAGGAATCTTGTCTGTTGTGTTCATGGCTGGATCTTCTGCATCCAGCATGGATTTGGCACAAACCGGGTGGGGTGACAAATGACTATCTGTTGATTAAGTGGACTAACAGCAGACTGGCCTGGTGCACATCAGAATCACTTTCAAGTCTGCCAGTCAGTCTGAGGACTGGGGTTACCCTGGACCAGATCAGGCAGCCCTTGAGAGGGCGTGTTTCTCTGTGGGTTGGGTCTGTTGACTGGTAAGTCCACAGTGAAGTCCTGAGGACACAAAGAAGCAAAAGACCCAGGTCTTCCTCCAAGAAGCTTTTGGCCCACCTCTCAGTCTCACTGCTTCACACTTTTTCACCAAGAGGTGAAGTCGGGGTGGTGTGGAGAAGTGGGGCAACTGACCTGTCCCTGCTCTTGGCAGCTGTTCTGCAATAACTGCTGCAAGGCTTGTGGACCCCATAAAAGCCTCACCTGTGGTGGCAGCACTCAGGAAGAGACTGTGGAGGAGGTACAGAGAGTGCTTTGTGGCCTCCCTGCTCCCCACCCCAAACCCCCCCCCCCCGGCCTGGGCTCTATCCTCATGGAAAGTCCCCCACTGGACTTGGCTGCCTGGCCCCAGGAGACAGGCTATGTTGCACGTTGCCACTGTCCACTTTCCAGGGGCACAAGACATGGAGCCTGTACCTCTAGGGGTCACTTCTTAGAACTCAACCCATCCTCAGTGTCCCTTAGAACAGAGGAGGCCATGATCTCTGGTGGAGGGAGAGGCCTTACATGGAAACTGGGGACTGGGACAGTTAATCCCAGGCCTCCCCCAGAAACACCTCTGCTGTGGGGTCATGGATGTGGCTGGAATCCATCGTAGAGGATGCGTAGGAGGGTGTTGTAGCTGCCTCTATGGGAAGCAGCTGTTCCCAATAACTGGGCAGAGGCACCCAGCCACCAGTAATCCTGTAGCCTCGGTCCTGCTCACTGACAAACTCCATGACCAGGAGGCCCCACTTGTGGTGACATCATTCCCCCTTACACTGCTGAGGGAAATGAGCTCAGGAGGCCATCCAAGGTGGCCTGTTTACTTAAAGACCCTGGCCGTCAGCAGGTCTTTGACCAGACATTCCCTGCCCTGGCCAGCATGAACCAGAAATTTCCTTAAACACATTACTTTGGCTACAACCTACCAATTGCTCCCTTCCTTTCAATTTTATTTTTTTTTCAGTAGGAAAATTCCCAGTTCTGATCCCAAACAGAACAGCCTAGAGATGCAGGGAGATGTCATAAAGACCACCCAGAGACCAGGTGTGGTGGTACTAGCTTGTAATCCCTAGTACTCGGGAAGCTGAGGCAGGAGGATTGTGGCAAGTCTGAGGCCAGCCTGAGCCAACTAGTGAATTTAAAGCTAGCTTAGGCTACAGAGACCCTGCCTCAAAACAAGCAAGCAAGCAAGCAAAGACCATATCTTAAATTACTCCTACCTGTGACCCTTGAGCTGTGATATCTGGGGTTGGGAGTCCATCAGATTGATTCTCAGCCTCCATGAGGGGGGAGGGGGTGTCAGGGTATTGGCTGCATGACCTTGAGGCCCACTCCCACCTATCTGTCCTAGGCTCTGGGGTGCTCTAGGTTTACTTTCAGAACATTTCTCAACTTAGCAACCCTGGCTGCACCCTAGACCCCTCCCTCATTCCCTCCAGGTCAGGGGTATTTCAGGAGAGCACAAGAGCCACCAGTTTTAACAGGCTCTAGGGGATTCCCAAGACGGTCACCCCATCAACCCAGGCTGCCTCCTTCCCTCCCCTAACTCCCTATGTGTTGTCCCTGCTGGAACTCAGTCATTCCAGGAGGCCTTGAGGGAACAGGAGTCATATAAGTCTTCTGTCTCTTCAGAGCTCCAGGATTCTAAGACCATCCATGCCAGGAATGGAAAGATGCCTGCCAGGGAGTTTCAACCATAAGGACAGCTGCCCTGGCTGGGCTGGACTGGGTGGGCAGGTGCAGACATGTCAGGGAGCTGAGACCTGACCTGACCTGGTGTTGCCCTGGGCCTAATCCTACTGAACTCAGCATTCCACAGCCCTAGGAGGGGCTGGAGGCAGAGACAGGATGGAGGAAGACATCAAGCCTGTGATTCATAGGACCTGTGTGTACATGAGCTGGGACAGAGTCAAAGGTCCACATTAGAGGAGAGTGGAGAGGTGGAAGGGAGGAGGGACAGAAGGGTAGAGGAATGGAAGGATGGAGAGATGGAAGAGTGGAGGGGTAAAAGTGTGGAGGGAACGGCTCACTAGATCTTCTCCCACAACCCCAAACCACACTTGGCTAGAACTCCCTAAAAGTATGGTCTAAACAAATTAATTAGTTAGCATGTCCACAAGACCCAGCATTGGTAGCACACAACAGATGAAGACTCCAGAAAAGGGTAGAAACCAGCATTTGTCAACCGTCTACTGCGTGCCATGATACTTGTAAAGGGAGATTCGGTGACTAAAGAACAAAGAGCCAGAGATGGCCGAGCTGGGATTCTAAACTCTGAACCCCAAAATTCTAGAATTGAGCATCTCCCCATTTGACCTCTAAATGACTTAACTCAGAGGCCAGCAAGATGGATAAAGGTACTTGCCACCAAGTCTGATGACCTGAGTTTGATCCCCAGGACCCAAATGATAGACAGAGGCCACTGGCTCCTCCATGTTGTCTTCTGACCATCACATACTTATGTGCATGCACACGCACATGCACATGCATACACACACAAGAAATGTAACTAATTTTTCAAGTATTTAACTCATGATTCAACCATATTCCTTCTGTAAACCAACCTTCATTCTACAGTTTTCTCCTTAAAAAAATATTATTTGTTTATATTTATTTATCTATATCTTGGTCTTTTTTGAGACAGGGTCTCCCCTATAGCCCTAGCTGGCCTGGAACTCACTATGTAGACCATGGTGGCCTTGAACTCACAAAGATCCTCCTGCCTCTGCCTCTCACATGCTAGGACTAAAGGCATGTGCCACCATGCCCAACACCATCTTTTTTTTTTTTTTTTTTTTGGTTTTTTTGAGACAGGGTCTCCCTTTGGCCCCCGCTGTCTTGGAACTCACTATGTAGACCAGGCTGGCCTTCAACTCACAGAGATCCACCTGCCTCTGCCTCTCACGTGCTAGGATTATAAGGCGTGCGCCACCATGACCAGCAACACCATTATTTTTATTTTTAACTATGTGTATATGTATGTATTTGTGTATGGATATATGCATGTGAATGTATGTGCCTGAGGAAGCCAGAAATGTTGGATCGTCCAGAGCTGGAGTTACAAGTGGTTGTGAGCCACCTGATGTGGTTGCTGGGAATTGAAATTGGCTCTTCTGGAAGAGCAGTAACTCTTAACCACTGAGTCATCTCTCTAACCTCATTCTACAGTTTAACCCAACTCCTTCATTCTACACATGAGGAAACTGAAGCCGGTCACAGAATGAATTCCAGACAGGTAGAGGACCAGGATTGTAGACTCCTTTTTTTTTTTTTTTTTTTTTTTTTTTTTGTCTTTTTGAGACAGGGTCTCCCTTTGGCCCCAGCTGGCTTGGAGCTTGCTATGTAGACAAGGCTGGCCTTGAACTCACAGGGATCCACCTGCCTATGCCTCCTGAGTGCTAAGATTAAAGGCGGGTGCCACCACGCCTGGCTCAAGATCAGTGTTCCTTCTCATTGTCCTGGAATCAGCCCATCTCATTGTCCCAAGTCAACTCTAGCAAGGAAGGAGACAACAGGAGAGCTGTGGGCTGTGCCCTGTAGGAAATCAGTCCTAAAGTAGATATCATGTGGGCAGGCATGCATGTATAACAGGTAAAGGTATACACACTAGATGCTTGGATTGATGAATATTGTATTGCTCTTAGCTCTCCCCTTGCCACAGTTTCATCCCCTAAGGAAACTGGCAAGAAGGGCCCCTGCCCTGGACCCACCCATTAGAAGATCACACTATAGCTCTACTCCGGCTGCCTACACCTCTCTAAATTCTCAGTTCGGTACACACTTCACATCACAGAACACACACTTCAAAGATGTCTGCTGAAGCTGGGCGTGGTGGTGCATGCCTTTAATCCCTGCACTTGGGAGGTAGAGGCAAGTGAATCTCTGAGTTGGAGGCCATCCTGGTTTACATGGTGAGTTCCAGGACAGCTGGGGATACAGGGAAATCCTGACCCAAAAAGACTGAAAAAAAGATGCCTGCTGAGTAAAGGAGTAAATTATTTTATCAGTGAACCAAGAGTGTAAGAATGAAAGCTTTTGGGGTTGGAGAGATGGCTCAGCAGTTAAGAATACTGCTTGTTCTTGTAGAAGACCCAGGTTCAAATCCCAGCATCTACATGGCAGCTAACGAGTATCAGTAACTCCAGTCCCAGGGGATCCAACAGCCTCTTCTGACCTCCGCGGGCATTGCAGGACACGGGTGCACTTACCTACATGCAGGCAATACACGCATACACATAAAATAAAAATAATAAAATTATACAAAAAAAGAATGAATGCTTTTGCACAAATAAAAGCAGGCCCATCCATATACATGCTCTCAGAGGCTCAGTGACATACTACAGACAATTATGTATGTTTCCAGAGATATATGCCTAAGCCCAACTTTTTTTTTTTTTCCTAAGCTCAACTTCTATAAAGACAAGCTCACATTTACTCCAAAATGACCTCGTGGGAGCAGATCTACTCATCTCTGCAAAGACACAGAAGCCCATGGTTCACTCTCTAAGACATCCGCATGTTCAGGCTTGCTCAGAGGTGTGGACACTTACACCCAGGCTTAAGCACACATAAAAACACTTTCTACCAAGGAAACCATCTCCAACTAGAAATACAGCTGCCACATAGGCAATCCGGAAAGTTGCACAAATCCACACCAACATGGACAGCTAGACAAAGGCATAGACAGAGGCCCAAGCAAGACAAACCAAGTTCAAGACACCTGCCTACAGAGACCCACTGGCCACCCCCAGGTCTCCCACACTGTCTGCTTCCCACCCTTCTGTCTGCTGGCTGTGGGGAGGGTGGGTTAGAGGGACAGGGATACTAAAGGAATTCCTGCTGCAGACAGCTGAGGTAGACAGTTTTCCTCCCCCACAGTCCCAACCCGGTGTTTTAGGACACAGAAGAAGATGGTATGTGCTGGGGGGTGAGGGGGCTGCCCCTCCTGAGGGCTCTGCACTCAGTCCTTGGCTTCCTGCCATGGCCTGGCCAAGCCCAGGCTGGCCACTGGCAGAGCCCCGACTTGGGTCCTGCTGCACCAACTCTGCTCTTGACAGGATGATTTAGCGGTGCCTGGTGAGCTGTGCTTTTCCAGAGGCCTTCTTCCTCAGGAAACAGCTCAGCCACAAGCCTGATCTCCAAAACAGGCCTAGGATGAGAACACCCTGCTCCTCTCCAAACACATGGGCAGTTCCTCTTGCTCACAGCCCCTCACGTCATCGAAGTCAGAGTGTCCACAGTGTTCCAAGACCACAGGGATCAAAGGCCAGGGTTCTAGTCTCACTTCTGCCTCACCTCTCACTGTCCACTTCTGTAAAATATGCCATTCGGATGTGACAGCTGCAGGTCTAGCTAGAGATATGATGCATTTCAAATTTCCCTGGTAGTTAATAGGCAGAGGTGAAAGGGTTCCAACTCTGGAAACAGAGACCCAGTGGGGGTCTCCTCTTAACCAACAGAGTTGTTATTATGAACATAGGGCTTGGGACTGGAATATATAATAGCTCAGTTGATAGAGTGTTTGCCTAACATGCATAAAATTCTGGGTTCAATCTCCAGCACTGCATAAACCAAGCATGGTGGCAAATACCTATAATGCCAGCATTCAAAAGGTAGAGGCAGAAGGATCAGGAGGTCATCCTTAGCTGCAAGTTTGAGGCCAGCCTGGATTACATGAGACCCTGTCTCAAAGAGGAGGAGGAGGAGGAGGAGGAGGAGGGGGAGGAGGAGGAGGAGGGGGAGGAGGAGGAGGAGGGGGAGGAGGAGGAGGAGGGGGAGGAGGAGGAGGAGGGGGAGGAGGAGGAGGAGGGGGAGGAGGAGGAGGAGGAGGAGGAGGAGGAGGAAGAGGACGGAGCTCTGCCAGGAATGGCTTAAGGCTGAGATGTCTGGTACTAAGGCAAAACAGGGACTCAGAGAGAGTGTCTCTCCAACCTGGAGACACAAACACCTCCCCTCACCCTCCCACCATTTGCCATGTCTCCTAGGACTCTGTGGGAGGTGGACACAGGGTGCAGCCCTGCAGGCCCCACCAGTCAGGGCGGCCAAGACAGAAATACTGCTCAGCACAGCTGGCCAGACAGGAGAGACTGTTTATTCTCTGATGTCCGGAACAACTCAGACAATCAGAATGATTTGGCTGCTGGCAGCCCATGGATATACGGTCTCGAAGAAATCATAATCAGAGCAGGCTGGGAGGCTTGAGCTCTGCACAGGCAGGAGTGGCGGGGGGCCTCCCCTGACTGCCCCCTCATTCAGGGCCATGTGTCCTTCTGGATCTACAGTGACAGGGCTAGATAGGTGACTAGAACTAAGTGCAGGGCTCTGATTAAGAGTGGATATCAGCTCTCATAGCTCTGTAGAGCACTATGCAAGCTGCTAAGGGAGAACATCAATCGATGGTCCAACCCCAGCTTCAAGGCCTAAAAACCACATCAGTGACCAGCACAGCAAACAACATTGGTACGGTAGCTGCACTTTTATCTTGGGTGTAATCAACAGCTCCCTAATTGGACTTAAAGCCCACTCAATGGGAGGAAACACCTGTGGTACTATAAATCTATCCAAATACACATAGCTGGAGAGGTCATAGATCTTAGAGAAAACTCCAAAGTTGTCACATCCTTAGACAAATGTAATTTCTTACTATGTGCAAAATATGGATCCTTAAATTTATAGACAAGTATCCCAGGTGCCACCCATCAAAGAAGCTTCTTTTTCAAGAGACAGAGATAATTGCAGAGTTCCACAACTGGTCACACACAGAGATTGTGAAATGCCCAAGCCTAAGTGGCACATCTAGGATGCAACCTCTACACCTAAGACTCACAGAACATAGAACAAGGGATGAAGAGAACACTAATGCGTCTTTCAATTCTCATCAATGAAGCTCCCTCATGCAACAGAGGGCCAGGAATACAAAAGGCCACAATTGGCCAAAACTCAGAGAATAAGAATCTGCAGAGTGTGGGTCCTTGGACAGGACTCCTATATTGAGGTCCACCCACCCAGGGCTCAGGGACCATTTCAGAAGAGGGGTGGAAAGATTGTAAGAGCCAGGGAGGAGGTACATGAACATACAGAAATAGTCCTACAGGCTCCTGGGACTCTTCTCATATGAACTTACAGCAATGGTGTCAACATGCACAAGACCCATGCAAACTTAAGCAGACAAAAACCGTGCACAGAACTGTGGAAATCAGCAGCAGGCCCCAATCTTAGGCAAAGAATTATTAGTGGCTGATTACTGATAGGTGAGGAAGAGCTGATCTTAAAGGAAGGGACTCTAGAAAGGATGACTAGGTCCCAGTGGATGAACTTGCACTGAGGAACACTAATTTTACATGATAGGCCTTAACGCAAATGACAGAATGTATGAACTCCAGTGGAGGCGCTATGGGAGGGTGCCAAAGGGAAAGAGGGCATAAAGATGATTTTCTGTATGAAATACACAAAAATTCAATTAAAATTTTTATATAAAAACAAAGTGGATGTCAGGGGAGTCTGGCATCCCAGCTGCCTTCTGTTTAACTAATGGCAGAGCTAATGGCTTCAGATAGGGAGGTTTTCTATCTACTGGGCCTAGTCCTAGCACTGTAGCCTCCCTAAACCACCAGCCCAGGTCCTTTGCACTCAGGCAGCCTCTCTAACTGTGACCTATGCCCATCTGCCTTTTTTTTTTTTAAGATTTATTTTTATTTATTTTTTTTAGAGTATATTGTTATTTTTATTTTATGTGTATGAGTGTATTGCCTGCATGTGTGTAAGTGTACCTGGATCGTGTAATGCCTGCAGAAGTCAGAAGAGGGTGTCAGATTCCCTGGAACTGGAGTTACAGATGGTTGTTAGTTGCCATATGGGTACTGGGAATTGAACCCTGGGTCCTCTGCAAGAACAGCCAGTGCTCTTAATCACTGAGCTATCTCTCCAGCATCCTATTTTTATTTTTTATGTGTATGAGTGTTTTGCCTGCATCTGTGTGCATGCAAGTGCCCAGAGACCTTGAACTGGAGTTACAGATGGCTGTCAGCTGCCATGTGGGTCCTGGGTACCAAACTTGGGTCCTCTGGAAGAATAGTACTCTTAACTAAAGAGCCATCTCTCCAGCCCCCTGCCTCATTTATTATTATAGTTCCACAGTCAGCACTTTCTAGGATCAATCTCTAGTTGAGTGTGTTGTGGGACAGTCCACAAATTATGAAACAATCAAGTATCATTGACCAGACCCACTAGCTTAGAGTCATACTTTCTATAATTAATAGATTTAAACTAAAAATAAAGAGGATCCAGAGAAAGAGGGCATCAGTTAAGACCCCCTCCCCTCCACATCCTTATTCCTCACAAAATCCAATTTAAACTCTGTTAAATCCAAAAGGAGGCATTGGTCACCCACTGAAAAGTCTGGTTTTAAGCACTATTGGTTTCAGCATCAAACAGCATCACAGGGCTCTGTGCCCTGCTTCCCACTGTGTTGGTCTCAGTCTGAGGCTTGACATGGCAGTGAGGTGGCAGCAGGGTATGGTGGTAGCACACACTTATAATCCCAGATCTTAGGAGGCAGAGGCAGAACTGTGAGTTGCATCCATTCTGGACTCCAAAGTCAGGCCCTGCTCAAAGAACAAAAGCAAATGAACTGGCAGCATAAAGGCCAATCTCTCAAATTCAGGACCAGAGGAAATAAAGTCTCTTTCCCAGGAGGCCCAGAAAAACTTGGAGTTCAATTTGTTGAGATTTTATTGTCTGGTTGGGTCACATGCCCACATCTGAAGCCAACTACTGCTGTACTCAGAGTGGGTAGATGGAAGGGTAGTCAGCCTGCTTTACCAGGATCCAGGGAGAGTGGGAAGCACGGTTGGTTCCCCAGAGAGGAAGCCAGAATATAGTACCAGGAAGGTAACTGGACCCTAGGCAACCAAGAACGGGTGGCCTGAACCAGAGGAAATGAGGGATCAAAGAACTCAGAGGATGAGACTTTCCAAGCACCCTTGACTCCTTTAAAACTGTAATTGGGGACTAAGAGATATCTCAGTGGTTAAGCTCATATACCATTCTTCCCGAGGACCTAGTATGGCTCTCAACACCCATGTTGGGCAGCTCACAACCACCTGTAACTCCAACCTCAGAAGGTACCTACACATACATGCACATATCCCACATAGACACACACATATATGTAATTAATAACAAATCTTTAAAAATAATAAAAATAAAACTACTGAAGCCCAACGAATGTCTGGCGACAGTACATATGGATAGACACCCTTGTGATGGCCTGTGAGAACACTAAAACACATCTTTAGGCTAGTCTGAAATCTATACTGCCAGTAATTCAGACTGGCCTTGGCTCCCTCCTGCCCTTCCAGTTAGACTGCCATTACCAATGTCACTGAGGCTGGCTGGAAGGGCCTGGAGGCATCACATGCTGTTTTCATTGTTCCCTTTTGGCTAAATGCAGATAGAGCAAGTCAAACTCCAGTGGCTCCACCTTCTGATTTAACTGAAGCTCCCTTGGCCTGTGAATCTCCAATTGTTTGTCATCAATTCCCAACTCATTGCTAAAAACCTGTTCTTAGAAAAGGCTTTGTTTTGGTTTTAGGTTTCTTGGATTTTAGTTTTTTTGGTTTTGGTTCGAGATGGTCTCATACTACAGTCCAAGTTAACCTAGAACTCACTAGATGTGTACTGTCCTAGTTTGTTTCTCCACTGCTGTGACAAAACACTCTACCAACTTGGGGAGGAAAGGGTTTATTTGTCTTATATCTCTCAGGTCACAGTTCATCAGGTAGGAATTCCCAGGTAGGAATTCAGGGCAGGAACCTGGAGTCAAGAGCTGGAGTGCAGGCCATGGAGGAACACTGCTTACTGGCTTTCTCCCCTGGCCCCTGCTCAGCTTGCTCTCTTATCCAACACAGGCCCACCTGCCCAGAGGTGGCACTACCCACAGTGGGCTGGGCCCTCCCACATCTCTCGACAATCAAGAAAATGCCCCACAGACATGGCCACAGGCCATTCCAATGCAGGAAATTCCCCAATTGAGGCTCCCTACAACCCAGGTGTGTCAAGTTGACACTAAAGCTATCCAGCACATATACAAAAGGCTGACCTCAAATTTATGGCAATCCTCCTGCTTCAATCTCCTCGGTGCTGGGATTACGGACATAAATATTACATCTAACTGAAAAGGCTTTGCTATCTGTCATAGATCCATGTGTATGAATATATCAAAATCAATAGTTTTCAATCTCCCAGTACCATTTGCATTTTAAATGAAACACAATGCTGCTCTGTCCTGCCCACCTCACTAACCCCAAAGGTTAGTACTTCTGGTGACCAGGCAAGTGGGATTCCCTGAAACCAATCAACCCTCACCCACCCACCCTGCCTCATTTTCTCCCCAGGTCTAATTTCAATCCCATTTACTGACATTCAACCATCAGTCTTTGCTATGGAGGGAGGTGTTCCCTTGTATCCATTAATCCATTTATTCACTCAACAAACTTCTCTTGAGCACCCACCATCTGAAACAAATGGATATATATGGGAATGGTCTAGGCCCTGTCGTCAGGAAGCTTGCAGTTGAATTAATACAGGAACATCAACTTCACCACAAGGTTTTTCATACAAAGCCCAGGTCAGCAGTGGGTATAATAAAATACTCAGTAAATGCGGCCTTCCGTTTTGTACATGACACTGGAAACAGAACATTGGAATTTTTCAAAAATCCCTTTCCAGGTGGTCAAGGGTGCCAACAGAGTGGGTGGAGGCAGTGGTTTCTATCTTGTTCTGGAACATCAGGATTTGTTATGGATGTTCTGAACATCAGGTTGGAGATGCACGCAAAGGAAAGGGGCTCATTCTAACCAGATTAGAGCTAGAGGCAGCCCAGGACACTGTCTCCATGGTACACAGTCCCAGACAGTTAGGAAACAAACAGAAACCCATCCTGGGGTGGGGAGGGGGGAATGGACTGACAAAGGCAAAAACAAACAAAGGCCAAGACACTGGAAAACCAGGTTGGGAGGGGTAATGTGGGGAGGGAGGGAGGAGAGAGTGGAGGAGTTTGGGGAGGGGTGTGGTCCTGTTTGTGTGTGAAGAACTGAGTCCAACCAAGGGGGGGGGGTCAAAGAGTCGCCATGGCAACAGGGAGGCTGTGGCAGATTCCATGCCAACACAAACCTCCTGGGCTTAACCATGGATGGGCACAGATGCAATTCCGCCATGTTATAAAGAAAAACACCTGAATTAGGCTCTTTAAATCAACTCTCCATGCCCACCCCCTAGCTTGGAAGGTAATTAGATTTAATGGATGAATTAATCAGAAGCAACACTGAATCACATCCACTACTCTCTCATTTCTGTGCATCTATACTTATCCCAAACCCCAGAGAAAACTCACTTCCCTTCTTGGAGGAAACTGGTGGTTCACAGCATCCTCAGTCCCTCCCAGCCAGCTTCTTACCTATGGGAGGCCCACTTACTACCTCTTCCAAAGCTGTACCCCAACAATGACCTTAGTTGACAGAGTTGACAGCTTGCTTTTCACAAGGCCAAGGCAGCAGGGGCCTCAGTGTAAGGTGGTACTGCCTGAAACCCCATTTGACCTCTTCTGCCATCAACTGTCTGTGCTGTGTATGCTCCCACCCCAATGGGCACATTAGACAGAGACAGCCTCCTCCTCTTCCTGAGCCCCCTACCCCAAGGCCCCCAGCTTGCCCTTTCTTAAAATCTCTGGTCCTATGGGATCTGCCTTAGATTTAGGGTTGGTACTGAATATAGTTAGGATTTGTCTTCTTCCTGCCTGTCCATTTCCAGGATCCCAGAGGTCTCACACTACCTCCCATGACCCTAGACCAGGGCTGATGCACCCACTAGACAAACTAAGCACAGTGCCCAAGGCTCAGAGTACAGAAATGTAATTTCTTTTAAACTCAGAAGAGGAAGGCTGGGGATATAGCTCTGTGACAGAGTGCTTATCTAGCATGAACAAGGCCCCAGGTTCAAAACACACAGAAAAGCTTAAAACAAAACCTGATGGTGCTGGCCTGTCATCCCAGCACTCAGGAGGCAGGGGCAGGAGAATGGTCATCCTTAGCTATAGCAAGTTCAAGGCCAACCTGGGCTATATGAGACCCTATCTCAAAAACAAAAATGGGCTAGGGGACAGACAGCTCAGTGGTTAAGAGCACTGGCTGTTCTTGCAAGAGACCCAGGCAATATACTCATACACATAAAATAAAAATTAAAAATACAATATTGAAAAAATGAAAGCCCTCCTATGGCTTTCCTCTGCCCACCTCCTTAGCTCAGTTCTTCACCAACACCTGTTTCTTCAGCCTTCTCTTTTTTTCTCTGAGAACTCTAGCTTTCTGCCTGTTCCCACTTGCTGAAGCACTTTTCCTCTTTCTCTTGGCTTACTTACACTGATCCCTGTTTCAGTTGGAGGTTGCACCTAGTGCCACCTTTATGTTTTCAGAGGAAGGTGAAGAGTGTATTCTAGTTTGAATATGGGTATATCCCTCATAGTCCTGTATATTCAGTTTCTTGGTCCTCAGCTGGCGGTGCTATTTTGGGAGGTTTGGAAAACTTTAAGAGGTGAGGCTTAGTTGGAGGAAGATCAGTGGGATATGTTTTAGGATTTTTAAAAAATATTTTATTATTTTAATTTTATGTGTATGAGTGTATTGCCTGCATGTATGTGAGTGCACCCATATCGTGCAATGCTGCGGAGGTCAGAAGAGAGCTTCGGAGTCCCCTGAAACTGGAGTTAAGGACGGTTCGTAGCCACCATGTGGGTGCTGGGAGTCGAGCCCGGGTCCTCTGTAAGAGCAGTCAGTGCTCTTAACCGCTGAGCCATCTCTCCAAGCCCGTTTTAGGGTTTTATCTTATCTCAGACCCTTTTCACTGTGCCTCTGTGTGTGTGTGTGTGTGTGTGTGTGTGTGTGTGTGTGTGTTTCCTGGTCTTCACAGTGTTAACTACTCTCCATAGACACACCTTTCCCACCATGCTATAATGATCCCAAACCTCTGAAACTGTGAGTTCCAATAAACCCTTCTTTCCTTAAGATGTTTATGTCAGGTGTTTTAAGAACACCAACACAGGTTGGTTATGATGTATTTTTGAGACATCAAAAATCTCATAAAGCTTAGACTACCTAAGAATGACATTGAATGTCTGATCCTCCTGCCTCCATCTCCCAATGCTGGGAGTACAGGTGCCTGGTTTGATGTAGTGCTGGGGATAGAACCCAGGGCTTCATGCATGCTAGGCAAGCACTCTACCACCTGACCTACATCCCAAGCTCCCCCAGGATGGATATGAGAAATCCATAAGCTATTGGATTTCTTGGATAAACTATTAAACTCTCTAGGACTTCAGATCCCAAAGTGGACAAGACCCTGTTCCAAAGATTAATCAGTGCACATAATGTATCTTATATTGCTACAGGTATCAGCTCCTGACCCCAGACCACATTAGGTCTCTTTGCCAAGTATTTCCCAAAACTATAACATCATAGGATTAGACTTCCCCTGAAATGCTTGTCCATGGTCCCACACTGTCACACTGCCAGCTCCTTGGGGCAGGGGCTTTGTCTTTGAAACTGTTTGTATTCCTGTGCATAGCATACACTAGGTGCTTAGGTTTCTGAGGTGAATGACTACAAGTCCCACCTATTAGATATCCTGGTAACACTGCAGCAAATGGCCACCTTGAAGAAGGAAAAAAGGTAAGATTTTTATTAACTGAGTACACACAGCTGACTTGAGTAGAGGCTGTAGGTACTCACAGAGACAACTTAGCATTTAGGAAAATATCTTTATTATTTTTTAAATGTTCCACTATTTGATTTAAAAACCATAATGGTGGGTTTTTTCACAACTTTACAAAGTGTAGAAAAATGATTTTCTCCTTCTTTCTGGAAATCTCATCCCCAAATTCAACAGGGATCTTTCCTGGTTGAACCCAGCAGGAAGGAGGGAGCAAAGAATACAAGGACAGCACAGTTGGGGCTCTCTGGGTGATCAGAGGTTTTTCCTTCACATTAAAGCGCAGGCTGAGTCCCAAAGATTACATATGACTTCTCTAAGGGAGGCTCAATCCATATGGATCTGCAGCCTACTGAGGCAGACCTCTGTTTTGAAAGCCAGCAGTCCACTAAAGGCCTAGAGTGTGTATCTGTGGCGGGCAGACCATAATCAAGGCAGCTTTGTGAGAATGAGGACCAGAGAGTACCTGTGGCTCAGATCCCTCTCCTGATAAACACAGCCAGGAAAGAAGCTGTGGCTTGGTGCTCTAGATTTAAAAATTCCCCCCTTTTATTCAGCTCACAAAGGCTAATTTGTCAAACGGCTATTTAAAAAAAAAAAAAAAATTGGTTCTATTTCAGCTGTAATCAGCAGTTGGTAATTTTTTAGAAAAAGCCAACTTGAGTTGCTGGTTGATAAGTCCATGTTTTGTTATCTGGCCTGTGACTCCTTTCTCTTGCGTGTAAAGAAGGAAAGGAGGTGCAGCTGTAGCAGAAGGCCGTTTGTTGATTTGAGAAAACTGTTAAAAAATGTTTTGCACTCCCAGACTAAAGCTGATGGAATCCCCAAACAATTCCACTGATTTTTACGAGAAACACAACTGTCTTTCTTGGGTGTCTCGAGTCAAAACAAGGCAACCGCCTAATGATTTACAGTCCCCACTACACATGTTCTGTCTTCTGGAAGGCATCAGAGAAAGGGCCAGCCTCCATCAGAATGATTGTAAACACACCACCGACAGCTTGGACCCTTTGCTTTTAAAAGCAGCAGGACTTTTTCCTTTGGCTGTGGCTGAAGAGACACCTCCCTAGGGCTGTTTAGGAAGAAGCAGCTGGAGACTGCCCTGAAACCAACAAGTAGGAACCAGGGATCCCCACTGTCTGGACTGTGGCTGGGTACATCATCAAAGGCAATCAGTGCATTTATGGCATATGAAAAGTATCCTGTGCTCCTACCCCTACAACTGGTCCCCAGACTCAACCTGGATGGATGTGAGACACAGGAGGTAGAGAACAAGCTTCCAATAAGGCACACAGGTAAGTGGCCCCCACTCCAGGCTCTTGAGGATTATCTCATCACGCGATTCCAGAAGTGATGGAAAGTGGAGGAGTTGGTGACACTCACGATGAGCAGTAGCAGCAGATACAGGGACATCATGACCATGAACCAATGGCTGGACAACCAGGAGAGCTGGCTTGACACTCTGCCCAAGGGGGGAAAGATCGATGTTGGCAACACGAGAAAAACATTTTTAAGTGTATGCAACAAGTTCTGGCTCAGAGAACACAAAATTATGAATTTCATCCTCTGTGTGAGCCACAAAGTGAAGCTTCATGCTGCTTTGCTGGAGAAATCTGGGGCTGTTCGCCCTGGCACTGACATGCCTTTCAACAGAACATTTTCTAAATGCACAAAGACAGCTATGCAATGAGCTCACTCCACTCTTCCCTTTTATAACTCTTCTTTTACCATTTATAACCCATCTTTTCTTAAGCAAGACTTTGGTATGGACTAGAGATGACTCAGTGGTTAAGAGCACTGGCTGCTTTTGCAGAGGACCTGGGTTTGATTATCTACACAGCCGCTAATAACCATCCATAACTCCAGTTCCAGGGGATATGATTCTCTCTTCTGGCCTCTGTAGGCATTGCACCCACAGGCGCACTTATATACATGTAGGCAAAATACTTATACACATAAAAATAAAAATTAATTAATTAAATCAATAAGCAAATAAAAATAAAAGGATGGGCTCAGGGTTGGGGGCAGATGGCTGCAGGTTACTCAGCAAAGGTCTTTTTACATATGAAATTATTTATTATTTTTATTTTTATGTGTATGAGTGTATTGCTTGCATATAGGTAAGTGCACCCGTGTCATGCAATGCCCACAAGGACAGAAGAGGCCATCGGATCCCCTGGAACTGGAGTTACAGACAGTTGTTAGCTGCCACGTGGGTGCTGGGATTGGAACCCGGGTCTTCTGCAAGAACAAGCAGTGTTCTTAACCGCTGAGCCATCTCTCCAGCCCCCAGGAGAAATCTTTTTTAAAATAACATTTATTGCAGGGCATGGTGACACACACCTTTAATCCCAGCACTTGGGAGGCAGAGGCAGGCTGATCTCTTTGAGTTTAAGGCCAGCCTGGTCTACATAATGAGTTCCAGGACAGCTGGAGCTACAAGGAGACCCTGTCTCAAAAAGACCAAAAAATAAATAATAAATAAAATAACATTTATTGATGTGTATGTGTGTGTCTGTGCATGTGTGGAGCCCAGAGGACAACTTACAGAGTCAGTTTTCTCCTTCTACCATGTGGGTCCCAGGGATCAAACTCAGGTCATCAGGCTTGGTGGCAATTGCTTCCTGAGCCTTATCACCAGCCCTGGGGAAGCTTTTTTTGACAGACTAGAAAGTGTTCTAAGCAATCCAAGTGTGCACTAAAAGCACACTCTAGCGAAAAATAGGATGGGAATGCAGTTTTGTCACGTATAAAAAGCCACGTGATTTTTTAAACAGAAGAATAATCTCCCCACACTCAGAAATCCTGTATAGATTTTCCAGATTTGGGTCAGAGGTGGGTTTGAGTGGTTAATGAAATCCAGAAACATAGAAACCACTGGTGTGTATAAGACATAGTGACATGGGGCTAGAGAGATGGCTCAGTGGTTAAGAGAGCTTGCTGCTCTTCCAGAGGAATAGAGTTAGGTTCCCAGCACCCACATAGGATCACTCACAATTGCCCATAACGCCAGCTCCAGGGGATCTGACACCTTCTGGCCTCCCAGGGCAAGTGCACCTGTACATATATACTATACACACACAGACACACATTAAATATAACCCCTTTTCCTATCATACCTGTTTACTGTGGATCTGCACAAGCTCTACAACACACCAAAAATGTCACGTGGTCACAGAGTGACTACTTCATCCCTAGGATCCTGCACATCCTCCCACCACCAGACTACTGAGATGGGATGAGGTCTCCTCTGTGGTTCTCCAGAGATAAGGCCCTCATCTGCCACTGGATCCAACATTCTTGTTTTATTCATTTATTTTACATCTTCTGCAATGCTAGGGATTGAACCTAGGGTCTCATGTATGCTAAGCAAGCACTCTACCACTGAGCTATATCCCTAATCTCAATGCTCACCAGAGAACTAATTAACATGAAGCATCTGACATCCATAGAAAGTCACTGTGGGAAATGACTGAGCTGAGCTGCAGAGCCTTAGTCACTGTCTAGTCCCCTGACTCTAGGTTTAGTCTCATCAATGGATATCAGACTATGATCATCCACCTAAGGGCCCCTGGTTTGACTTCATGCAGCCCCTCAAACATGCTTATGTTTCCAAATCTATCTTCTTCATGTGAATGTGAATGTGAATGTGAATGTGAATGTGAATGTGAATGTGAATGTGAATGTGAATGGAGTCAGGGCCATATCTTTGACTCCCACTCCTCCAGCACAGCACTTCATGCACATAAAGCACTTTACCAAGCCTGAACTCAGCCATCTCATGGCCTTTACACAGGGATATCTTCTTACCTCTTAGGCTGCTTCTGCGAATACACCAGCAGGTATTTCACTCGCAGAAGCTGGTTATTGGTGACCACAAAGTACTTAGGAGGGATGTCTCCCCCTTCACTATGCTTGATTCTTGCTCTGCTGCGGTCAATCTCCTTGGAATCTGAAGGACAGTAAAGCATACTTTATGGGGTAGGAGGACCAGGGAGAATACAATAACTAAAGAAGCAAGTTACGAATAGGAATGAGTCAAGATTCCTGGTGATCCCAAGGCACAGAAGGCTCAGTAGGCCAAGGAATGCATCTGTGTGTGCGTGCGTGCATGTGTGTGTGTGTGTGGTGCTGGGGACGAACACAGGGCCCTGCACATGCTAGACAAATACTCTACCACTAAACTGTATCTCCAGCCCAACTTAGAAAGAAAAAAGAAAAACCCTTTCCTTTCAATAACATGAAAAGGCTTTACCAAACAAAAGCTAAAGCTTTGTGGCCACAGAGACTGAAAGGTTTTGTTTTGATGTTCAATGTCACTGTGTGCAAACTTGCTAAGAATTACAAATTCGAACATTCGTGCTGTCTGGTTGGGAGGGTAGAATCAGACCTGGGTCTGTTCCTCAGGATCCAGTTGTTTCACATTAGAGGCCAGAACAGTCCATTTCCTGAATTCTCCTCTTTTTAATAGAGCCTACAGGCCAGTCTGGAAACTGGAAAGACAGTCCTATGACTTTGCCTTGGAGGAGGGTGGCCCAGCAGCAGACACAGGGCACACAGTCTAAGGGACACCTCAGTGCAATAGAAATGAAGTTGACCGCTAGTTATCTGTTCCCCAAAGAACCCGGGACTTGCTGTCCATGGCCTCGGATGCCCTAGTCCCTGGGGGCTCCAGCACATGCCACTGGAGCTCAAAGCGTCTGGACCCAGTATCCTTAGCTTTTGTTGTACAAACACTCATTGGATGTCAAGTACACACCAGGTTCTCTGCTGATGCCAGGTACCCAGGAATAAGTAAGATTAAGCTCCAGCCCTCAAGGAATCATGCCCTCACCTCACATATGTGCTTCCATTTGTCAACTTTTTATTTTTTTAATGTGTGTATGTCTATGTGAGTAAATGCCACATGTGTGTAAGTGCCTGCAGAGGCAGAAGAGGGAGTCAGATTCCTTGAAGCTGGAGTTACAGGCAGTTGTGAGCTGCCCAACATGGATAATGGGAAACAAACTCAGGTCCTCTGGAAAAGCAGCAAGTGCTCTTACCGGCTGAGCCATCTATTTCTCCAGCCTCCATTCGTCAAATCTTGCCTCCTTCCCTGACCACTTGGACCCACCACAGTGGTGCCTTCCTCTCATCTTCATCCCCTCCTGTGTCAGCTCCTCACCTGGGACTCCCAGTGATCTTTTCCCATCAACTGTTCAATCTCTGAGCAGACATCTCCCTCCTTGAAGGCCAGCCTCTATCCTGCACTGCTCTATCCCTAAGCATGCAACAGGCCTCCACCAGATACCTGGGCCAACAGAAAGCACCTGCAGCCAGGCCTGGGCCAAGTACTCACTCACCCTTCTTCTTGGTTTGGCACTTGACATCTGGATGATCGATGACCTCACACACAGCCACACAGCTAAGGATGGGGCCAAGGAGGCTGTGCTGCCACCCATGGCCGTGGGGACTATAAATGAGGGCCAGGCTCAAGTCGCTCGTGAGGTAGGTCCCCTCGCCAAATAAGGATGTCTAGAATGGTAGAGGCCAACAGAAAAGAAGTGAGTAGAGAGTTCAAACCACAAGATGACATATGCCTATCTTCAACAGAGTTGTAAACACAAAAATTTTCACGCTTTTCTCCCCCATCCCTGGTAAGACAATAGGATCAAATAACCTATGATATCATTATAGGGCTTATTGCTAAACACATTCCCATCTGACACCACTTTAAGTGACTGTGGATTTGGCCACCTAACCTGGCAAACCAGCAGTATCTTGTGATCAAGGCTAAGTGGAAAAAAAAAACAAAGATATGAGAGTCCAAACAGACTTCAGTTTCAATGTTCCAGTGAATTACATAAATTCTGTGTCTCAGTTTCTGCATCCACAAAATGGTGATAACAGCACCACCTCCATAAGCTTATGGACCAGGATTAAAAGACACAATATAGGGCTTGGGATACAGCTCAGTTTCTTGCCTAGCAAAACACATTGAGCAGGATGCCTGGCACATGACAGTGGTGGCCATGGGTGGGCACTCCATTACAGATGCTTCTGTTGTAACGAACAGAGTAATTCCTGTTATATTAATGCACTAAGCATAACTACAATGATGAGCTTGCAAAGGCAAAGTTACACCCTCTGTATAGTGAGGGGGTCACCCCTAGAGGGTAATCTGAATCATTACTTGGAAAAGAAACAAGTCTCTTAGACCAGACACTGGGACCAAATGAGAGACCGAGACATGAGGGGCAGGGTTAAGTTTTACTTTGTGTTGGTGTGTGCTAAAAAAAAATGTCCAAGAATCTATACTGCAGCTTCTTGGTGAAGGGTGTTAAGTTGGTTCCCTTCCTAAGTAAAACTTGGGGCAAATGAAGCAAACCTATGCTTGGCCTTTGAAAAGCTCCCTTGCCATGTAATACAGTGTCTTCAGTTCTCAAGAGTTGACACAGGCCTTCTTCAGGAACAATGGCTATCCTCTGAAAAGATCCCACATCAAAATTCTCTTTAAAAAAAAATTAAGTATACGTGTATGTGCGCGCACGTGCATGCACATGGATGCATATGTATGGAAGTCAGAAGACAACTTGTGGGAGTTGGCTCTCTCCTTCCATCATGTGGGTCCTGGGAATCAAACTTAGGTCATCAGGCTTGGCAGCAAGCTATCATTATTAACTTCTGAGCCATTTCACAGGCCCCTGACATCAGTTCTTTACTTAAGACCTTGGTGTATTCTCCCTTCCCAAGACTCAAAACTTTGAAGCAGGCTGCTGAGAGAAGGGGGCACAAGAGAAGCTTAGGTCGCTCCACCACGAAAACAATCTCACAGGTTCTCCTAATACACAGGCTTTCACAAGCAAGCCACTCACTGAAAACCCAAGCAGGGGAGGCCAGGGATTGATTCCATTTACTAAAGATCTTCTAGATGTGCCTAAACAGCAAACTGTCTGGGCACTAGAATGATGGTGTAGGAGACAATAACTTCAGGCAACTTCTCCAGGCAGGCTCCAGGGTAAGGTGGAGGCCCCTGGATTCCAGCAGCCTGGCTATCACAGAAAGCTAAGAACCAGCATAAACAAGCCGGCCATCCCCAGCAAAACCCATCAGCACTGATCAGACACAACAGGGTTGGAACAGGCTTCTCTAGCCTCGGGGCTATATCAACCCATTCCAGACAAGGCAGACACTGCTCCACCAGGGGACAACAGCCCACTGCACCCCCCACTACCTCAGATGCACTCTCCACTGGCCTATAAGAGCAGCTACTGCTTCCATTAGTGCTTAGTACATAGAGAAGCCTTTGTACACTCAAGCCATTCCAATCTTCTCATATGCTAAGAGGGTCATGGACACCTGAGCTATAGAAGGGGAAACTGAGGCTCACACAGCTTAAGTCCCTTTGCCCAGAGCTGCCAAGTCTGTTCAGCCCCCATCTATGATCTTCCTCCTACACCTTCCTGAGGGGGAGAATAAGTACTAGCAGAGAGGGGGTGGTTGATACAACTGAGTCCTAAGACTGAGGGGAAAAACAGTTCAGGAAGGGAGGAAAGGACCTCCTCCTCTTGATGTATTTCTCAAAGTTCAGTGTGCTAATGGGTCACTGGGGGAGCTTATTAAAGTGTGGGTTCTGGGGTTGGAGAGATGGCTCAGCAGTTAAGAGCACTGGCTGCTCTTGCAGGGACTCAGATTCAGTTGCCGGCACCTACATGGTGGCTAATAACTGTCCATAACTCTAGCTCCAAGGATCTGTTGCTCTCTTCTGGTCTCTTTGGGCATTGCACAACACAGGTGCACTTACATGCATGTAGGCAAACATTCATATACATAAAAAATATATAAATAAATTGTTAGAAAAATATTTTAAATGTAAGTGGTCTCAAGATTCAGAAGGTCAAATGTGGGTTACAATTTTGCATTTTCCCAGGTTCCCCAGATTATGGTGTTGGTAGTAGTTTGTGAACCACTCTCTGAATGCCATGGCCTCAGTAATCCCACCCACTCATATTCCACTCTCCACCAAGCACCTCCCCCACCCCACCATGGTCCACAATATCAGCAAGGTGCCCCAGCCCACCTTGTTCAGGTGGCAGTGCAGGCCATTGTGGATGATGGAATGAAAGTTTTCTAGGCGGCTACCATGGAAGGCGTAGATTAGGTCTCGTTCTCCTTTGGTCTCATAAAATTTGGCATTGGCTGGGTCAAAGTACTCAATTTCAAACAAGAAGTCTGGGGTGGGGACAGGCGTGTGAGGAGCACCAGTCAGCTGCTGAATCTTTTCAAACTTGAAAATATGAAGGCAAAACATGAAGGGAGTCACAATTTTCTTTGCGACACCAGTAAAATATGCTGCAAAAATGTCTTCTAATTGCCAGCATGGTGGCACAGGTCTGCAATCCCCGTATTTGTGAGGTAGACACAGTAAGACCAGGAGTTCAAGGTCATCTTCAGCTATATATCAAATTCAAAGAGAGCCTAGTTCAACAAGAGAGGGAAAGAAGGGAAGGGGAGAGGAAGGCAGACAAAAAGACCCCCTAAAGTCTGGGGGGGTCCCATTGGCTCTATTAGAATAATCAGTTTCATAATTCTAGAGACATTAATTTATAATCAAACTCAAAGCATATTACAGATCAAGACTGCTTTCCTCTAAAGACATTTTCCACTAGGTTGAAAAGCATGAGCTGACCCTAACCAGAAGATCTTTTTTTTCCTTCAGCTTTTAGGACAATATCTCACGTACCCAGGCTGGGCTCAAATTTCTGACCCTCCAACTTCCACCTCCTAAGTGCTGAGATTACAGGTATGCAACACCGCACCTGGCTCAGAAATACTTCTAATGTTCCTAACACATTCCAGGCTGGAGATGGTAGCCCATACCTGTAATCCAACATTCAGGAGGTTGAGGCAAGAAGATGGTAAGTTCTGAGCCAGCCTGGGTTAGAGCAAGACCCTGTCTCCAAAATCAAAACAATAACAACACTTATAATTTCCCATTTGCTTTCCATCATCCACCTTTTTTTCTTTTTGTTCTTTTTGAGATAGGGTCTCTCTGTAGCCCCAGCTGTCCTGGAACTCACTATGTAGACCAGGCTGGCCTTGAACTCACAGAGATCTGCCTGCCTCTGCCTCCTGAGTGCTGGGATTAAAGGCATGTGCCACCACGCCCAACTATCTTC